>NC_142585.1:43329595-43637068 GCF_965207765.1 Zootoca vivipara | reverse complement strand
GTGATCTAAGTCGCCTGACAGGTTCTTTACAGGGGCTGGTGGTCTTTCAGGTTAAATTAGAAGGCTGATCCTACGGTCTAATGATCTCAGGCACTCAATAACATTTTGATCAAGGGAACAAAATAAGCTTGGTTTTTTTTGGCTGTGCTGTAGAATTTGATCCTAGACAAATGCCTTCGCTTCCCTTTTTAAGCCCAACTCATCGCTTCCCCCTTTTTCTTCAGAGCACACTGAAAACTGATTTTCTTAGAAAATAAAATTAACTAACGGTGGCAGCTGTCAAACTTCACCCCCAAACCCTGACCCTCAGTAGGGGAAGATTTCCAAATGTGGCTATTCAAAGTGGTCAGTATCCCAAGTCTGTCACTTTTCTCTCTCCCCCTCAACAACACCCTCCTGCTTTTATTTTATTTTTTATTTTTTTTGCCGTCTGGCTCTGAAATTGCATCCTGTGCCTCGGAGCAGATTCTGCTGGTGGAGAAGTGCCAGATTGAGGGAGTTAATTGAATAGAGGCTGAAAACATCACAGAGCTACTGCTCTTGTAGCCACAGTCTCTCAGAACCCCTCCGGAGGTGTGTGTCCAGAGAACACTTTGGATATCAACAAAATAAAAGAGGTTTCCCCAGTAACAGGAGTAATAAATAGACTAAATCTTCAGAAAGAGTTTGCAGCTTGGCTTCTAATCCCAGCATCTCCTTTAGGCCTGAAGTTGTGAGCTATCATGGGAGAGCCATAGATTCCTCTGTGAGGTATAGTTTCATATTGCCAAGCTGCAAAATGAGGGGTTTTGAGGCAGGGACTATATATATATATATATATATATATATATATATATATATATATGAGGGAAAAAACTATTGGAGAGGAAGAAGAGCAGTGACAGCCACAAAAAAAGAAACTTAGTGGGGGAGGGGAAAATCCAATGCATACCTTCCAACATTTTTCTGATGAAAATAGGGATGCCCCATTCCATAATGATAATTTTACTAATTATACCCCACCCTTCTTACTGGGTTGTCCCAGCCACTCTGGGCAGCTTCCAACATATATAAAAACATAATAAAACATATATTTTTTAAAAAAAACCTTCCCTAGGTAGGATTGCCTTCAGACGGCTTGGGGGGGGGGCAGATAACTCCCCAACATTTCTCCAATGAAAATAGGGACATCCTAAGGCAAAGTGGGACATTTTGGGATGAAATCAGAAACCGGGATGGCTTCTCTAAATCAGGGGTGTCCTTGGGGAAAAGGGACAATTGGAGGGTGTGCTGGCCTACACAGCGGTTCCCTGACGTACATAATGAGATTTTTATTTAAGTTTTTCACAATACAATAAAATAATGGCTACCAAAAATACAAATAAAATAAGTAGAATACGGAGTCCTCTCTAATTCATCGCCTTTGTACCACCCACAGAAGATATTAGCTCCTCCCAGCTCTCACATGGGATCTATCTTTTCTCTTCTCAGCCTCACCCTGGGAGATCAACATTTCCCTGTCTCTCACCCAGGGTCCTCCACAAACCATTTACCACCTGCATGATTACACAATTCCTGGACCTTAACAAAGGTTGCAGGCATACGATTCCAAAGAAAGAAAGAAGGAAAGAAAGAAATAGCAGAGAGAGAGAGAGAGAGAGAAATAAAATAAAAAAGACAAAAGATAAGAAACATTAGAGAAAGATACAAAAAACGTCCGATTTTCCATCTGCCGGTTACATAAAAAAAGAAATACACACACACACACACACAAAAACACACACACACATGACATTCAATCCATGCTAATCTCAGTAGGCCTATTCACTTTCTGTTAACCAGTATTTCTTTTAAATCAAAGTGTCTCAGATTCATTCCTTTCTTTTTCCAATGAAAAGTCCAAGAGTGGTCATGTTCATGTTAAAATTTCTCCACAGCGATCACATTTTGGGATAATATTCCATTTCCCCCCTTTAGTTCATGTCCAGTTCCGTACGGATGTTCAAATTCCATTTCCTGTTGTGTTTCCATTTCCTATTGTATTATATTATCCCGCTCTCCTCCTCTAGGACCTTCCATTTTTGTTTTCTCCGGTCTTTTTTCCAGAGATAGTATCATTCCCTGAATTCATTCCAGTAGTATGCAAAATACTTTCTCTCTGTTAGGACTGAAGAAAGGCCAGGACTGAAGTTTCCCCCCACCTCCTCAATTCCATCAATACCATATCCAGATAATTCTCCATCTCACCACTGGTGATTTTATCTTCTCCTCCAAACCCTTGTTTGGAAGGCATTTCCATGTTACCATCTGCTTTCTTCAGTTTGACTATTTCATCTTCTAGTCCTGCCAGCTTTCGTCAACTTGGTCTAAAGCATGGATAGGCAAACTAAGGCCTGGGGGCCGGATCTGGCCCAATCGCCTTCTAAATCCGGCCCACGGACGGTCCAGGAATCAGTGTGTTTTTACATGAGTAGAATGTGTGCTTTTATTTAAAATGCATCTCTGGGGTATTTGTGGGGCCTGCCTGGTGTTTTTACATGAGTAGAATGTGTGCTGATCTTACCATTTTTAATTGTTCAACCATCAACTGTTGAACAATACTAACACCAACTGGGAGATCCAAAGGTATCGTCGCCATACCGGATGCTTTTGTTGTTTTGGATATTATTAGCAACTTAGTCTACCTTAATATTTTGAATTTAAGGTTCCACCTTAAAATCACAATCTCAATGAATCTTATTTCACTTGGATTCTCCCCCCCCCCTTTTACAAACACAGAAAAAAGGGGTAAAGATTATTACTATTTTTTTACAGAGAATTCCCTTGTCTGTTTAATCTTTATTATCAACCATAAATCAGGCTTTTCGGTCTGCCTTAGACACTGTAACTACCAGTTTTTCTTTTTGCTGTTCTTAATGACAGAAAGTGGTACCTACACATTTTCAGATTGTAAATTTTCACCAGCAGATAAAGGGATATCTCTAAATCACACTTTCCCTTGTCCCAAAAACGTTTAAGAAAGGTGCATAAGTGGCATTTGGGTATGATATTGAACCTGCAGCATGCCAGCTCATTCTGACTCCTGTCCAAGCTCTCACACCTCTCATTGAGCTTGTTTACATACTGAAGGTTTATAACAGGGGTCCCCAGACTTACCGTGCAGTGGGCTGGTGCCCGCCGCGCCGACCGCGCGGCGGGCCGGAGGGCAGGGGAGTGCGTGCCCGTGCGCATGCGCACACGGGCGGGGGGGAAATCGCCGAAAATCGCTTGTGCGCATGTGTATGGGCCTCCCCCGACCTGGAAGTGCATCGGAAATGACCTCTTCTGGGTCGGGAGAGGCCCATACGCATGCGCGAAATGGATTTTCGGCGATTTTTTGCCGATTTTTCTGATCGTCGCCGCGCCGCGTGCCGTAGGAGCGGGCGGCGGCAGCGGGCGGCGGCAGCGGGCGGCGGGGGTCGTCGCGGGCCGGATTGGGAGGCCGATTGGGCCGCATCCGGCCCGGGGGCCGTAGTTTGGGGACCCCTGGTTTATAAGTAAGAGACTTGTTTATAATTATATTTTTGGAATAATCCATGTTCTTATGTAGCTGCATTGTTTTATACTTTTTATTTTTATAATTTTTATTCTGAAAGTGCGACCCAGGGAAAAAAAGTTTGAAAAACATGACTAAGAGGTCCTTCGATTTCAGTGGGTCTAGTTTGAATAGAACATAGTTGAATACTGTTCGGTTCAGATGATACCAATGGCATCGCCAAATTTAGGTCATTGCAGGTGGTTTCCCTGCATGGGGTGACGAGTCAATAGGGCGTGAAGCAACAATAAAACCTATATTTATACGAGTGCCTACTGAGACAATCCATAAAGAGTTGGCTAAGTCAGGTATAGAGAATTGGTGGTTCTCTATAGTTGTTGGACTGCAACTGCGTCAGCTCTGCCATTGACCCCACTGGCTGGGGCAGATGGGAATTTGGGGTCCAGCCACATGAGAGTCACAGCTTCCCCAGTTCTTAATTTAAAGTCCACATTCAGTGCATTCCATTGACTTCTAACTGTTGCGTCTTTAGTGTGACAGTGCTGAATATTAAAAACAGTGTATTCATGTGTGCCTGTTTCATTTGGTGTTTTTTGGCAGGAAGGCTGTAGATCTCACACAGGGGTTTAAATTGAAGAGGGCTGAAACCTGCCTCTGAATCCTGCAAAGGCTTGTGTTTCCATATTCCCGAAGGAGGCTGGGCTTTAAATCATTGCCTTCCAGCCTGCATGCAGATTTGTGGAAGGGAATCTCAGTTAATCATAGGATAAATTTAGAAATCAATTATTATTTGCCAAAGTGGTTTCCCTCACTTTCCTTAATGAGAAGGTTGAAAGGATTAATCTTCTCTTCCCTGACCCCAGTATGTATGGATGAAGGGCAAGAACACTTAGCATGCCTTTCCCTTTCCATATGTACTTGGCCCTTTAGAAGATCGAGTCTGAAGTACCTGGATGTGAAGCTGCAGAGAGATGGTTTTCCTTGTTTAGGACAATTCTCTTCATTGGAGGCCTGATGTGTAATGGGATAAAAGAAGAGGTGTGTCCTTTGATACTCAATTGCAGGGCTGGGAAGCTGCATACTGTTCCAGTGGGATCCTGCATTTGTGATCTGGTTGGAGGGGAGCAGATGCCTATTAAATGCCTCTTGCCTCCTACGGTAGGGTGAGCTGAGCTCTCAGTGTTGATGAGTATATTTTTAAAATGAGCAAGCACTCCCCTAAACATAGCATTATCATCAGCGTCTCTTAAACCCTACCAAATAAGCTCTGAATGGATGGGTGCATTTCCAAATATTTAATTTACATCTCACTCTTACTCCTAGGGATGCGGGTGGCACTGTGGTCTAAACCACAGAGCCTAGGGCTTGCCGATCGTAAGGTCAGTAGTTCCAATCCCCGTGACGGGGTGAGCTCCCATTGCTCGGTCCCAGCTCCTGCCCACCTAGCAGTTCGAAAGCACCTCAAAGTGCAAGTAGATAAATAGGTACCGCTCCAGTGGGAAGGTAAACGGTGTTTCCGTGCGCTGCTCTGGTTCGCCAGAAGCAGCTTAGTCATGCTGGCCACATGACCCGGAAGCTGTATGCCGGCTCCCTTGGCCTATAGAGCGAGATGAACGTGCAACCCCAGAGTCGTCCGCAACTGGACCTACCGTAACGGTCAGGGGTACCTTTACCTTTACCTTCCTCCTAAGGGAGTCCTAGGTGGCTTGGCTGCCAATATGAGCAGCTTACTAACCAACTATTATGACACTGGATTATATCTCATGCTTGTCCTACTCAAACTAGTTCCACTGAAGTTATTAGGAATGCTTTAGTTTTATTTATTTTAGTAGGTCTAGTAGGACTTAGTTGGATATAACCTACTTCTTTTGTTTTTGGATGTCACAAGCTTCCCCTTCCCCAAATGTCCTAAGCTCTGAATAGTCCTCTGCTCATTTATGTTGTTTTTGAGCTTCTAAACGGGCATTTTTCACGCTTTTGTTTTTGTAAATTTCCATAAAGCACAACTGCCAAAGACTCTTGGATGTACTTCCCACTAAGCTATTGGCAAAGATTTCCTCCAGCATTTTCCTGTGCGTGCCTTGAAAACAAGAAGAATTAGGGGCCTAGGAAGCTGTGTTGCACTGAGTCAGACCATTGGTCTATCTAGTTCAGTATTGTCTGCACTGGCTGGCAGTGGCTCTCAAGGGTTTCAGACAAGGAATCTTTCCAAGCCTTATGTGAAGATGCGGGGGGCTGGAGCTGGAACCTTCTGCATACAAACCAACACACACTTTTCTCCTTGTCGTCACTGTTGTCCTCCTCCTCCTCCTCCTCCCCATAACTATTATAAGAAGTCATTCTGTACTGCTGCTCATTTTACAAATGGGGAGCGGAGGGGTGCCAGGCTCTGCCCAAATTAGGCTGCTGGCTTTGGCAGAGAGGGGGGCTGGGGAGGGGGCACCAGCCGAAATAAGCTTTTGGAGTAGTTTTGGCCTTTCCTTGAGGGTTATTTTGTTCCCCCAGATGCCCCCTTTCTCCAATTATGAGGCTTCTTTTGGGGCTTTTGTACTTTTTTCTTTGGAGGGGTTCTCTTTTTGGCGGTTAGGTATGCCTATCCCTTTAATGGTCAGGTCCCCCCTATCTTCCTTCCCACGGGTGGACGGGCTTTTTTGGAAACCCTCAGGGATAGGTTTCAGCGTCCTCCTTCCTCTCAGGCGTTTACCCAAGTCCGGAAGAAAAGAAATGGAGGTACAATAATTGTTTTCAATGCAACTAGTTTGTCCATAATGGAGAGTCTTCATTTATTCTAATGTATTATATCCATATTTAGAGCTTTCCAAGGTACCCCTGACTGTTAGGTCCAGTCACGGACGACTCTGGAGTAGCGAGCTCATCTCGCTTTACTTGTCGAGGGAGCCTCGCGTTTGTCCGCAGACAGCTTCCGGGTCATGTGGCCAACATGACTAAGCCACTTCTGGCGAACCAGAGCAGTGCACGGAAACACCGTTTATCTTCCCGCTGGACCGGTACCTATTTATCTACTTGCACTTTGACGTGCTTCCGAACTGCTAGGTTGGCAGGAGCAGGGACCGAACAACAGGAGCTTACCCCGTTGTGGGGATTCAAACCGCCAACCTTCTGATCGGCAAGCCCTAGGCTCTGTGGTTTAGACCACAGCGCCACCCGCGTCCCTATCAGAGCTTTCCAAACCGTACTATAATTAAACTGATACAGCTTGTTTGTTCAAATTTTGGGTAATTCACACCCCCAGATATCTAAAACTTTTCCTAGCTATTGGAATCTTCAACATTGCTGTAAAAGTCTGTTGTATATGAATGGGTTGGTGTATGAAAAAGCATTACCTCTGCTTTCTTAGAAGTTTCTTGCAATCCTGAGACCCTGGAGAACTGTTCCAACTCCGTACATAGTACTTTGCCTGCTGTGATAGGGTCAGAGGTGCATAAAATTATATCCTCTGCAAAGAGGCCTGAATTTTGTTCACTTCTGTTTGCAACCACTCCTGTACGAGTAGGTCCCAGGATGGTTTGCGCTCTACCTGCTGAAGGACCAGAAGCATTTCCTTGTTTGCGACTGATGACATAGGGACAGGTCTCCCAATCTGGACAGTGGGGTTCCTCTGTGCCAGTGGAATGGGGGCTAAGGTTCCGTGATGGTAGAGCCCCACCCCGGCCAAAGATTTAGACACTGGCTAAATCTTACACGCGGGACACGGGTGACGCTGTGGTTTAAACCACAGAGCCTAGGGCTTGCCGATCAGAAGGTCAGCAGTTCGAATCCCCGCGACGGGGTGAGCTCCCGTTGTTCGGTCCCTGCTCCTGCCAACCTAGCAGTTCGAAAGCATGTCAAAGTGCAAGTAGATAAATAGGTACCGCTCCAGCGGGAAGGTAAACGGTGTTTCTGTGCGCTGCTCTGGTTCGCCAGAAGGGGCTTAGTCATGCTGGCCACATGACCCGGAAAAACTGTCTGCGGACAAACGCCGGCTTCCTCGGCCTATAGAGCAAGATGAGCCCCGCAGCCCCAGAGTTGTCCCCAACTGGACTTAATGGTCAGGGGTACCTTTACATTTACCTAAGCCTTACACCTGTTAAGCTCACCTGTTTCTATAATTTGGTGAGCTAGGGTTTACAACAGCAACAAAGATCATCATTCATCTAAAGAACAATTGCTATTTCAGGCTCTCACACGAGAGCAGAATCTAACCAAACTGCTTTTGGTTCTGGATCAATGTGGGTCATTTATGGATATTTACATATTTATCTACTGCTTTTTCTCCCAAACTGATGTTTTATGTTGTTGCTCCCTGGAAACTCTTGGTTCGTAAGCTGCTTTGGACAAGTGCAATGTACATTGTTCTACAAAATGCAATGTAGGTGGACAGTAGTTCCAAAAATACATATGTGATTTTGAAGGAGCCTCAGACTTTATCAGCACATCTAGTGAAAGATATATTCAAGACCAAGTCCCACTGAAGGCCATTGAATGGGCCTTAGTCATGGCTTATCTAAGCCCCATGGGGGGTACTGGGACCTTGACTTTTTAAGGGAACCTGCCTTTCTCCCTTTTCTCTTGCTGTCTATCACAGCATCCACTTGTATGTATGTTACTGACTCTAAATTGGCCAAAGATTTCATCAATTCCCCAGCTATAAATCGTTAACTTCCCAGCTGGTTTCTCTGTCTGCTTCATGGGACAATGAAGCAGAACAGGTGAACATCTAGATGGCACAATTTCCTACCTGCCATGTTGATAGGAATGCTGACGCAAAAACCACAATTATCTAATCTGAGAGCACGCTCACACTGCTTACTGAACAACGTCCGGTAAGAAGTGGGCAATGGAATAGTGATGATGCAGAGTTGTTTCTTGCTGTCTCTACGGTAACCCTGCAGAATGTGAGGAAGGGGCTAGAAGAATATTAGAATCAGAATCAGATGATGTCATCATGGAAGGTGGAAGAGCAGCCCAGGGGTGATCAGTTCACCCTTCCTGGTTGACCATTCATCTTCACAAATGCTCCCTACACATTTTTAAACATAGGCATCTGAATTTTTCCTTGGAGTTTGTTACTATCTTCCACGGAGACGAAGTTGGAGAAAGAGAATTGCACTCTGGAGATGGCCAGCTGAGAAGAAGTTGTAGGAAGTACTCAAACCATACGGTTCCTGCCTTTGTGAATAGCGAGCATGGTGTAGTGGTTAAGAGCGGTGGGCTCGTAATCTGGTGAACCGTATTTGATTCCCCGCTCCTCCACATGCAGCTGCTGGGTGACCTTGGGAGACTTCTCTGAAGTCTCTCAGCCTCACTCAGCTCACAGAGTATTTGTTGTGGGGGAGGAAGGGAAAGGAAATTGTTAGCTGCTTTGAGACTCCTTAAGGGGAGTTAAAGGCGGGGTATCAAGCCCAAACTCCTCTTCTTCTTCTGCTGAACAATATTGAGCACAGTAGTGTTCAAAGGTAACCTTGGAGGTCATCTAGTCAAACTCAGATGCTCTAGCTGCAAACTTCTTGCTCTATCACTGTCCAAGGGTGGCTAATCTGTGGCTTTCCATATGTTGTTGGAATGTGCATAATCCCATGGTAGCTAGGACTGATGGGAGCTGGAGTCTAGGGACATCTGGAGGCACATAGGTTAGCTATCCCTGGAGTATGTAGTGCAGTTGAATCACATAAATTGGAAAATCACATTATAGAAAATGGTAATAACCTTGGCAAGCAAAACACACAAAGTGTGGCACCTACAGCATTACACTACACAGCATTAGCCTTCATACAAGTAAAACTAAACTGGAGATAAAAAAGATAGCTTCCAAACACCTACTCATCTTCATGTTACCTGCACCCCTTTCCATGTTTATTGTACAAGAATGCAGAATGTATCATATCCTAAGAAGAAATCACAAGGTTTGCAAAAGAGGCTACACACTGGGCTGCCTTCCCCTCCTATAGAAGGAGCCTCTTTCTCACCTGTCTATAAAGGCTGGCTGGCTCCCTCCTTGACCTAGCTGTGCTCTGGTGTCCAGGCAGAGGGAAGGATGATGGTCAGCAGAACAGGCTCTATGACCTTAGTGAGCTAAGGGAGTCATTGTGAGCTCCTCATTCAGGGGATGTTTAAAAGGCCAGGCAGGCACCCTACAAGCTAGCTATGGTCTCCAGGCAGAGAGAGGCTGGTCAGCGGGACAGCCTTTGGCGGGACAACCTATGTGACTTTACTCTCCTAAGGCTTTGCTCCTGCTCCTGCTGCTCCTGCTGCTGCTGCACCAGCACCAGGTAGAGATGCAGGCCCCTGAATGAGCGTCTATAAGATTTGCCTGTTTGCTTGCCTGCCTATCTAGAAGATAGCTAAAAGAAGTCAGGGATGAAAATCTCTACATGCAATGAATTTCTCAGAGCAGAGCCTGCCATCCTTAAGGCTTAGTCCATAGTAAAGTTCAGTCAAACCTTAGCATGCAGCGAACTATTACAAGAATTGCCCCATCAGAGATGTCAGGGACTGAGATGGCGCATAAGAACATAAGAAGAGCTTGCTGGATCAGGCCAATGGCCCATCTAGTCCAGCATACACAGTGGCTAGTCAGATGCCCTTGGGAAGCCTACAGCTTGGACTAGATGATTCTCCAGATCCCTTCAAACTCTACAATTCTGTGATACCTCAAGGTATCAGACAGTCCTTAAGGTACTTTGGCCTCATGTTGTTTAGGGCTTTGTGAATTAACACAAGTATTTTGAAGTTGGCCCAGTAGTTACTGCTTCCATGCCATACTTGTGGGCTTCCTAGAGTCATCCAACAAGTCACTATGGGAAATGGGATGCTAGAATAGATGAACCATTGTGTGATCCTACCATTATCTTGTTGCTCAGTGCCGCCTCACTCCGCTCACAGGACCACATTGGCACATGTTCAGTTAACCCTAAACGGAGACTGTCTATGTACCCTGTGCTCTGAAAATGACAACATACAGGCACCCCACCACTTCTGCACAACCAACTCACATGACCATGTATACACACAGTAGGGAAAAAAAATAATTCATTTCATACCTGAAAATGGCAGAAGAGAACCATAGAGTCTTCATGGCCTACAGGAGATCCTCCCGGAGCCCAAAGAGGACATCAGTGAGAGTGGAGGAAGCAATGAAGAGACCGGACATGCTGTGGGGCCTAACAGCTGATATGCGGGGTAGCGCAACACACCCTCTAGCCTCATGCTGGCCCCAGAGCTTCAACTCTAGTTGTGGATATTTTTTGATACAGTATTTTGGGTATGGATTGAAGAGAGAGCGGCGGGGAGGGTGTTCAAAGCAGGGGCGTGCACTCATTGGACTAGTAGGACTAGCCTAGTCTCATATTTTCCTGGCAGTAAATTAGTATATTAAAATGTATACCTCTTACTTGGAATGTAATCCCTGTGTAATTGGGGGGACGGGGACGCATGTAATAATAAATTATTGTTATAACCCATCCATTTGGTTGGGTTTCCCCAGCCACTCTGAGCAGCTTTCAACATAATATAAAAATACAACTAAACATCAAGCATTACAAACTTCCCAATACAGATGTCTTTAGATGTCTTTGGAAAGTCATGTAATTGGTTACCTCTTTGACATCTGATAGGAGAGTGTTCCACAGGATGGGCACTACTACCAAGAAGGCCCTCTGCCAGGTTCCCTGTAACTTTACTTCCTGCAATAAGGGAACTGCCAGAAGACCCTCGGAACTGGACCTCAGTGTCTGGGCTGAACGATGGGAGTGGATATCCCTGCTGGATCAGATTGAAAGTTTGTCTTGGTGTTGATCACCCTGTTTAGCACAGTGGTCAAGCGGGTGTTTCTAGGTAGGTCCCAAATAGGACCTTCTTGTGTTTTCTCCTCTATGCTTGGTCACAGAATGTGTTTTTGGGTGATGAAGATTCTGTATAACTGCTCTATAACATTGGCAGCATATTGTGAGCTAGAATTGTGGCTAATAGACTCAAGCTATGAATTGAAGTCCCTTGTTTGAATCTTGCCTCTGCCATAGGTCACTTTATGCTGGCCACTCCTTTAGTTTTAGCCCCTCATCTGCAATATAGTGGGATTATAATACCGATTTAGCTTCGCTTCCTGCCAAAAAGACTTAATTCATAGGGTTGTTTTAAGGATTACAACTTCTTCTTATTCTAAGAAGCTATATGAAGAAGTGCTTTTTGTATTCTGCCAAGTTCTAGTGTTGTGGAAGAGACTTCTTCCTACTTATCTCACACCATTCTCTCTCTCTCTCTCTCTCTGCTCTCTCTCTGCTCTCTCTCTCTCTCTCTCTCTCTCTCTCTCTCTCTCGTGGCCCTCTTCTGTTTCAAACTGAACAAACCTCTACTACTTTTTTTTTCAAAGAATTGTACTTATTACTGTATTTTAGCCAAAGTGGCTCCTGAATTAGCTTACAAAAGATAGCAAGTAGTCTTCCTCACCTGTCATCTCCTCTCCCCTCCCCTCCCCCCCTTCAAAATAGAGTACCTGTTCCTGTTTGCAAATAATACTTATCTCTGGCTTTTACTAGAATTATCACATGTGTAATTTAGCAAAACTTAACAGGATGTCATTGTTAGCTTCCTGTCTTGTTTTCACCAGTACACCAGTACATCACAACATTTTATTAGTTTTTCCCTGCTGCCTTTTCCAAGCAAACTGCTCGAGATAGTTTGCAAGCAGGTAAAAGCAATAAATATTATTAAAAAATGACAGAACAGCAATAACATGTTACATATACAACACATGATAGTGCAGCTGTTGTAAGAAAAGAAAAAAAGAAAAGAGAAGAGAAGGGAAGTCTGGCTTTTCCGAAAGCAAAGTAGCAATTCTCTCTGGAGAGCCAATATTTTATGAAGTTCATATTTTGGGCTTGTCTGCAGCAAGTCATAACATTTTGCAAACGGGGGTCTTAATTCCTCCCCGTTGAGTGTGAATGCATTTCCCTAGCTATCGCCTGCTGCCAAGCAGATGTGTTATTTATTAAACCTCTTGGTGGGAAAGGATCCCCTAAGCTTTGAACATCTGTGATGATGAAAAGAGCCTGGTTTTAGCCAGGCTTTTTTTTTTTTGCCAAAGCTGCTTCTTATCTGCCAATCTGGGTGCTCCTGATGTACAGGCGGTGGTGGCATGCTTTCTGCACATGGCGGAGTGTCTTCTTCAGTTCTCTGTGGATTAATGTTAGAAAGGCTTGCAACAAGCCCTCAAAAATGCTTCTCGGCACTCAGTGCTTCTCACTGAATGTCTCTCCTGAGCTTGGCACCCTAACCCATGAAGTACAGTATCTACAAATGACATTACAAAGTCTTCATGACATTACTGAGAAACTGAAAATTAAAAAAGTTAAAAAACAACTACTACTAAGCCAAATATATAAAGATCATCGAATGCCTCTCTCACCACCGCCTGGGCTGCTTTTATAGTCTCAAATTTTGTTGGGGTTTGCAAAAGTCCCAAGGCTCAGAACATGAACCCAGATAGAGGAGGAAAGATCCCGATTCCTTGGTGGATTCTTAACCCCTTTGCCCAAGTCTTTCTCACACTATTACCTCAGATGCAGCAGGAAGTTTCATAATTCCCTTTGACCTGAATTTTGCTGTGTACAAATTGGTGACTCCTAAATCATGCCCTGGCTCTAGGGACTGATGTTCATAGAATATTTATACAGTAAGCTGCATTGGTTGGTTGTTTGGTTGGTTTGTTTGTTTATTCATATAATTCCTAGGCCACCTTTCTAGAATATATCTGGTGCCATGGGAGACTTGCAAGTGATTGATATAAAGCTCCTGTCACCACAGTGCATTCCATTATAAAACATTTGTTGCATTGGTACCTGTAATATAATTCCATTCTGAAAACATGACAACATGAACAGATTTTTTTAATAAAAAATTATGTATGTAAATAGCATCTAATTAGCTAGAAGATAGCATTGTTCTAAAAAGGGAATTAAAGGACCCACATCCAAAAAATATAACCTTCCCAACAATTATGTATATATTTCTTTCTTTCATTCTGATACTATGGTCTTCCAGTAGGACTGCGGGTGATCAAAGGTGTAATGTGATTTGATTTGACTTTCTGGCTTCTCAGCACCCATATGATTATAAAATACTGAATTGTTAGCAAATTGATGGTGCATTGCAGATACATACTGAATGAGGAGATCCAGCACTAAAAAAAAACACATACATTTGTGCTACCCTTTCTCAAAGGAATTGCAGATTGTCAAAATGCTATTAAAAACTGCTTAAAATAGTTTTAAAAGCAGTTCAATAAAGAACTAAAGATAGCTCATTTTGCATTGTTTTAAAGTATAGGACAGAGAACCTTTCATCCAGCTGGAAAAGCTTCTTGAATTAGTCTTGCCCATCCCTTTCAGTGGTCTACTCAGAGTAAGTCCCAGACCTCTAACCATTACACCATGTTGCCCCTCCAGTATATAGCATTATTTCCCTTGGAAGGATTTATGGCCAAGCAGTGACACAGTGTGCCCCTCTGGTGTGCTTTTGGGTACTTCAGGTAGCATCCAGGACCCAGTCTTATCATATTGGCCCTGAGCCTAAAGTGCTGACCCACCACATGCAATTGTGCAAGTGATTTTCATAATGGTTGTCTTTAATATTTGACTGCACGGTTTTCTGCTGGGTTGCACTGCTTAGTCAATGGGAACCTCTGCAGACAAATAAAAATGGGATTGGATGGCATGGAAATTGAGAGTCAAAAGGGCCCTGTAAATAATTTTAGAGTGCCTCCGGCAACCTGCTCAAACACTGCCATTATAAATAAGGTGTAATGTACTAGAGACTGAATTACAATCAAGGCAGCCATAAGGATGTGGAATGTGGACTGTGCTTATTTAAAGTATATACAGTTGGATTATGATCTGCAGGCAGCACAGCGTGAGAAATCAATAACCACTCACTCAACCAGGGGCCAAGGAGACTGTGATTATAAAAAAGGAGTTGGTGACGGGGAGGAGAGGGGAAGCGACTCAGAATTGTAAATGCCGATTTCCAAGGAGGGTAGATATAGTAGTATAAGTTTCACTAACACCGGTAGAGTGGCATTTATTAGTTGGCCTGCTGGCTCTCTGTAAAATGCCAATGCTAAAGGAGGCTGAGATATCCTTTGGTTTTTTTTTGTAGGAATCTTGTCTTTTCTTCTTGATGATGCAATGGGCTTTTCTTTCTGCTGCATATTCTTAGAAGAACTGTTTTCACCTACTGAACCAAATTCTACTATGTCAGTGGAGCGCTACGTGTAGAAGTGGTTTAACCTGCTCTGATGTGTGCTAAATTGCAGGGGTCAGCAAACCTTTTCAGCAGGGGGTCAGTCCACTGTCCCTCAGACCTTGTGGGGGGGCTGGACTATATTTTGAAGAAGAAGAAAGAAATGAACGAATTCCTATGCCCCACAAATAACCCAGAGATACATTTTAAATAAAAGGACACATTCTACTCATGTAAAAACACACTGATTCCCGGACTGTCCGTGCGCCGGATTTAGAAGGCGATTGGGCCGCATCAGGCCCCCAGGCCTTAGTTTGCCTACCCATGTGTTAAAGGATATTGTGCCCAGAACTTTGCTCTAGGGAAGCTGTCTGAAGCAAGGAGGGGGAAAGGCAGTTAAATCAGGGGGGGGGGATTAGAAACAAATAGACAAAAATGGAACCTTGTGACACCTTCAAAGGAGCTGTTGTGGCATAAGCTTTTGTGGACTAGAGTCGATTTCCCTGAATGGTATCTTATGAAGAGGTATCTACGGTAGTCCATGAAAGTTTGTAGGTAAGTTGCTAAGTAGGAATGTCTCTGACCAGCGTTGTTTCAACAGCACTCTTGACTGAGAGGGCAGGCTCTGTACTTTGAAGAATGCCATCCAGGCTGCAGTGCCAACCTGCTGAAGTACTCAATTCTTCTGACAACAAGAGCCAGTTCCTGTCCACCAGGGGCTATATTGCCCCCCCCAAAAAGTGCTTTTTAGGGGAGTATGTTGTGTGAGGATACTTGGCAGATCCACAGTATCCATTAAAAACACATTCAACACACATTTAAAGCACGTGACTTTCCCTCAAAGAATCCCGTGAATTGTAGTTTGTTATGGGTGCTGGGAATTGTAGCGTTGTACGGTGTTGTAAAGAAGTTTAACACCATTCACTGAGAGATTGAAACGGTATAGAGTGGGGTATTATCAGAGTGGGATATATTGGGGGGGGGAGATGGTTATGCTGCTGTTTATGTGGTGGCATACTGCTCAATATAAGGAGTCTTCAAATTCATTAGAACACACCTTTCACCCTAAGATGCATTTTTGGGACCTATTTATAATTTTTTTAGCATGCATTTCCATGGCTGCAGTGCTGCTGTTGCAACGTACCGTAGATCAGGTTGCAACCCAGAAGTTGAAAGACCAATACTCTAGATCAGGCATGCCCAACAGGTAGATCATGATCTACTGGTAGATCACTGGATGTCTGCAGTAGATCACTGGTAGATCATGTGGCTCCCCTAAAAAAAGCTCAACATCTTACCTCCTCCCTGAAGAAAGCTCAACAACTTTGACATCAACCCCAAAAAAGGAGGTAGATCACTGCCAGTTTTTAACTCTGTGAGTAGAGTAGATCGCAGTCTCTTGGGATTTGGCCACCCCTGCTCTAGATCATAGGCCTACTGACCCCTTTTCAGTAAAAAGATTACTCAGTGTACCCCTGGAAATCTACCTTCTTTAAGTGAAGGGGCAGGGCTGGCGCTGCAGCCCTCTTGCCATTGGCCAAATAGGCAGGCAAGCTGAGATCCACTTTCCATTCCTGAGTGAAGCTGAAATGGTTCACCCAAGCCCTGGAAAGCCCCTTGCCTCCAGCAGGATCAGCGGATCCAGGGGAGGTGTCATTGCTGTCCCACAACAGCACCCGAACTGGTGGTAAATGGCATTACACAACAGATAGAACATGTACAAACTGTTTCCCCAAAATTTCTTCTTCCACCGCCCCCTTATTTGTATTCAACACTCCCCCCCCCAATTGCACCCGAGGCTGATCTAGATGGAAGTGGGTGAATGATCTAGTTGTAAATTGTGATTAATGCTGCCTGGGTTTTTTGTGTTCGCACCAGATGCTTGCTTTGCAACAAATTGTTGGCTGGGGATTAGCTACGTGTGTTTTATGGGTATGATTGGTGGGAATGGACGGGAGTGAAATTTGTATGTGGAAGCATGCTAAGGATGTGCTTTGGAGATGCTGTCTTGCAAGGGTGCCAACTTGGAATAAAATATTGAGGGATCCATGTAAACCCCGCCTTGCATAATTGATCACAAGACTTGGCATACCCATCATCTTGGTTGGGTGGGGTGGCGGCCCCTCAAATATTGTACTGGAGGGGAGCAAAGGGACCTCGGCCCCTAGGGGTTGCCTCCTATGCTGCGTTGTGTGTAGGGCGAAGAGTGGGTGCAGCGTTTACCTTTGTTTAGTTATTAATAATGACTAAATTAATAATAATTTAGTTACTAATTCATTATTTGAGAATTAATAATAACAAATCAATAGTAGTTATAATTATTTTTATAATTATTAATTACTGTATTAATTAATAATAAAAAATCAATAATAATTTGTACATGGAATTTTTATTGTATCCAGTGAAGTTCTTCTGCCTGTGCAGTGGAATGCCCCCTCCTCCACACATGTCTCTTGTCTTCCCTAATCTGCTCCAGAGAGTTGGGGGAACCCCCAGAACATATTCTGAGGTGGTGGGGCAGGCAGGTGAGACACACAGGAGGGAGGAAGTGCAAGTTAATTTCCCTTTGATATTCAGATATAGATAGATATCGTTTTCCTGCTAGCTATTTGCTCTTAAATTGTTCACCGTCTCTCTTGGAGCAAAACACTGGTCTCTAAATGTGGATCTTCATCATACTTTGCATTGGATTTTAATTTGTAATCATATTGTGTTTTTGTTTTTTGATGCTTTAAAATTATTATTATTATTATTAAATGCAAATTGGTGTAAAATCGATTAAAGTAAAATAAATGAACAAATGATTAAAACCACCAGTTAAAAGAAAAGAAACATAGGGAAACAGATAAAGAAACCATTTTGGCCGTTCTTTTAAAGCCTTAGCAAGTGCAATGCCCAATGGAACCAGGAACCAGATGGCTGCTGTTAGAAAGTGTCACTCAGATTAAAAATGGGGAGTGAAGAGAGCAAGGATAGAACCTGCACAGGCTGCAGATTTCCATATCCTGCTGATCAATGATCCTGCATGCATTTTGTAATAACAGGATGGATCCATCTTTAACTTCCTATGCAAGTTCAAAATAAAAAATAAAAAATTTGGAGGCCATTCCCAACACCCAGTGTTGTGACTGGAATGAATGAATGAATGAATGAATGAACAAACAAACGGTTTGCAATCAAGTGTGGATCTCAAGGGCAACAACTAGTTTGTATTGCAGAATTTTGTGTGTATGAGGGCCTGTAAGTTGTCACACCCTTGATACAACAACAACAACAGCAACAGCAACGTATAACACATCTAAATACCATTCCCATTGGTGCTTAAATATTATAAAATCAGAAATAAACATGATCATCCTCATTATTACAGTGGAGCTGAGAGAAAGTATTTACATCCCACCTTTCCTCCAAGGGGCTCAAGCTAGTGCACGTGGTTCTCCCTCTCCTCATTTAATACCTAGGCTCCCTTGCACCCTTGTCAATGAGATGTATTGGTGCACCCAAATTCAACCCTGTGAGGTAGGCAGGGACGTAACTAGGGGCTAGCCAGGTTGTCCCCCACCAAAGGCACAGACTCAGAGGGAAAGAAATATGGCGCCATTCCACTCTGGCTGCACACGCCCCTGGCCACTCCTCCCTCCACTGCTCTGGGCAGCTGGGCGAGGTGCACAGGCTCCTCTGAGTGCTTCAGCAGGGGAATCCAGTTGCTGACGTGGGCTGTCACAGCAGCCCTGCAGGGCCCCCCTCTCCGCTTGCCAGTGGCACTATTAGTTCCTTGCCAAGGGTGCAAGGGATTGGGGAGGGGGTGTACACCAATACATCTCATTGGCAAGGGTGCAAGGGAACCTATGAAGGTAGGTTAAGCTGAGAGGTAGTGGCTCGCACAAGGTCACCCAGTGAACTTCATGCCTGAGTGGGGTCTTGAGCCTACGGCTCCCTAGTGAATTTGTGGCAGAGGTGAGATTTAAATTGGCTATAGTTCAGAATATTGGTTATCCTGTTAGCCATGCTTTCAAATGCAATTTGAAGAGGGGCTGGGTATGAATAGGAGATCAGCCAGATCAGAGGTTACTGGGACCTACAAGACCAATATTGAAAGTTGAGTTTAATCTCTCTCTCCCCTCTGTGTGTGTGTGTGTGTGTGTGTGTGTGTGTGTGAGAGAGAGAGAGAGAGAGAGAGAGAGAGAGAGAGAGAGAGAGAGAGAGAGAGGAAACGCATAGACCAATTGTCTCCTCTAGGTTACTTGCAATATCAGTTTTTTATTCATGAGCATTATAAAAAATATATGCTCACAAGCTTCATGCACAATTACATTCAGAGAGAGAAAAGCGATCCATTGTCTAGGTGGGAGGTGTGGAAAGTTTCTGGCTCCTGCTAAGGGATGCTAAGATGATTGTGCCACCCGCACATTAGGAAGCCACTTCCATAAACTCCTGCTCCCACTCCATCTGTTTAAATTTATGGCCTTCCGCTGCTGCTTTTTTTTCTTTCTTTGCATGGACTCAATTCTCCTCCATCTTCCGTTTTTTTTTCTGTAGATCACGTTTAGCTTGGTAATCATACTGGGAAAAGGAAGGCAGTAAGGGAGGACAGACCGAGGTGTCTCTTGCTATTCACACAGGGAAGATTTCCCCCCCCAAGAAAAATAAGCCGAATAACTTATTTTAATAATGACCTTGAGAAATTAAATAAAAATACAATAAGCATGGTAGATTAGGAAGAACAAGCCAATTAAAAACAAAACATGCTCTGCAAAATTCTGTCACAGATAAAAGTGGCCTGCAACCTTGACAGTAAGAGATGAATACTAACATGATTTTGCAAGGACCACACACGGTTGTGGGTTTTTAAAAGCCTTCTGAATTTTTAAAGAGTTGTAGGCTATTTTAGAAAAAGTAGAAAGGTGAAAAGGCTATCTCACTCCTTTTTATTTTTATGTTTTCAGTTAAACAACTAGGGAAGGGATGTGGGGAGAAGGAGAAAACCATACCGAGTTTGCCTGCAGCTGGAAGGCATGGAACAACATTTCTCCAACTTTAATATCTGCTGTTTCATTTTATATTCATCATGTCAGCATAATCTGCTTTTATGGGAATAGTCTTGGTTCCCGACCAAATGCATTTAAACCCTTTTGCTTTTAAGTTTGATTGTAATGTGACTTGAAAATTTCAATGAAATGTTTATATTTAAGGACTGTAGAAACGGCAGAGAGAAAATGGAATTACAAAATCAATCAGAAAGCATCTTGCTCTTGTGTGCGTATGTCTCTCTGTTTCCTTGTCTCTCTGACCTTTCTTGTGAGAAGACAACTGAATGGCTGGCTGGAAACGTCTTCCCTGCTTGTTCTTCAGGGACATATTTGTACAATGTGCTGGAAGCAAAATTGGCTTCTTGAGCACAATTCTTCTGCATTTGGAGGGAAAGTGTGGTGTTCAGCAAATGTTTACTCAGAGTAGACCCACTGAAATTAATTGACCTAACTCAGTCATGTTCATTAATTTCAGTGAGTCTTCTTTGAGTAAAATTTAGTTGCCACCCAATCTACCTGCAAAGGGATAGCTGTCACTTTCCTTTGGGGGGGAGGGTCGCCAATTTAGCAGGAACAGAAGAATCTGAAATATATCAGTTCCTAAGCAAGCACAGATTGTATTGTATTGCATTGTATGGTCATATCATATCATAATCTCGTAATGCAGCTTTCAGTGATGAGTGCACTTCAGTCAGATTGAAGATATGAATTTTCTTGGCAGGCCTTTGGAAAGTAAAGTAAATTTCCTGCTTTTTTTAAAAAGTATTTTTCTATAACTTATAGGGATGTATCCCACTAAGGCTGGATCAAAGAAGCATTTCAGTTAAACATGTTGTAAACTTAGTATGAGAAATTGGGTTCTCATACAAAAGTGGAACTCCACAGCGCCATTTGGTGTCACAGTGTTAGAATGCATAAACAATTGATATAAAGCACCTTTTCTTTGCCAATGTAGCTGAGTCCTAAGTTCTACTCAGGTGGAGGCCATGACTTGGTGAGAGAGCATCTGCTTTGCATTCAGAAAGTCCCATGTTCAATTGATGGCACCTCCAGATTGGGCTGAGATAGACTCCTGTCTGAAACTCTGTAGAGTGGTCACCAGCCAGTGTAGGCAATGCTGAACTAAATGGACCTAGTGGTCCGACTATGTATAATTTAAATGGGTATACCGTATTCTAAGAACAAACATTGGGTATTTTCAACCCAAAATGTTGGTAATGTTATTGTGCACATATGCATTATTTATTTATTAAATTTATACCTTGCCTTTCTTCCCCAAGAAACCACGGTGGCAAGTACACAAATCTTTATACAAATGGAATATCTAAAAGCAGTTCCAGTCCAGATGCCCATTTAAGGTTGCAGTTCCCAGCATCTGCTATGGTGGAGTTGTGCTTGGAAATTTGACCACTACTGCACTTTCCAAAATAAATGTCTTGAGGAACAAGATAGGTTTTTAGATGTGTTTAGAGGGGCAACAAACAACCAAGAGAATTTACCCAAATAGAGGTGATGATTTCCAGCTGAACAAGGCTGCCTGGGGAGGTGATCAGCTGTTATGGTTCCCACCAATCCACAATAATTTCGGAAAGAGCGAGAGGCTAACATTAGTGAACCCCTGTGTGTACAAAGCAGTCTGCCCAACCTGACTGCTGACTGTTCTAATCTTATTTTGCATTCCAAGGCGGAGAAGAATTTCTGGGTAAATGACCCTCAATTCATAATGTGTCTGAGCATTACAAGCTGGGCAAATTTTCATTCTGAACTTTGACAGTGTTGCTACTTACCAAGGAATATTAAATACCTAAGCCAATTTATTCTATTCACACTTGCACCTCACCCCACGTGAGTAGTATACTTTTTCTTTCTTTAATAATAATAATAATATAATTTGGTATAAAACATGCCCCCCCAAACCACAAAATCTTGATAAAGGGCTGTATCGGACTATGTTCTCCTTAGAGTACACCCTCTGGAATCAGCGGACCCTAGTTTGTGTACATTAATTCCAGTGGGTCTGCTCTGAGTAAAATTGGATACAACTCAAAATTGGAAGGTGTCAACTTAAAAACAACTTCTGGGTCTCTAGTGGAAAAGCCTTAGTTAGACAGTTCTAACAGTGGAAAAGCCTTAGTTAGACAGATCTTAGTTAGACAAATTCACAGATCTGGGAAATTTCAGAGAAGAGAAGCATGTTCTAGATTTGTCTGGTTCTAATTTGGGTGTTGCTAGTGTGTTGCCCTTAAGAGTATGTTGGACGCCCATCAACACTAACCAAGGTGGTCAGTGGCCAATGGTCAGGCATGGCGGGAGCTGCAGTCTAGTAACATATCGAGGGCACCATTTTGGCTATCCCTGTTCTAACTGGACAGTGTTGGCCATCAAGCCTTAAGTACATGTGCCTCACAAGGATACTGTGAGGACAAAACAGGAATACAGTGGTACCTCTACTTACGAATTTAATGCGTTCCAAACGCACATTTGTAAGTCGAAAAAATTTGTAAGTCGAATCCCATAGGAATGCATTGGGAGAAAAAAAATCGTAAGTAGAAGCAACCCTATCTAAAAATTCGTAAGTAGAAAAAATCCTATCTAAACCGCATCCAAGATGGCGGACGGGGCTCCAAGTAGAAACATTCGTAAGTAGAGGTACCACTGTACTGTACAGTTTTTTAACCTGCCTTTAAGTTCTTATCTATTCTTCTAAATACATGTAATACTAACATCACATTACATTGTGCTTGGCACTGCAGTTCATATTTGGGGTTGTGTGGTGTCAGCTATTCTGTGAAGCTAAGAGTGTGACAGTTTTAATTGCATTGTGGTGTCATCTGACAGGACAAGTTGGAGAGAAGTCTTTTGGCTTGCAAACTACAGAAATCTGAGTGTGCATACTTGTTCAAGAACAGGCACCCACTTTGCTGCTTTGACGCCATAACTACACACGAGTTGTGCAATGCAGGGCTGCCAACTTGAATAAAATAATGGGGAGGGGACAGGTAAGCCCCACCCCACATACTCAATCACATGGCACAGCACACACACAGCATCTGAATGGCAATACCAATTAATTTTGAAGGGACCTGTCCCCTTCAAATATTTTATTGGGGGGGGGAGGAAGGACCTCAGCCCCTAGGAGTTGGCTCCTATGGTGCAATGTATACATGAGTAGCATGGTTTAAAAATAATGACCCTTGGTCATCCCCGAGGTTCTAGGATAAAAGCCAAGAGCTGCTCAGTCTCATGAATATTCTTCACATTTATATTTGCATAATATCATTAGCTGTAGTGATTGATTGCTATAGTTTAGAATGTAATTTGTTTCATAATTGCTAACTAGAATTTTTGTAATGGATGGATTTGTTCTGCTAAATTAGTGGTTTTAATATTTGGCCAATATTTGATCAATTGAGCAAGGGGTTTTCTTTAGAGTAGTCAAACAACGAACATTATACTGTCGCATTCTAAAGATCAGTGCAATAACATCTAAAGCAGTTGGTCATTCAAAGTTTTGCTGCCCCTTCCCCCAGGAGCTATGCAGTGCAGCTATGCAGCTTTCTTTCTCAACCTAAGACTTTTGATGTGGGTCCAAAGTGCCAGTCTGTTGAGAAACAGGTTTTTTTGTAATTATTGTTTCAAATCTCTCTTTGTCCATGAAGCTCACACTGTGAGTGGGAGCACGGATTAACCACTATCACTCCAGGCTGTCTTTCACCATAAGGTGTTTTTGTGTTTGTTTTTGTGAGGGGAAGAGGGGGAATAAGGGTTAGAGGACTGGGTGTGTTTGCCTGAGCTCCTTGGAAGATGGTTGAGGAAATTTAGAATTACTGTATTTTTCTGTGTATAACACCCCCGTGTATAAGACGCCCCCTATATTTGGGGACTCAAAATTAAGAAAATGGGGGGAGGTTGCCCCCCGTGTATAAGACTTACCCCCCTTTTACATTATATTTTAGTAAAAAAAACAGCCACAGGTTGAAATCTGCACCGTGCAAGTGAATGGAGGCAAGCAAACCAGCCAAACCAATCCTTCCTTGTTAACTTTGCTGTTGCCTCCTCTGCTCACTTAGTTGCTTGCAACTCTATGGCTACCAGGCGAGCTGTTATATGCAAGGGTGCACCAACCACATAAGCACAATGTTTACGGCTTCTGTTCGCTTAGCTAGGACCCCCAAAACAAGTGAAATGATGAAACTCTCACTTCCCAGACAGGGCTACATACAGTGCTGTGAAAAAATATTTTTTATGTCCACCAAGCTACTTAATGTCGTCTGTCAGCTACAATGACATCTCTGTCTATTTAGCTGTCCCTATGTATGGGTTTCTCATATTGCCAGGGCATGATCTCAGTTTATATACAGTACTGTACTGTATTTCTTCCTTAGCAGGTGCGTTGAATTCTAGGTCTCCTGATAGTACTCTTATTGCTATTGAGGTTCAGATGAGAGGGTTTTGTGGCAGTTGATAAACAGAAGTGTTCTGAGCGGATTTCCATGGTGCTGTTTCCCCCCACGCCCTCTTAAAAATACAGACATTGGTTACATCACCTCTTATATACCTCATAAAAAAGGTTTTTTATTTGTAGCTTTAGTGCTTTTTCAATGTTTCACTACCAAAGGTTATGGACTGTTTCTCTGTTGTCAGAACTAAAATGAAGACATTTTTCAAAAGCAAAATGATTATTGTGTGTATGTGAAACCTTGGGTGGGTTAGCTTAACTTGTCCCACTGTTCAAACCTTTTTCACTTGTGCTCCTGTTTTCCCTCTCCTCTTTTGGAAGGTTTTTGTGGGAAGACTAGAAATTGCATCCTTTCTATTGTCACCAGGAGAACATAGCACACCCCACATTTTGGTTTTTGAGATAACTCGGCTTTTTCAACTAGAAAAAAGTAGTAATTAATTTATAGCTTCCAAATTGGCAAATAATGAACCATTTGGCCTAACCTTCTGTCCTGATGGCGGACGAATTTATACAAGGGTTAGCTTCAGGTATAATGGAAAGCCATGATTTGTTTGGCCAAACCATGGATTGTCTTAATGTCTGAACCTGATGCTGCCCACAAACTGTGGTTTGTTTTGAGACTAACAGTCCAAGACATCAAAGTTGAAGGTGATTTGTAAACCACACTTCCTGCTGTGGCTTGCTGTTCGTGAATTCACACATATCATTAAGTCATAGTTATTTATTATAATACTTCATTTTGTAAGATTTTTAAAACCCACCTTCATCATAAGATCAGACTACATAGAATATGCAATTTTAAAAGCAAATGTAAAAGGTAAAGGGACCCCTGACCAACAGGTCCAGTCGTGACCGACTCTGGGGTTGCGGCACTCACCTCGCTCTATAGGCTGAGGGAGCTGGCATACAGCTTCCGGGTCATGTGGCCAGCATGACAAAGCTGCTTCTGACGAACCAGAGCAGCACATGGAAACGCCGTTTACCTTCCTGCTGGAGCGGTACCTATTTATCTACTTGCACTTTGACGGGCTTTCAAACTGCTAGGTGGGCAGCAGCTGGGACCGAGCAACAGGAGCTCACCCCGTCGCGGGGATTCGAACCGCCAACCTTCTGATCAGCAAGCCCTAGGCTCTGTGGTTTAACCCACAGAGCCACCTGCATCCCTAGCAAATGTAAGCAATATAATAAATCATGGAAAATTCACCTAAATGGACCAGAACAAAATAATTTCTGTTAAAGAAGTGGATCCCACAAAACAAGGTACCTTACCTGTCAAAGGTCAAGGTAAGAAGGTGTGCTTACAGCATACAGCAGGAGATGTACAATAAAGATGCTAGATGCACCTCTGTAGGAAGTTCCACAGTTTAAGGACTGTCACAGAAAAAGTCTTCTCCTGTGCTGCCATTTTTAGGTGAATCGCCTCCCTCTGCAGACAAGGTTGGTAGAGATGTTCGGATATTTGTGGCCTAAGTCATTTAGGGATTGAAACACTAGTGAGCACCTTGAATCGGGTCAGGAAATGAATGGGCAATCAGTGCAGCTACTTTAAAACAGGGATTATATAGGCACTAAATGAAACCGCAGCCACTAATCTGGCCATGGCATTTTGGCCTGGTTGAAATTTCTGAATCATCTTTGATGGCAGCCCTACAATAGAGTGAGTTGCAGCAATCCAGTCTAGAGGTTACCGGAGCATGCAATACAGTGAGCAGCTCATTCCTGTCCAAGAGGGTTTGCAGCTGGTGAACTAGCCAGAGATGGAAATGGGCAACCCTGGGCACAGAGGCCACCTAAAGCCTCCACTGACTGTGCTGGATCCTCAGGAGCACTTCCAAGCTACAGACCTCATCCTTCCAGGGGAGTTCAATCCCATCCAGAACAGGCCACCTCTCTACCTCCTTTACTAGCGAATGCGGTACAGATAACACCTCTGACTTTTCAAGAATTCGATATAATTTATTGGCTCACATCCAGCCCATCACTGCCTCCAAGCATTAGCCTAGCTAGCACTTTAGCCTCCTCTCCTGATTCAGATGGATCAAAAAGATAGCATTGGGTGTCATCTGCATAATGGTGACACTTTACTCCAAATCTCCTGATGACAGCTCCCAGTGCTTTCGGATAGGTGGGCAGTGAACTTCTGCACCTCAAAAAGATTCTGCATTGTGGAGATGGGGCTGAATTTTCAAATCTGTGAAGCCAACCTCTAAGCATATGGTGGGGGAGGCAAACAACTAGTTCAAGTTCCTGGCTTGCCTGTTAAGGTCTAGAAGCTCAAACCATGGTTTTGCCAACATCTAAAGCATCTTGAGTGTATGTTTGCTGAGACTTCCCTTGAAAACCACAGAAGGCAATTTTATAGCTTACCAAAGTACTTTATTCCACAATTTGGGTCTGGGGTACCTGATTAATTGCTTTCTCTTATATGTGCATTCAGAAGACTCTGCTCTGTTTGCCTCTACCATCTGATACACTCTGTTCTCAGGAGAGAACATAACTTATAAAAGAACCCTGCTGGATCAGGCCAAAGAGCCAGTGTGGTGTAGTGGTTAAGAGCGGTAGACTCATAATCTGGGAAGCTGGGTTCGCGTCTCCGCTCCTCCACATGCAGCTGCTGGGTGACCTTGGGCTAGTCACACTTCTTCAAAGTCTCTCAGCCCCACCCACCTCACAGGGTGTCTGTTGTGGGGGAGGAGGGGAAAGGAGATTGTTAGCCGCTTTGAGACTCCTTCGGGTAGTGATAATGCGGGATATCAAATCCAAACTCTTCTTCTTCTTCTTCTTCTTCTTCTTCTTCTTCTTCTTCTTCTTCTTCTTCTTCTTCTTCTTCTTCTAGTCCAGCATCCTGTTCTCACATCAGCCAACTAGGTTGCTCATGGGAAGCCTGCAAGCAGGACCTGAATGCAACAGTGCTCTCCCCATCTGCGATTCCATGCAGCTTGCCCATCCCACTTTTGGCCCCAGGCAAGGGTGTCTCTCCTGTCCAGCTTTTGGGATTTTTTACAATACAGATTTTTATTGATGAATTATTGCTGCTGATAGTTGTGTTGAGTTTTGATTCTTTGGTGGTTCTTTTTATTGTGTCTTATTGGTGTTTACTGATACTTGTTTTGTTGTAGTTTAAACATTTATTATTAGTTGCCTTGTGTGATGTTGTAGATCAAAAGGCAAAGTACAAATATATTAATAAAATTAAGCAGGAAGTTATTTCACACGTTTTCATAAATCTTTCCCCCTTTAGTTCAAAACTCTTTATGCTTGTTTGGCCTAGGAAAGCTTGGGCAGTTGTTTCCCCTCTTGTTTCTGAGATTAAGAATCCGTGGGTTCCTTTCTGATCATCATTATTCCTTTCTGCACAAAAACAGCCTCTTGAGTCTTCTGGGTACTGCATTATCTAATCAAATTATCCGTGGAAAAGTACACTGTGTTCTAAATGAGATATTACAAAGGCAGAGTATCATTAATCCCCAAGTCTTCAAAAATGATGCTTCTATTCACAGAGCCCTAAATCCGACCCTTACGCCCAGCACATATAACCAATGGGACATTAACTATATTAAGCTTCCCTAATAATTCTTAATATGGATTTGTCTTTTTGCTGCCCATGCACCTCATGTTGACATTTTTCACTGAACTACCCAGTGTGACCCACAAGTTTTCTCTTGGGTACTCAGTTCAGAGATTTGTGGTTATGGAGCATTGATTGGCTTACCTTCCAAGTCCCGGACTGCAGAATCCGGGACCGGCAGCCGCGTGACACCGGAAGTTGCGTTGACGCAACTTCCGGTGTCGCTCTGCCCATCTATGGGCACCAAAAATGGCCGCCGTCAACACCAGAAGCCCCGTCTATGCACTTCCAGACATGCGTAGACGCAACTTTCGAAGCCGGCGGCGGCCAAATCAGAAAAAAATCAGAAAGGCAAATCAGAAAAATAAATTCCAGACGTATGGCAACCCTATATTATGAGTAGGAGTTGGGGTACAAATGTGATCAAGGCAAACGTACCTAATCCACACATACTGAAACAATATGTGACATTGTCATCCTTTGAAATTAATACTCTGAATTTTGTGCTGCAACTCTCCAATCAAATAGTGTGCAAAAATGCGTATACCAGGCTAAAGTTTGCATAAAATGCATGTAATAATGAAAATGACATACTGTACACAGATGCATCATAATATGGAAACTCTAAAAGAGAAACTAAGTTTTGCAAAAATGTGTATATTTGGAGAAATTCACACTAAAAATTTGATGAATTTTTAAAATTTACAAACTGATTTGGATAACTGAAAATGGGAAAATGAGAAACTGAAATTGACTGATTTCCCAATTCCCAACTATAGTTAATACCAAGGTCCTTGTAAAAAACCAGTGCTTCAGTTTTCCTTTGTAATCAGGCAGAACTGAAGTATCCTTTTGTTGGGAGAAAGTCATGTTCACCTTGTTTTATCAGGGAGGGGGCAGTTTAATAGATAAATGGTTTAACGTTTCTGTCCTGTTTGTTCCACAAGCACACATTCTCTCCAGATTGAGGATGCAGCTTTGAGAAAAGCCTTCTCAGATTTTGGAAGGCATCATATCTGATAGTTTCCCAAAACACAGCAGACACTGCAGTCCTGAGCAATGGCACTTACTCCCTAGTAAGTGTGGTTAGGAATGCAGCTTAAGTTTTCATTTAAGGAGCATCTTAAGTGTATTGAATCTCTATGTACTGGGAGATGTTTATTACAAGCACTATAGATTAAACATATTTATTGCTTTGCCCTGATTGAGCTGTCCTAGACGGATTTCAGCCAGGTGTGGGGAGTGTTGATTTATATTGGATGACTAGGTTGGAATACCAAGAAGACTTATCAGCAGTTTTTACAGCTTGTTCCAACAAGCATAGTTTGGATAACCTTGGATCATTTTGATTTCTTATCAGAATCCAGCCCTTAATACTTTTTAGTAAGGAAGCAAAGCTAAGAAGCCTTAGCAACTAAAGGTGCTTGCTTTGTGGCTTCTCTGGCATATGAAACTACTGTCCCCTGGGGAAGAGGTAAAGGAGCATTTAAAGGTTTTCTTGAACTATCTGGATGTCCTCATTCTGGCCCAGAACCCACAATTCTTCCCTGAAAAGTAGAATTCTGGAAAACATGCATTAGATGTAAAAATTCCCAATGTAATGTAAGCATGCCCAAACCACATCCCTAAATATTTAAAGGAAGTCCCTTGTTCTGAAGTGTTTCCATCCAGTTGAAATAAGTGGGGTAGTGCCAAAGGCCATGAATGCTTCTTTGTAATTCTGCAGATGCCAACATGGTGCCAGTGAGCACAACAACAGCCACAAGGACTTCTCTGGTACCCATGAAACCTTTGAGTTCACTCGCTGCCTATTTAGGATGAGGTTGTGAGGATGGTTCCCATCTTCCCCTTTTGAACAGTAGTGATGAAGCAGGAAAGAGCATTGTGCTCTTTCAACTCCATGAAGTGACCTGGAGTGGGGGGGGGATTCTGCCCCCCCCATGCCTCCCTCCCCAAACTTTGCTATGGGAAGTTTCCCCTTTTCTCAATCCATTAGTAACAATGAATGGATGCTAATTAGACAAGCTTTGCAGTTCCGAAACTTGCTACCTCCAGGATCTGCTTAAGAGGTGACAATTACTATAGCAGGTAGATGGATGCAGAGTTTGTCCTAATCAGTTAGCAGTTACTGGAATCATTTTCCATTACTACCTAATCCATCTTTGAATATTGCCAAATTCTTTGTCATAACAAACAAATTCTTTGTCATTGTGACAACAAGGAGTTCCATAGCTTAAATTTCCTATAGGTAAGTCCATACATTGACCCTGGACTCAGCCTTCCTATTTTAGGCTCTAAAGTGGGGAAGGGTTCTTTTATATTTACCCTTCCCTTGCCCAAAGATGCCATTCAAAGTAGTTGTCGTCATCTCCTGCCATTCGTTCCCATAACATCCAACATTTTCTGATGAAAATAGGGACGTTTCATTCCATAATGATAATTTTACTACTGTGGTACCTTGGTTTTCGAACATCTCAGAAGCTGAACGTTTCGGTTTTCGAATGCTTTTCTGAAGTCAAACATGCCAAGCGGCTTCTGTATTGAGTTTTCCGTAAGTAAATGCTTCCGGTTTTCGAACGTTTTGGAAGTCAAACGGTCTTCCAGAACAGATTACGTTCGAAAACCGAGGTACTGCTGCATTTATACCCCACACATCTTACTGGGTTGCCCCAGCTACCCTGGGTGGCTTCCAACATATATAAAAACATTATAAAACATTAAACATTTTAAACCTTTCCCTATACAGGATTGCCTTCAGACGGCTCAGGGGTCGGATAACTCCATACCCTTCAACATTTCTCCAATGAAAATAGGGACATTCTAAGGAAAAGCGGGACATTCCAGGGTCAAGTCAGAAACCCAGATGGCTTCTCTAAATCAGGGATGCCCCTGGAAAAAGGGACACTTGGAGGGTCTGTCTTTCCTCCTTCTCCTTCGCACTCAATTTGTGCCCTACTCCACTTCCAGGTTGCATGTGCATTCATCCTTCCTTCTCGTACCTGCACCTACAGCAGCCTTTCTTCTTGTATATTCCTTCTTTCTGTTCCTGGTTAGTTAGTTAGTCTGAAACAACCTTTTCTCTCTCTAATTCCACTCCAGGCCTGCTCCAGCCTTAAACCTCAGAGGAAGGAGACTTCCATTCCCCATAATTTCCCTTTTCTTCTTTAACTTCCCTTTCCCCCAGAACTTCCCTTTTCTGCCTGGTTCTGGCAGAGGCTTGTGATGTGGCCCAGGGTGCAGGTGGGCAAGTGAGACGGCACTGAGCAGGCTGCAGCATTGATGCTCCCCATTTGAGAAGCAGAGCGCTCCATTACCGTGTCCCTTGGGTTCTCCCTCTGCCACAAACTCCGTGCATGCCTTAGCCACCACATCTGAGAAACTGCAACCCAGCCAAGAGATCTCCTGTCTTCATTCTGTGTGTACCACTTGGTCATTCTCCATATTTTCTACACAATTTCAGAGTCTACTGTCTACTGCTATCAGTATTAATATTTAATGCTTGTTTAGCATCATTCACATCCTAGACGCCGTACAGAAAGCAGCAGTAATACAGTCCCTGCCCACAGGGCTTACTGTCTTTATTAAACATACAAAACAGGAAGGGGGGGGTAGAGAGAGAGAGTAGGAGGGAAATAGTTATGGAAAGCCTGAACGATGGAGAGTCAGAAGTGTTGCAGTGGGTAGAGTAGTGCCTAGGAAATGCTTTTCAAAACAAACGGATGATCAGGAATGACTCAGGAGACCAATGCAGTTTTATGTAGGCAAGTTCTAAATGTGTATCTATGAGTAGTGGGTGGATCACTGTACAGCTGAAATTCAGAAAATTATAATATCGTCGAAAAGTGCATTTATTTCAGTAATGCAACTTATTATTTATTATTTTTCTTTTAATTTTTACAAATGCTTTCTTCTGGAAATTCCACAGTAATAAAACAAATAGTTACAATAATACAAAAATATTATTGACCCGCCTAACGACAAATAATTACAATTACAACAAATCAAGGCTTGGCATATCTTGCTTTGCATGTCATGCATCTATCTCATATATTGGTTTCACCTTTTAAGTTGCATTACTGAAATAAATGCACTTTTCGACGATATTATAATTTTCCGAGTTTCACCTGTATTTCTGCTACGTCAGTTTCTGCATGTGTTCATTCACAAGTCCGTAATAACCCATTTCTACAGTAATCTGAGGTAAAATCAACATGAGGTTATTTTGTCCTAAATTTTGCACAGTTTTTTTTAAAATGCATTTTGGCATGTTTTTTTGGGTTGAGGATTTTTTTTTGTGAAGTGCAGAATTAGAAAGACAATTATATTCTGGCCCAGGTATTATATTGGCACATTTGATATCTGTTGGCTCACTTAAAAGCTTTCAAGGAAGATTGAATACACCTTTTTAATAAACAAGCAAACAAAGCATTGTTAATTTATCAGGGAAGAACATGTGCCCTGCATGCAGAAGGATCTCATGTTCAATTCCTGGCATCTCTAGGCAGGACTGGGAGAGATTTCCTGTCTGAAACCCTGGAGAACTGCTTCCAGTCCAGTCGATGTACACAGTACTGTGGTAGATGACCCTGCGAGTTTGATTCAGTATAAGGCAGCTACCTATGTTGCTATTGTTGATAGGCAATTTAGGCAGTTTATTCCCCTGCTCTCCTGAAGTATTCAGATATGACCATTAGATGGAAGTTTGTGTGTCCTGTCCTTGTTGCTGGGTGGATAATGAGCGACCTGGGCCACTAACTGTCCTCGTTGGGGATTCAAGTGGCAATGCCTCTGTCTTGGATATGTCGATAGAATAATTAGCAAAGTGCTGAGTAAGGGAGTTTGCAATAATGGTTTAACCTTGTCTCTGTCAAGGGGGAAAACAGCAGCTGGGTAGTATTCAGTCAGCTATAGAACAGTGGGAGTTTTGTGAGGGGGTGGAGGGGGATAAGTCTGATGGACAGGTAAGTTAAGCTCCACGCAAAGGGTTTCACTTTCTAGATAGGGTCTGCTTTGCCTGTTCATATCTGTTCCACCAGCTTAAACTCACATCAGCTATCTTTTCAGTACTGCAAAATGGGGAGTTTATGCTGGGGGCCAGTGTTGTAGAAAGGAAAATGAACTTACGTGGAGCAGAAAGCCTCTCTTGCTCAGAGGGGCATATGAGTCCTTGACACAAGCAGAATTTTAAAATATTGATGTCTGTAGCTGTTGGCTATAATCTTTCCAAGAGCAGCTCCTGCATATCTTAATTCTGAAGCCACGGGCAAGCCCCTTTTAAGACCACGAAGATTGTGCATGGCTGCTCCTTTTGCTTATATTCATGAGTAACTTTCAGAAATGGTGTAGGATCTTTCAGTTTCAGCTCATTTTTGGTAGCTGAACCTAAGCAGGTTGAGTGTTTTATGTTCTGCTGTTGGCAATGTTTGTACTAGTTTTAATTTGGTGGTATTTGGAAGAGGTTTTGAGCGCAGTGTATACGTGTTTATCACCAGGAGCTTCTGAGATACGAGTGGCCTAATAAAGTTGCATCAAATTTAATAACCTAAAATTTGGGCAACTGGCCCAGGGTCACCAAACCATCTGAGGTTCAGTTTTAAGGATCAAAGCCAGACATTGTGAATGACTTGCTTCTCATTATATAAGGATTTGAAATGGTTTTCCTGTCTTAATAGCCTGTGGTTTGATTAAGACATACTGTATGGGAATCCATGTTTTCCTGCTATGTCAGGTGTTGGGAACCTTTGGCCCTCCAGATGTTCCTGAACTACAATGTCCATCAACCTTGGCCATTGACCCTGCTTGATGGGAGTTGTAGTTCAGCAACATCTGGAGGGACAAAGTTTCCCCATAATTGTGCCATGTGAATGAGCTATAGTGAACATTGGACTCAGTGTGCTCCTCCCCTTACCACTTCTCTTTCGTGGCTGCAAGGAGAAGATCTGAAACATTCATTTCTGACTTTTAATAGGCCACTGTTCTCCCTGCCATCCAAATGGGTTTGTTTAAACTCTATCTAGTGATCTGAAACCACTGTTTTATCCTGGTTTATTCTCACTAAAATTAGAATTTAAACAAACAACAGTTCCTGAGCTTGGACATAGGGTGTACCTAGGGGTTGGTCAGGTTGGCCACTGCCAAGGGCGCAGGCCCGGGGAGGGGGGGCGCAAAAATTGTGCTTCTCCACTCTGGCTCATAGTGATTCGGAGTCCGCCCTTGGCTGCTCCTCCACTGCTCTGGGTTGGTGGGCGAGGCATGCAGGCACCTCAGTTCACCTTGGTGTAGGAATCCAGTTGCTGGCATAGGCTATCACAGCGGCAGAGTGGGCACTAATTTGTAGGAGAAGGAAAAGGGAAGAAAAAGAGGAAGGAGGTGGAAGGGAAAGCAGTGAGCAGAAGGAGGGAGGCAGAAAGGCAGGCAGACAGACCAACAGAGGAGTGGGGAGGGGGAAGGAGAGGAGGAGCAGAACAACCAAATTCCAATGGCTGTGGATTGCAAAAGGCAACGAAATGCAAACTTTGGAGGTGCTAGGTATGCCTCTGCTTCTACATTGCTGGAAACTCAAGCTTTGTTTGAAACCAGAATCATCAATCTTTGAAAGTGAAAGAGATATTGGGTGGGAGTATGGCATTCACACTCCTTATTCATGTAGCTGGAAATCATAATATCCCATTATGTCTGAACTTGGCCACAGAGTGGGCAGGATCCTCCTGCCTTTCCCAGAAGGTTCACAATGAAGAGGACTTAATTGGATACCTTTGCTGTGAAAGATCTAGCAGACTTATCCAACCTGACGCCTTCCAGATATTTCAGACTACAACTCACATCAACTCTAGCTTGCACAGCCAACAGATGGAGTGTTGCAAATTGTAGAAGAAAACATCTGTAGAGCACCAGGTTGAGGAAGGCTGATCTATAGCATGTTGTCAAAGGGCATGATAAAAGCTGCTCAACAGTGGAATGGGCAACCTTGGAAGGTGGTGGACCTTCCAAGGATTGGAGGTTTTAAAGCAAAGATTGGATGACTATCTGCCAGGGATTCTTTAGCTGTGATTTCTGCATTGCAGGGAGTTGGACCAGAACATCCTTGGGAATCCTTTCAAACTCTACAATTATATGATTTTGTGAGCAGTTACATGATCTTTAAGCTTGTATACTGTTGAGAATGGGAGTATCGCAATATACTGAACAACTCTTTGCTTCAATATACTGAACAACTCTTTGCTTCTGTTCTTGCAGAGATGTCTGGAACGGTGTCTGACATTTCCTTGGTACATTGGAAGCAGCAGTGGCTGGAAAATGGCACCCTCTATTTCCATGTCTCTATGAGCAGTGCTGAACAGCTCTCTAGGAACACACCGCCAACCCTGCAGGAGCCGTCAGAGATTGTGGAGGAACAGATGCATATTCTTCACATCTCTGTCATGGTGAGTGGCCATCATTCTCCCCTTTACCATCTCAAAGACACCCCTTTTCTTGTCACCCCCCCTCAGTTCAGCTTCTTCTGCAAAAGAATAATAGAATCATAGAGTTGGAAGGGACCCTGAAGATCATCTAGTCCAAGCCCCTACAATATGCAGCTGTCGCTCATCGGGATCAAACCTGCAGCTTTGGTGTTATCATTACCATGCTGATAACTAACCAACTGCTCTATCTATGGTCATAAGTGGATTTGATTTATGTATATATCCATATATTTACACCTGTATCTTTATTCACACTGCTTTTCTGCATAAGTTACAGCCTTGCTGTAAAACCACAGCAAAATACAATGGAAGCAAGCAGGCATGACAGGTTAAAATGACATTCAGATAAAAACATCTACCCAGCAAAGGCAAAATGCCTGCTGGAATAGCAACAACAACAACAACAACAACAACAACAACATCTTCATTCACCAGCAGAAAACAGCAGGTGAAGGTGGATAGCTAAGCTTCAATGGGGGGAAGGTGTTCCACAAGTTGGGTGCCGCCACAGAGAATGTCCTCCCTAGTCACTGCCAACCACTCTTCCACCACAGAGAGCAGAAGAGGGCTCCTTCACCAGATCCTAGGCAGCATTCAGGCTAGCATGGGAGGAAGGCTATTTGGGTTTATTTCTTTGTAATGCCTTGAGCAGTGAATGCTGGTCTATCAGAATTAACTGCCCCATCAACCTCATTCTGCCCTCAGCCAGCCCCTACGTGCCTGCCTTCTTGCTTATGACTAACCCAGGGAGTGGCTAGGGTTGCCAGTCTCAATAGTGGACAGGACTTCTGTGCCTTTAATTGCCCTGCTCTCTTGAGTCTGGAAAACCTTAAAGAGGAACCAGCAGACCCTTGGTTTAATTTCCAAGCAAAGGGTCCTGCTGGGTTCTCCTTAAGGTTTCCAGACTCAAAAGAGAGCAGGGCAATTAAAGGCACAGAAGTCCTGTCCACTATTGAGTCTGGCAACCCTAGGAGTGGCCCTGACTGGGTCAGCTTCCTTCTCATTGTAGAATGCACAAGAGACCAAACGAGGATTAGTTGCCTCTGCTTGTTACTGGTTCTCTCTCCACCTACCCTTGGTGCCCATGCTTTCTGCCTTACCAGTCCCAAGGAACATCAGCTGCCTCTGGCCTTGAGTATATTCATGTTTAAACTCCACTGCTCTTAAAAGTTCCAGGCTGGGCCACCGCCTCTGGGTACTGTGTAGCCAAATTTCCCTTTTAAATTATTTGTCAAAAGCAACAAAGTGTGGCCTGGGGGAGTTTGGAGGGATGTTCTCTCTAGGGCAAGGGTAAATGCAAGATGACAAATAGGATGACAACTTCAACATGCCTTTGTTGTCAATATCCCTTGTATAACTCAAAACATGTGAGTTGAAGACTTCAGTGCTGTCAGAGGAGCATGGCTTTTCCATGCTATATTCAGTCAGATAAAGACAAAGCAATGGGACAACATATACCTTGATGCTTTTTAAAGTTTGAACACACTCATCAAGCAGGTATCAGCAGCACAGTGGTGTTTTTTTGGAGGGGGGATTTTGTTTTGTTTTTTGCTGTTTGCTCTGAGAAAGCAAATCTGTTATTGCAGCACCCTGCAAATCGAAGCTTTATCACTTCAAGGCTTTTTGTTGTTAAGGCTTTTTTAAAAGCTGCTGCTTGCCACTGTGCAGACTTTCTGGGACTGAGAAGAAGAGAGACTTCTGGAATAGTAGTCTCTGACTGGTGTTCTTCAGAGAGAAGGGGGAGACACAGGTGATGCCTGAACTCCTCTCACCTGTATAAGATGCTCATGATGGGTAGCTTTGTGATAACCTGTCCAAGGAACAGTAATTGATTCCACCTTAACTTCAGTTGTAAATTGCCACAGTTCTGCTTGCACAGCTGCTGTAGTGGGGATTAAACTACTGTTGCTTCTTTTTCCTTTTTCCTTTTGCCAAGAAGAATAGTGCCTGTGTTGTGGTACCTGTGTTGAGTATAGAGTTCTTTCTATATATTTTTTTTTTTGCATGTTTTAGTTTGGGGAAAAGGCAAGGAGGTTGTGATGGTGGGAAGGATGTGATAGAGGCATATAATGTTACACATTGTGTGGATAAAGCAGATCGGGATATGTTTTTCTTCCTCGCTTGGGACAGGTAAAAGGAAGTACTTCACACAGCACATCGTTGAACTGTGTAGTTTACTTCTACCGACTTGCATGGCTTTAAAAGAGGATTCAACAAAATTATGGAGAATGAGGCTGTCTGTCAACAGCTACTAGCCATAATGGCTATGAACACCAGCTGCTGGGAATTGCAACTGTTGCATATTCTCTGGCAGAAAGACAAACATGGCATAGGTGCTGCAAGTCACTGCAGCAGCTGCCTCGCCTTCCATGTCTCTTGGTCCTATCCACACTGTGAGATGGTACTCTGGGCCTCCCCATTAAACTCCTCTGTTCATGAGCTCCCAGAATCTGCAAAGTTTGACTGCTGCTGGCTGCTAACTCCTCCCCCCCCTCTCAGAGAACTCAGCCACAACCTCAGCCCTGTATTGGAAGAGGAGTAACTTCTGAAAGGGGGTCAGTTTTGAAAAGTTCACAAAACCCTAGCCTGTGGGTTGTAGAATATTGTACATATATCACTGTAATAAATCACTGTGCAAAAATTTGCAGGCTGAGCAGATTAATTTACCATCAGCATATTTGCATATGGTGCATTAATTAGCATGATTTATTTTGAGCACGGAACCTAAGTTGTGGTTCACTTAGGATAACCCTGACACTGACTAAAGTATGGGTTTTCTAAGGGATTTCATTTTTTTTTATATAAAAAATAGAAAAACGGTTTATTTAGTAGTAGGTTTTAAATAAATAAATATGGGGCGCAGGTGGCGCTGTGGGTTAAACCACAGAGCCTAGGGCTTGCTGATCAGAAGGTTAGCGGTTCAAATCCCTGCGACAGGGTGAGCTCCCGTTGCTCGGTCCCAGCTCCTGCCAACCTAGCTGTTCAAAAGCACGTCAAAGTGCAAGTAGATAAATAGGGACCGCTTCAAGCGGGAAGGTAAACGGCATTTCCGTGTGCTGCTCTGGTTCGCCAGAAGCGGCTTTGTCATGCTGGCCACATGACCTGGAAGCTCTACGCCGGCTCCCTCGGCCAATAACGTGAGATGAGCGCCGCAACCGCAGAACCTAATGGTCAGGGGTCCCTTTACCTTTAAATAAATAAATAAGTTTACTTTCCTCATTGAAGGCAGCTGTATAGCTTCATAACTCAGCCATAGGGAAAGTTGCCTTTTTGCAAAGAAGCAACAGATGTGAGCTTGTGTGAAGCACCAAGTCATTTATGTGGCACTTCCCATCACCACCTGGTTTGATGGAACCTGCAGGTACACCTCTTAAAAGATTCTAAACCAGCCATTGTCTCAGAAATAAACCATGTGAAAGGAAGCCCTTAGCGAGGATTTATAATGACCGGGAATTATAATTAAGCCGGGGAATAAGCGGAGCAGAGGGAGGGGTACATTGTTCATTTTGTTTAATTCAGCATTTTACAGGGGAAGAATAATTAGTGGTTTTAAATGTTTTGACACAAGCAGCCCAAATAATCATAATAAATCATGTCAGGCATATGCCCAGAACCTTGAAGTGACAGATGACAAACAGAGCAGTGAAAGGTTGCTCCATCATGCAAGGGAAAATCATTGAGGTAATGGAAGAATTATGGCTTCTGAAATCCACTCCACTCCTATTGTGGGGAAACATTCCAATTTATCAAAGCCAAATGAACATTAATTGCAGCAGCCTGGTAAATTTTCGAGCCGCTGTGACCTTCATTGAATTTTAATCCAAAACAGATAAGATTTACTTCCACACACAAGAGGAAACAACACAATTAAAACTCAAATGACAGCTAAGATTATGGTGCTGCGGGAGGTTAGCGGGGGGTGGGGGGATGACAGCAGGCGTAATGACAAAAATATTGATTCCTTTGTACTTGACATTGCACAAATTAAAAAAGCGAATAAATAACATTCAGCTTTTGCATATTCTACTCTCACACCCCACCACAACCGAAAACAAATTTCAGATGTTCAAGATGAGAAGAGAAAGGGGCGATGACAGTAATGAAGACGGAACTTTCTTTAAATTTAGTAATTAATGTTAAGTATCATTGGGGAGATATTAAGGGGGAAACAAACAAACAAACAAAAAAGTATTAATTTTGTTATTTAAAGATGCTCCTGAACAAAGAGACATTGAACAGCAGCACTTGCTTTTTGGTTTTCAAAATTGGAGGAATGCTATTTATAATGGACCAGCTCACAAATGTGTGTTCTAAAATCCAGCCCATGTTACTACATAAAAGAAGCTCTTTTTTTTATTTGTTATGGTAGGTCTGTAGTTTGCTGTCTACCAGGGCTCATAGCTGCCAAGTTATCCCTTTTTTTAAGGGATTTTCCCTTATGCTGAATAGGCTTCCTCGTGAGAAAAGGGAAAACTTGGCAGCTATGCCAGGGCTTCGTCTAGGACTGCTAGACCTAATCAACTTGCCTACCTTTTCTGAATCTTCTTTACCTCTAGGTTGTTGAGAACCAGTGTGGTGGTGTGGCTTAGTGTGTTGAGTTCAAATCCATGCCCAGCAATGAAACTTTGATACACTCATCTCTGTAAACCTGATCTAACTCTTGGCGTTCCTTCCAGCTCTGCAATTCTATGCTGTATGGTGCTTAAAAATGAAAAACTTTACAAAGAAAATACGCGTTCGAAAGACCAATAAAATATACAATTATTAACCAGCAAGCTTGTGTAGTTTCTCAACAAGAAGTTGCAAAAGCTGTATGTAATTACATACCAGTGGGTTATAAAACATTTGACTGTGCTGACTAAATGCATCACTAAATAATAACTACACCACAGCAATGAAATTCCAAGATATGGTTGTCCAAAACAATGGTGTCCTGCTGATGATAATTGTGCCAACCAGATGTTCTTTGAAAAACATGCCAGACATATTTAAACTTATAAAGTCTTCTTCAGTGACAGAAGTTGAAACACATCAGCTAAATATTTAGTGAGCACTGTCAGATACTTTAGAATACAATGATGTCTAATTACATTGTGCTGAGGCTACATGAGATTGTTGATCATTGTATATTTTACTGGTTCTTTTTTTTTGTAAAGTTATTAATAATTGTACATGATACAATTGATGATCATAATCAACTGCCGGGGACCTGAAGATCCATGGAAGGGTTACTTTTGTGGGCTGACATTTCAACTATCAGCAACTCCTTCTATGCTTCCTCTTCTGGAGGAAAGAGTGTGGATGTTGGACTCCTATTCATTTCATTTCTATACTGCTTTATATTTCTAAGAAAGAAACATTTCAAAGCACTTTACATAACATTAAAACATCAAATAAAACAAATCAGAATGAAACATTACCGAAGGAAGTCAAATATAAAGTATACAAGATAATTAATAGGGAACTAAAATATTAACTTGAAATATTTCAAAACAAACCATTACAAAGGAGGTCAACTACAGAATGCACATTTAGCCATAGAACTAAAGGGACCACAATGGTCATTTAGTCTAAAATGGTCTTGTTTCATGCTCTACTGACTGAGCTATCTGCCCAAACCTGCATCAAAGTTCACACAGAAAAAAATCTTAAATATTTCAAAAGGAAACAATACTAAATGGAGTCAAATACAAAATGTACATTTAAAAAAGAATAATTAATGAGGAAATAAAATAATATCTTAAAAATAGAATGTGTCTGCTGCTGCTGTTGCTGCTCCTGCCAATGGTGGTTCATGGTGGTGGCTGCGGAAGCTCAGGATTGATGATCTGGGTCTACGATAAGAGACAGATAAGCCAGTCTCTGGCCTCTTCAGCTGCCTCAGCTTTTGTAACTGGAGTCCATCAGGGCCCCACCTTCCTAGGGCAGGTAGGAAAAGGCCTGCAAGACAGGGAGCAGGTCTTCCAGGACTCATAGCCAATACAATGACATCAACTTCCAGAGATTTGAAAAGATTGAAGTAAACACCTCCACATACCTCTAATATATTTAATCATTTATTAAAAAATAAAATATATTTTAATTGCAAGACAAGATGGCTTGCCAATCTTTGCTCAGAGGTAGGGGTGTAAATATAACACCTGCACAACCTTTGGTAGCTCCCTAGAAATGAAAATGTAATAAATGGCTTACGTCCCAAGTGTTATCAGTGGTGATTTAGGACTCCTAAGTAATGTTGTGCTCTGGTCCATGGGGTCACGAAGAGTCGGACACGACGAAACGACTAAACAGCAGCAACAACAAGTAATGTTATTGATTCCAGAAGGGGACTGTATTGCCTAATGAAAACCTCTGTTTTTACAGGAAGATAGGCTTCTGTAGATGTACAGTGAGGGGGGAAAGTATTTGATCCTCTGCTAAATGACCAGTCCATAATTTTAATGGGAGGTTTATTGTAGCTGCGAGAGACAGAATAACAACAGGAAAAACCCCAGAAACCCAGAAGACAAAAGTAAGCTTTCCAAAAGTGGTTCCTCACCTGTGTAGTATTGTTGCAGTTTTGCATGTGTTAACACAGCTTTATTGAACACTTTTAGTGGCACTTGATGTGATTGATAGTAAAAAATGGGGAGTCTTCTTGTAGCCCCCTAGAGGTTGTTGGACTTCAAACTCTTATCAGATGCAGTCAGCATAACAAATGTTCAGAAATGGTAGAAGCCGTGATCCCACAACATCTGGAGAGCCACAGATTTCTCATCCCTAGACTGGAGGGATTTTTTTTTTTTTGGCAAGGGGTAAGTTGAGAGGAGGCAACTTTGTTAACTGCCCTTCCCCCCCCCAAACCCCAGAGTTCTAACATCTATATACTACAAGAGCTAGGTCTAACTTTGAATCCTATAACCCCATGTTATATTGGGATTGAGACCAGGCTGTAGTGTGGTGGTGAGAAGACGCATGTTCTGGCAAAGCAGAAATGATACTCCCTGCCGGGCATGCAATCACGTCTGAAGAACAGCGGCCGCATAGCAGCAGCTGCCAGTAAATGGTGCGATCGGATGGAAAGCACTTGGACTGCATTAGTGCCCCAAAGAGACCCTTGTTATATGATTAAGCAGCAGATTTTGCTCTGTGTCTCCTGTATATCCATCATCATTCCTGTCAGAGCTGGGCCTGTCAGCCTCTCTCCACCTCAGAAATTAATGATTTGAATTTAGCGACCTCATTCCCATGACAGGACAAAACTCAGGAAGTCAACATAAAGCTGTGTGGGAATGACAGAGTTCCTTCAAGTGGCCCAGCACTGCTGCCAGAGTGGCAGTAGCAGGCAAGAGGAGCTGAACTGGCTGAGGGGTGGGAGAGGGCCCAGCATGGAGCTGATGCTCCCTGCCTGTAAGCTGGGCTAAGATGGATGGGCTGATGCTCAATCATTGCCGATGGACAGCATGCCGAAAAGGACTTCCTCCCATCTGCTTGGTAATGTGCTGCGGTTAGACATCCCTGTTGATTTTAACGGGGAAAGTGCATTCAGAACCTGACATTCTGTATTGTTCTGCTTGGCACTTGGGCATGGCTCTGGGGTCTACTTAAGACTCAGATCAGTGGTGGGGTGAGGTGGGGAAGAGAACATTTAGTCTCTTGAAGAATTGCTGTGAGTGGAAGTCCTATTGAAATGCTCTTTTTCTGGCTGCACTTCTAGTCTGCCAAATGTACTGCACAGCTGGGATTTTTATCAGGAAATGGAGGCAGCATGTTTATGTTTAGTCTAGCAGTCCTTCCCACCATTGTGGTCCTCACTCACTTTCCCCCGGTACACCTACTTTTCTAACTTAACAAGAGCCTCCCTGGATCAGGCCGAATGCCCATCTAGTCCAGCATCCTGTTCTCATAGTAGCCAGCCAGATGCCTGTGGGAAGCCTGCAATCAGGATCTGACTGCAAATATATCTCTCTCCTCACTTGTGATTACCAGCAACTTGTTTTCAGAGGCACAGTACCTCTGACAGTGGAAATAGTATTAAAAGACACCTGTTTCTTGGGAGAAAAGCAATGACAAACCGAGACATCATCTTAAAAAGCAGAGACATCACCTCGCCGACAAAGGTCCGTCTAGTTCAAGCTATGGTTTTTCCAGTAGTGGTGTATGGAAGTGAGAGCTGGACCATAAAGAAGGCTGATCGCCGAAGAATTGATGCTTTTGAATTATGGTGCTGGAGGAGACTCTTGAGAGTCCCATGGACTGCAAGAAGATCAAACCTATCCATTCTGAAGGAAATCAGCCCTGAGTGCTCACTGGAAGGACAGATCGTGAAGCTGAGGTTCCAATACTTTGGCCACCTCATGAGAAGAGAAGACTCCCTGGAAAAGACCCTGATGTTGGGAAAGATGGAGGGCACAAGGAGAAGGGGACGACAGAGGACGAGATGGTTGGACAGTGTTCTCGAAGCTACGAACATGAGTTTGACCAAACTGCGGGAGGCAGTGCAAGACAGGAGTGCCTGGCGTGCTATGGTCCATGGGGTCACGAAGAATCGAACACAACTAAACGACTAAACAACAACAACAACAATGTGGCTAGTAGCCATTGATAGCCTTAGCCCCCTCCCATTCCTATGGCTTTGTACTCTATCTCTGTTCCTCCCTCAGCTGTATCCTGTAAAGTTCTGCAGAAGCCCTTCTTAGAATGTGCCCAGATGTTTATGACATTTAAAATAAATGCCATGAAGAAAAGAGGCTGTAATGTATTTGCTTTTTTTATTAGTTTAAATCTTTTCTCACTGTGTGTGTATTTAACCTCTAGTCTATCTCTACAGGAACAAAAGATAGCTCAGCTGAAGCTTGTTCCAGAATTTCAGGAGCCAGAGAATCAACTTGCATATATAGCATACAACACACTTTACTCCACTTGCTCTAAAATTGCTTTTTTAGAGCCTGAGTTCTGGTTACAAAGGATTAATAGTTTGTTTGTTTGTTTGTTTGTTTGTTTTTAGCTCTCATTGAATAGATTGATTAATCTAGCTACTTTCCTGAATGGTCTTTTGTTGTTTGTGTGATTTTGAGGCTCCTGCGAGTGTGAAGTTCACTGTGCAGTGCATCTCAAGGGCAGGCGATATTCAACGTGAAAAAGCTGTTGGGATGCAGAGGTGTTGCAGCACAGAGATGATGGGGTGCTAAGTGGATGCTGAATGAGAGCTGAGGAAGGGAAACTGGATGTGAAACTAGGAAGAGGCCTGTAGCCTTTTGTGGCTGTAGGTTAAATTTTGCAGGTCTTGAACTAGTAGCTTCTCTCTTTATAGGTAGAAAAAAGGCATGCAGATACAAAACCAAAGATGTGTCAGTAAACCACGAAGCCCCTTTGATTCGACTCTCTGCCCTCGGTACACATCTAGTTATCACAGAGCTGGCCCAGGAAATTTTGCTGCTTGAGGCACAACCCCCACCTGCTCAGTCATGCTGTGGTCTAAACCACTGAGTGTCTTGGGCTTGCCGGTCAGAAGGTTGGCAGTTCAAAACCCTGCAACAGGGTCCAGTAGCATATGGAATTTTGCTCCCGTAAGATGTAGTGAGGGTCACTGGCTTAGATGGCTTTGAAGGGGCAGTTAGAGAAACTCTTTGAGGGATAAGTCAATCAGTACTAGTCATGATTACAGGCAACTCCCCAGTTTTGTGGGGGTGAAATCACGTAGATTTGAAACACCATTGAAAAAGCCTGCAAACGCCCCACCCCACCCCGCCTCCACCCTATTCCACCTCTTTTTGTGGTGTTTTTGTAATGCTTTTGGGTCACTTCCGGGTTCGGCATGATGCATGTGTGCATGGTCGTATGCATATTGGACATGCATAAATGGGGGGTTGACTGTACTGTGTTTGTGGACCTCTGGGAGCAACAGTGGACGAGAGCTTATTGTCTTCAGACTCTGCTTATGGAGTTTGTGGAAGCAGTTGGTTGGCCATAACAGGAAACTGAATGGTTGACTCATGTAATCACCTGGTCCAGGGCACTATACACTATCTGCTGGTGGATGGAACAGTGAGGGTGATTGCTTCTTGGCCCTGCTTGTGCTCTTTCACCAAGTACCTGGTTGACCACTATTGGTGCAAAGACAATGGATTAGATTAATATATGGTCTGATCTCTGTGTGTATGCATTTTGTTACTGTGTGCTGAAGTTGCCCATATGCACAATGGCACTTCTTAGGACCAATCTCCTAAGAGGATTAGCTGTGGGATAGAACAGTGTTCTCCAACTTTCCCCCCCTCACCAACTGCTTGAAAATTGCTAAGAATCTTATTTTATTTTTTCCGCCCATTTCAGAAATAGATGCTATATTATTTTTTTATTGTATCTTTGTTGCTCCTTTTATTTCTTATATATTGTATTTTAATGTATTACAATTTGAATAAAAGAAGCAATGAAAACAAAAGCAATATGAATATGAATATTTAATGCAACGGATGGTGCTATTTCCCGTCTTCTACCGCACATCCACGGACATGCTGAACGCAAAGTCACGAACCAGTGGTGCTTCATGGACCACAGTTTGGAAACTCTTGTACTGAGAGAATGGGGTGTAGGATAGAAATTTAAAGTTTTTGTGTGCAAGTTGAACACTGAATTCACCTCAGTAGCATAAAATTCTAAGGTAACTTTAAGAACAAAAGAGGAGCCTGCCAGATCAGGCCAATGGTCCACCTAGTCCAGAATCCTGTTCTCAGGGTGGCCAATCAGATGCCTGTAGGAAGCCACAAACAGAATTAGAGCAGAAGAGCCCTCTTCCCTCCTGTGTTTTCCAGCAGCTGGTAGATTTTGTAGATGATGATAATTGTGTAAGTCTACAGAAAGTTACTAGCTTGCTTTTTTTTTTTTACTAGCCTGCTAAGTCTTGCACACTATATTTCCATGCCAGCTGTGGAAGTTGAGAAGGACCACTGACCTCTTAGCAGACTGTAGTTTTAAAAAGAAAGAAGTCTACCAAGTGGTCAGGTGGGGGAGAGATGGAGTGATCCATCCTACTGCATTTCTATGCTGGGTACAGAAGAGATAATTTACTTCCTCTGCAGCTAGTGTGGAAACCAAGGCATGGAGTGGATCTCTCCATCATCCATCACCCCCATTCACTCACCTGCATGAGTTGTGAGTACAGTGGTGCCTCGACTTACGAATTTAATCCGTTCCGAAGGCACCTTCGTAAGTCAAAAAATTTGTAAGTCGAAAAACACCATTGGAAATGCATAGGAAAACATTGGAAACAGAAAAATTCGTAAGTCGAAGCAACCCTATCTAAAAATTCGTAAGTTGAAAAATCCCTATCTAAAACCGCTACTCCCCCCCCCCGGATGTCGAGACATTCGTAAGTGCGCAGCCATTACCCCCATTCGTAAGTCGAAAAATTCGGTTGTTGAGTCGTTCGTAAGTCGAGGTACCACTGTATGCCCTAAGATGGTGGGCAGTGTTTAGATTTTTAATGGGCTTGGTGGTATTCCAGGTGCTGAAAATTTCACCACCTTAGTTTCAAAGTCTAGGCCAGGCATAGGCAAACTCCGGCCCTTCAGATGTTTGGGACTACAATTCCCATCATCCCTAGCTAACAGGACCAGTGGTCAGGGATGATGGGAACTGTAGTCCCAAACATCTGGAGGGCCGGAGTTTGCCTATGCCTGGTCTAGGCTAAGGAATGAAAAGCATGGTTCAGAGGGTGTTCTTTTCCAACACTCCTCGCCTTCTCTCCACACTCATGTAAAAGCCAGAGATCAGGGTTGTCAGCTGGCAGTGAGGGGGTTTGTTCTTGATTGAATGAATACTCAGCCTGCCTTTTGAAATCATTGAATCTTGAGAAGAAAAGCAGGCATGTGCTCCTGACAATGATCAAACTTAGAAAGAGGTGATGCGCTGTATGGGTATGATACCAAAACCCAAGGGGGAAGCTGTCTGCCTTAATGAACTCCTCCAGGCCTTTTCACTGACTGCTCCCTCCCCTCTCAGTGGGAACGAGGTCACACACACGTACGTGTGTGAGTGTACGTACAAGGGAGCATACAGGTTCTGAAATAAAGCCTAAGGCTCTGAAATGTATCTTCTCTGCTCTGTCCGGTCAGGTTGAAAAGGAAGAGAGAAATTCAGCTCCTAGAAGCTGCACAAGTAAATGCTTAGTTGTCCCCTTAGTTGCTCTTTTGCCTGATTTCTGATGCCATCATGACAGAGAGCAGGATATAATTATTGTAGGTTCAGAGCTCCCACCCACAATCCACTGGAAATGTCAGCAAGAAATATACCCTTTAATTTCAGAAACACTGGCATCATTAAAAGGGGAAGATGGAGCAGGAGATCCATGGAACTTGCCATGTTGTAAATTAATGTGTCTCTTATTCTCTAATTTCCTATCAGGTTTCAGTTGCTTCATCACCAATCTCTTTGCACCCCATTTTTCCACCTCTCTGTTACTCCACTTGTCCCTTCTCCCCCCCCCCCCACAAAACTCTGAAGCATGACAGGTCTCCCTGAAATTTCATTTCTGTCCCCCTTTTCCTCCAACCTCATTTCCCCCATTGTTTCTTTGCTCTTCCTTGCTCAGCTTGATGGTATCAGCATCACCACACAACACCTTTCAGTCCCCTACTGATTCAAAATGGGAAATCTCAGATGTGAAATCTCAGTGTGACAAGCCTGCAGCAGCCTACTACAAACTCCAGCACTTACCTCTCCGTTCAGGCGGAGGAGGGAGGGTGAAGGTGTAAAGATGTGGGCATTCTTGTTCCCACAGAGTTGGTGGGCTTGGAGAGGGCCTTCAGTGTGAAAACGAGTATTTGGAATTCTTCTTGCCCCACTGAAGGAGCTGTAATCAGCCTGAAACTCTGCTATGCTACGAGTAAAGGTTGCAACAGTTGGCGCTAAGGAATTGACCTTTTAGCATGGCAGCACCTATACTTTGGAACTCCCTGCCTTTTGACATCAGCCAGACACCTTCGCTGTACTCATTTTTGTGCTTGGCTTAAAACATTTTTTTGCTTTGCTAAGCCTGTCCAGACACATAGATGCTTTTGTTTATTTTTTACTACTCATTTTAATTATTTTTATATGTTTTTCAGTTTGTTTTTGACGGGTTTTAATTGATAATTCTATTAAATGGCTTAAGAGCTTTACTATGATCATCAAGTAGTAAATACATTTTGTTGTATAAAACACAATTTTAGTTTAGCGAAAGGGGCAATGTGATAGAGGTATATTAAATGAATGCACAGTGTGTAGGAAGTGTGAGGAGAAAAGCTATTCTCTCTCTCATAATGCTAAAATAGTCAGAGATTTAGGAGAGAGAAAAGAAATAACTTCTTCACACAGCACATAGCTAAACTATGGCATTATCTCCGGCAAGAGGTATTTGACTGGGGCCAACTTGGATGTCTTTAAAAGTGAATTAGGCAAATTAATAGACGGTACGGCTACCTGTGCCTACTATCTCTGATGAGTAAGTTCTACCTGCACTGTTGGACACTTTATGCCTCTGTGTTGCAGTTGCTAGAAACCTCTGGAAGAGAGAGTGATGTGGTGCTCAGGTCCTGCTTGTGGACCTCTTGTTGAGACGTCTGTTTGGCCACCGTGAGAACAGGATGGGGGGACCCTATGGCCCACTGGCCTGATCCAGCAGGGCAGTTCTTAATGTTCTTATGAAACCTGTTGTAGTGTATTTGTCGGGTGGTTGTCAGAGACTTCTTTCTTTCTATAACTCTGAGATCCACCAGAGTTACCATATATTCTTGCCCAGGAATTTTGCTTTCAGAACCAGAACTGAGCTCACAGTCCTGTCAGGAAAAATCTGCTCCTGATTTCCTCCCATTCCCAAACCTTTCTTCTTTTCAGCAGCCTAATTTAGTAGCAAAAGAATCGGGGGGGGGGAGCTCCTGTTGTTGTTGCTATTATTAAACAGTCGTGAGGCAGATTCCTTGTCAGTTCTACAGCAAATCACTCAAAGCTACCACTAGATCCTAATCTTCTTTCTGCCCACCTCCGCTAGTTAGGGATATCCTAACTTTCTCTCTCAGTTCCTGGAAGTTGTCATATTCTGATCCAGTCCCAGAATCCCCAAAGCAAGTGGCAATGCTGCAGGCAAAAAGGCTGGCTGAGGGTTGCTGGACCACAGATAGCTCCGAGTGAGCAACTTGATCTGATAAAGAATGGGAGCAGATTGAGACCTTTTATGCCTCCGCCTCCAGACGACCTCCTCCAGGATGCAGCCCAGGCATCACAAAACTTTGGCCCTCCAGATGTTTTGGACTACAATTCCCATCTTCCCTTACCACTGGTCCTGTTATCTAGGGATCATGGGAGTTGTAGGCCAAAACATCTGGAGGGCCGCAGTTTGGGGGTGCCTGATCCAGCCCCTTGAGAGAATTTCATAGATTCAAAGGGCCAAAATCTCTGTCCTGAAGATGGGCATTCCTTCTTTGTTCCATAGTCTCTCTCCTCCTGGTGCACTTCCAGCACTGCCAGACTGGCAATGTGTAGTGGGAGGCATCCGGTTCTTTCAGCTCAGGGGAATGTGTCCAGGAGGGTCCAAGCTCTAGCTGTATACAGGCGCGGTGCTAGGGCTTTTTGCGCCCTAAGCAAAACACTTTCTGGCGCCCCCGGACACATGTGTCATGACGCATGCACACAGCTGATGCCCCTGCGCCCCCACCATTGGCGGGAGGAGCGCGGGCCAAGGTGGAGCTCGGCGCCCTCCTGCCTGTGGAGGGGACGCTTTGAGTTCCTCAGCAGCGGCAGCTGCAGCGAGCGACGGCGACGGCAGCAGCACCCATAGCTGAAGGCTTCAGCTGCGGGTGCTGTCGCCGCTTGCTCGCTGCAGCCGCTGGGGAGTTCACAGCGTCCCCTCCGTGGGCAGGAGGGCGCTGAGCTCTCCTTTTGGTTCGCGCTTCTCTCGCCTGTGGAGGGGACGCTGTGAGCTCCTCGGTGAGCGGGCGGCAGCAGCGCCCATAGCTGAAGGCTTCGGCTGTGGGCGCTTGCCGCCACTACCGCCGCCGCTGGGGAGCTCTCAGCGTCCCCTCTATAGGCGGGAGGAGCGCGAGCCTTGGGAGGGCAGCGGTGGCGCGGGGGTTTTATGGGGCAGGCTCGGCAGCACCCCCTCCATTTTCGCGCCCTAGGCAATAGCCTAGTCTGCCTAAATGGACGCACCGGGCCTGGCTGTATAGGCCCTGGATGTTGGGGGAGGTTCCACTGGGAGTTCCTGTCTGGTTGCCCCATGTCCACTTGGTGCTTCTGCAGTCTCCATCTCTATGTCCAAATCGCTGCTGGATAGAGGGGTTGTGTTAGAAGTGTTGCTGGCTTGTTTAAGCAAAATATGTTTCTGCAGTGCTTGAGATGCATGTGCCCTGACTGATAAATTTCAGCCGCTGCTTTTCTTCGCCTGTCCCCCTCTCCCCCTTATTCCCTGGGGAGGATTTGCCCGCCGCAACGCACTTCTGGCTCCATCATACGATGAAGTGTTAATGACTTTTTAACACTGCACAAAGGCAGATTGGCGTGCTGGGTTGTGAGCTAATGTTCCTTCCGGTTATAGAAATAGAATTCCATATTACAGCTCAGAGGGGTGGCCACCACCTTCCTGCTCACTGTCTGTAAGATCTTGAAATCTGCATGTTCCTAGTCTGGAAATGAGCCTCGCTGCCCTGGTTTGCTCTGTGATCATCTTCATGTTTTCTGCTAAAGGAAGCTGACTTAATAAAACTCAGCGTTTGGTGTTATTATGCATGAGATGCTGGGTTTTTCTTCCTGTCAGGTTTGCCACCAACCTACCCTCAGCTTTAAAAAGCAGAGTATGTTTTCTGATCACGGAAAACAATAGGGCTACAAGGGACCAAAGATATAATCACCTGCCGACTGCATCTCAAGGCAGAACTAAGAACATACGAAGAGCCTATTGGTTCACGCCAGTGGCCCATGTAGTCCACCATCCTATTCTCACAGTGTACAGCCTGATGCCCCTATACCGTTGAGGTCCTGCAATCCGAGCCCACATAGCCCAGACTGCAGAGTACTGTAAACAGAGTGGTTGCAACATCTAGCTCCATGCTATGTTGTTTGCAGAGCAAATTTACACAAGAAAGATACAGGGAGCAGCTTTACATTGAGCCTGAACACACACTGGTTTCATAAGAAGCTGCCTTATAACAGGTCAGAGGTGGAGCCACTTTGTGGAGGATTTTGTATGAAAAGTAGGATATAAATAGCTAAACAAACAAAATGTTACAGGTAGGTAGCCGTGTTGGTCTGAGTCGAAGCAAAATAAAAAAAAAATTCCTTCAGTAGCACCTTAAAGACCAACTAAGTTTATATTTCAGTATGAGCTTTCAAGTGTGCATGCACACGAAAGCTCATACCAAAATATAAACTTAGTTGGTCTTTAAGGTGCTACTGAAGGAATTTTTTTATTTTGCAAACAAAATGTGTTTGTCTCTAGTCCAATACTGATTGGCAGCAGCTGTCTGGGATCTCCAGCAGAGGTTTCTGGTTATTCCCTCCCCCCCCCAACCCCCGGCACCTCTGCCTGGGCCTCCTAAATAGTGATGCCTGGGGTTGAATCTGGGAATTTCTCCATGCAAAGCATTTACTCTGCTGGTGAGCTACAACCCTTCCCAGGAATATGCTTATACCTCCTATATGCAAAGCAAACAGCATCTTTGGAAAGTAAATGTGAGAACATGAGAACTGCCTGCTGGATTGGCTCATTGGCCCATCAAGTCCAGCATCATGTTCTTTCAGTGGTCAACAAGAAACCTGGTATTCAAAAGCATACTCACTCTGATATTGGAGGCAGAGAATAGCCATCATGGCTGGTAGTTACTGATAGCCTTGTTCTCCATGAATTTGTTTAATCCTCTTTTAAAGCTGTCCAAGTTGGTGGCGCGCACTCCCTCCTGTGAGTGTGCATGCACATGAAAGCTCATACCAATGACAAACTTAGTTGGTCTCTTAAGCTGCTACTGGAAGGAATTTTTCTTATTATATGCTACATAGTTATGTGCTACATAAAGAAGTACTGGTACTTCTTTTTATCTGTCCTGAATCTTCCAGCATTCAGCTTCCACTGGATACCCATGAGTTCTAGTGTTATGACGGAGAAAAACATCTATCCTCTTTCTCCATACATAATTTTATAAACTTGTACCGTGTCACCTCTTACTTAGGCGAGAGGTCCAGAGGGTGCCAACATGAGAGCAGGCCATTTCTGTGGTGGCTGCCCACTTGTGGAATATTCTCCCCAGGTGAGCCTCTTCTCCCATTCCTCTTCTCCCAGACGTTTGGCTAATTAAATAATCTATGGCCTTTTGAACTGTGTGTTGGGGGTGGTGAGGATACTGTTTTTTAAAAAAAATGAATGAAAGCTGGGACGTTTGTAGATATATATGCAAAGCATAAGTTGCCCTCTTTTGAGTTCCTTGTTTGCTGCTGAAGATTATTCAAAGGTGTGACCAAGAAGAAAACTCAGCATGAGACAGAAAATGAGAATATACATTGTTTGAAGGCTTCACTAGTTCATTCTGTACTCCTGAATATCTTTCACCATCCTATGTGTATTGTACCAAGTCAGCTACAGATTCTTTGCTTGGACGATCCCAAAGCCTTTCTATTCAGTTGTCCAAGGAAACAAGACAAATTCTTGTGTAAACTACTTTTGTGCAACACCAGTTATGGATGGGTGAGAGGGCTGGAGGAGAATCTCATTTCAGCTTGCATTTTAAGGTGAACATACCTAATTGGCAATTTCTGAAACAGTCCTTAAACCAGAAGACAGCGATTCTGAATGTGCACTTCTCTGAATTTTGGAGTGCAGTTCTCTAGCCAAGTAACATGTCCAAAAATGCATCTGGGGGGGGGCAGATTGTGCACAGAAATGGATATACAGTCAACTCCCTATTTAGATGTATCCGAATGATGCATGAACACGTACATGTGCCCAGCACCAAACACAGAAGTATGCTCCAAATGTCACAAAGACATCATGAAAACGGGCAGAGCAGGAGTGGAGCTGTCTTATGTGTGCTCTGCCAATGTGTGCTGAGATCTGGCAAAGAACCCCTGCACAAAATGAGGATTGCCTGTATTATCGAAATAACATACTAACATGCAGTGTGTTAGGGAAACTTGCTTTGCAAAAATGTATATTAGCCAAATTTGCATACAAAAGTGTGTACTGTATAACAAATTTGCATGAAAACACTGATGAATTTTCACGACAACTTCTGCCCACCCCCCAAAAAAACCTCACAAACATTTGTGAAAACATGGATAACTGAATTTAAGATTTTTTTGGGGGGGGGGAATGAGAAACAGAGAAACTGAAATTGTTGGATATTCCCATTCCTAGATGGAGATGACTGCTACAATGAAGCTGCATTGTGGGGTTCCTAGTTTTCCAAGGCTAGGCTTAAAAGGAGGGAAGAGTCTTTCCTGGATTGGCTACAGATAAAGAGAAAGACGACACATCAGACAAATTAACAGGACATCCTTTTAAACTTTCTCACTGTTAAGAGCAATACCCCCTCTTCCTTACTTCTGCTTTCTGCTTCCCAAAGGGACCTTATGAGTTCAGATGCACTCGAGACACATGTTCACTGAGCTTACTTGCTCACTGTGCTCTGAGACAGCAGGACATAGAACCAGCAGATGGAAATAGCTGGGAGCAGAATTGGGAAAAGCTTCTTGATTGTGGTTATTCAGCAGTGGAACAGACAGACTCTGGAGGTGACTGGTTCTCTTGCCTATAGATATTCAAGAGGAATGCTGTAATGAGGCAGTTGAAATAGATGACCTCCAAGATCCCACACACCTCTAGGTCCATCTGCACTGTGAGTTTGAAGCAGTATCATGCAACTTTAAACAGTAATGACTTCTCTCAGTGGATCCTGGAAACTGTAGTTTGTTAAGGGTGCTGAGAGTTGTTAGAACAGGCATAGGCAAACTCAACCCTCCAGATGTTTTTGGACTATAACTCCCATCATCCCTGACCACTGGTCCTGTTAGCTAGGGATTATGGGAGTTCCCAAAACATCTGGAGGGCCAAGTTTGCCTATGCCTATGTTAGAAGATCCCTATTCACCTCACAGAACTACAATTATCAGAGTACCATAGGAAGAGGGATTTATTGTTAAACCACTCTGGGAATTGTAACTCTACATGATTCTCAGCATCCTTAACAAACCACAGTTGCCAGGATTATTGGACAGGAAACCATGACTGTTTGAAGTAGTTTAATAGTGCTTTAAATGTATAGTGCAGATGCGGCCTGTGCTTCTGTGGATCTTAGGTCATTCCCCCCCCCCTTTGGGTCCAATCTAACCAAATTAAGTCTACAAAACTTACCCTCTATTTCAACCTAAGATTGTTAGAAATCTGGAGCTTTTCCATTATGCCCACTGATATCTTTCCCCTTGTTTTCACTTACCTTGTAGCCTGAAGAAGAGATCTGTTAAACTTGCTCAGTGCTTTGATGTTTCCGTTGGCCCCTAATAAAAGGCATTGCACCATAGTTATTTGTAATCTCTCCTCCCTCCCATCTCTGGGCGAACACAACTCTCTGCAATTTTAGTGTCTCCTGCTTGTCATTTTTAGCAAACCAGGGGAGCTGTTACTCAAAGCAACAGTAAACATCCAAAATGGAAACAAAGCTTTTGCCTGGCTGGAAGAATAAAAAGGTTTTCCCAGTATTGAAGGTGTGGGTAGTACTTCACATACAAAAAAGGCAGGCTACCTGCAGGGTCTCTAGGGAATTGCTACCCAGATGAAGAGATGAAGTAAGCCTCACATGCCTGAAAGGCAAAAAGGGGTGAAGGGGTGTGCACAGAAGCGGCAGGGGAGGCGTTTTAATTTTTAAGCAGGAGAGATTTAAGCATTTCATTAATTTCCTGCCAAGGTGCCCCTTTGATAAATTACAGGCATCTATTCTCTACCTCCTCCTCTGCTTCCGTCTATTACCCCCACAATCTCCCATGACTGCTTGTTTCTTCAGGCACCAGACAGAGCTGAGAAGCTCCCAGATAGTGTGTGTGTGTGTGTGTGTGTGTGTGTGTGTGTGTGTGTGTGTGTGTAGGGCAGGCATGTCAAACCTGCGGTCCTCCAGATGTTTTGGACTACAATTCCCATCTTCCCCAACCACTGGTCCTGCTAGCTAGGGATCATGGGAGTTGTAGGCCAAAACATCTGGAGGGCCGCAGGTTTGACATGCCTGGTGTAGGGGGTGGGGGGCACAAATGGGAAATAGATCTCTGCCTGCTTGTTAAGTGTGCAGCTTGCTGCCTTTGAGCTCTTCCTGCCTTATTCCGGCATCTTCAGGGATGCTTCTGTGATGGAGCAACCCAGCTTGTTCCCTGGTTCAGCCTTTCTGATGGCCAACCTCCACTTATTCTAATCTGAGAGACTTCAATAAAAATCTAAAATCTAAAAATGTGATTAAAGTTGTGATTAGAGCTCATATCCACATACAAAGCTGGCTTTATGCTGTCAGACCATTTCTGCCCATCTAGCTCAGGAATGTCTTCTTTAATTGGTAACTGGTCTCTTATGGTCTCAAAGCTTCTCCTATGAGAAGACCCCTGTTGAATCAGGTGAACATCTAGGCCAGTGCCCTGTTCTCACAATTGTCAACCTGGCTTACCAGTAGGATCTAGGGAAAAGGATCTAGGGAACTTAGTAGACCACAAGCTTAACATGAGTTACCTGTGTGATGCAGCAGCAAAGAAAGCTATTTTAGGCTGCATCAACAGAAGTATAGTGTCCAGAACAAGGGAAGCAATAGTCCCACTCTATTCTGTCTTGGTCAGACCACACCTGGAACACTGTGTCCAGTTCTGGGCACCACATTTGAGAAGGATGTTGACAATCTGGAACATGTCAGAGGAGAACAACCAAGATGATCAAGGGTCTGGAAACAAAGCCTTATGAGCAGGGGTCAGCAAACTTTTTGAGCAAGGGGCCGGTCCACTCTCCCTCAGACCTTGTGGGGGGCTGGAATTTATTTTTTGGGGGAGAAATGAACGAATTCCTATGCCCCACAAATAACCCAGAGATGCATTTTAAATAAAAGGACACATTCTATTCATGTAAAAACACACTGATTCCCAGACTGTCCGTGGACCGGGTTTAGAAGGTGATTGGGCTGGATCCGGCCCCCAGGCCTTAGTTTACCTACCCATGCTTATGAGGAACAGTATGAATGCAACAGTAACTCTATCCACCTGTGATTCAGTAACTCATATTCAAAGGCATTGTGGTAGCCACTGATGGCCTTATCGTTCATGAATTTATCTAATCCTCTTTTAAAGCCATCCAAGTTGTTAGCTATTACTACAACTAATGGGAACAAATTCTCTAGTTTAACTACATGGCATCTGAAGAAGTACAGGTATTTGCCTTTTTTCTCCCCATGTTCTTGTATTATGAGAGGAAGAACTATTCTCTATCCATTTTCTGCATACTATGCAGGCATGTTTTGTCATAAATATGCCTGCTGAATCTCTCTTGTCTCATTATTGTACACAAATCTACTTTAACGCTAGGAGCTGGATCCTTTATTCAAGACCTTTGGTTCTGTCTTCCCATTTGCAAGGTGGTTCTTTTAAAATGAGAGTTGATACAAAACACAAGTGAGTGAGAAGATTTAAGATTTTATTCTAAACAGCAAGCAATATACACATGGGGTCACGAAGAGTTGGACACGACTAAACAACTACACAACAACAAGCCTGTTAGCCTGTGTGGCTTGCCGGACTGGCTACATGCTACTAGCTACATGCAGATTATTAATTAGCCATCTCTCCCAGTGCTTCACTTTCTTCAAACAATGTCCAACATCTAAAGAAGGTACCCAGCAATATCACTTCCTTCCAACAGATTAGGGCATTTAAGGCTGTTCTCAGCCATCAAAGAGCTTAAAAAGGGATAGAGAGGGGAAAGCAAACAAAGACAGGAAGGGTAACCATGTCAGATAACTAAACTCCTCAAAATACAATTATCTTCTGGATAGATTGCCCATACAGGTACTTGAGAAGCACCTCAACTAAACGTTAGGGTGCACCTCATAGCATTTGCCATCTCTTTAGCATAAAATCTGATGTGTTTGGCCTCATTCTGGTGTTTTCTGTGTGAGCTCCTTCCAGCATGGGCATACAAGCTGAGCGCACCGAAATGTTTCCATGCTGAAAGTCAGTCTGAAGGCCACATTTCCTTTTCAGTAGCTAACCATGGACCAACCACATACCAGTGGTGGTGGTGGTGGGGGTTGAAGCCTGAGGCAAAAGTGAGCATTGTTAGAGGCAAGAATGGACAGAGCAATGAATGTGAAGGTTGTACAGGAGACTACTTGCTGCACATTCCTCTCCATCCAGGTAATCAAGAAGCATTGTCATAGTCCAAAGATACATTGCAGCCTAGCAAAAACACTCAAAGAGGGTGCAAACCATAGCTGGTAAGGGTGTGTGGCTTGGGAAGAATCCTAAGGACTAGGGCCTGAGGTTCCCCATCCCTGATAAAAGTGCTTCTGCTGGGAAGGAAAACAACAACATCTCAGCCTGTGCTGATTTCTTAATATTTACAAGGGTTGTCTTTGGGTAGGGAAGAATTATTGAATGGTCTTGTTAGGGATTGGCCCAAAGCTTTGGCTGCATTTTTGCCGTGGTGGAAGCAATTCCCATGTGGTTCAGAAGCTTGCAAATTCTCATCTGCCATTTAGCTTTGCGCCTGGCCATAGGTTTCTTCTCTATCAGGATTTTTCTTCCCTTAGGCATTGCTCTTTTGCAGCGTTTGCTGGGCTCCTCCAAAGGCAACAAGTGCACAGACTTTGTTCAGAACCATCCAACATGTGTTTAGGAATTCATCTCATCTCCTCACAGGCTGCTCAGAACTTAACTTGCCCCTCTATCTTTCCCTCTTCTTATCTTTCCCAAAGCCTGTCATGTATTTAGAGATCTATGCGCATTGTCCGTGCGGGCAAATTCAATTTCTCCCCTTCCATCGCTGTGATAAAAAATTAAAGATTAAGGCAAGCACTCTTGCTGCCGTGACCCCTGGCGGGGATTTATTTGTCTTAGGCATTGTTCCTCAGAAGGACTTTGCTATCTCATGCGTAATGTGTAACTAATGTGTGTCTCCTTTGAGTGCATTCTGGTTTCCCTTTCTGTATTTGTAAGAGGATTTGAGGAGGCAGAAGTCTATGTGTCTTTCCATTTCTTGTCTCTGGGATGATCCTGTAACTAGACTGCCTAGTACTAGCATGTTGAGTTGAGGCATTCATATGAATACCATGGCATGGTATTGAACCCCCTGCCACCTTCCTAGTTAGTGTTGCACTCCCATTGGTCTTTCAATTCACTTTTCAGCTGTTGGCAGAGTAGTAAAATGGGTTGTTATAAAAGGACAACAGGAGGTAACATAACTGAAATGTGCTCTGCTTGTGAGAAGGAAGAAAATAAGTTTTAATCCAGGGTGGATCTACAGCCTCAGATATACCCATTTGCCTTGAACCATAAAAGACAAATGAGATATGTATGATCAATATCAAAGGGACGCGGGTGGCACTTTGGTCCAAACCACAGAGCCTAGGGCTTGTCGATCAGAAGGTCAGCGGTTCGAATCCCCGCAACAGGGTGACCTCCCATTGCTCAGTCCCAGCTCCTGCCAACCTAGCAGTTTGAAAGCACGTCAAAGTGCAAGTAGATAAATAGGTGGGAAGGTAAACTGTGTTTCCATGCGCTGCTCTGGTTCGCCAGAAGCGGTTTAGTCATGCTGGCCACATGACCCGGAAGCTGTCTGTGGACAAACACCGGCTCCCTTGGCCTGTGGAACAAGACGAGCACGTAACCCCAGAGTTGCCCGCGACTGGACCTAACGGTCAGGGGGACTTCTTACAGGGACCCTCCCCCAGTCATCCTGACCAGCACTTCGCCCAGTGACAGCACTAGCAGCGGGTCAGGAGGAGGGAATGAGGAATGGAGCGGGGTGAAGAGAGGGCTCTCAGACGTATCAGAGCCTAGGCACCTACCCAGCTGGCCAGAGGGGGAGGGAGAGTGCAGCAAGGTGCCGGAGCCTCTGCAATGCTCCAGCCGAAGGACGGGAGAAGGAACGCAGCCCCTTCCGGCGCCCGAATTGAGGTGCGCGTCCACATGCAGGGCTAGGGGGAGGCGCTTTGGGGTGCCCAGATTTTTATGCTGGCTGAAGAGCCGGAAGCAGCCATTGCCGGGTTCTGAATCGAACTAGGCAGTCATGTTTTCTGATATCTCTGCACTGTAAATAATATGCACAATAAACATCTGAAAGACAGAGCGGACTGGAGCGTCTTTACTCAAGAGTAGCCGCAACAATCCCCTGACAGGTACCTTTACCTTTATGATCAACATAAAAAATAAAATAAAGAAATGTGGAATTCCACTTCCTTTCTTGATGGATAATCAGAAAAGAGACAGGGCATTAACCACTACTAGGTCAGACTTGTGGAATTGGTTGGATTTAATAATCCATGTAACTTTGGGATTTGAAACTATATGTAGGTGAGTGGATGGCTCAACCTTCTATTTGACCTGCTTCTGTGTAGATTTCTTTGGTTTTCAGTCATTGAGGACACTGGTGTCAATGTCTTGGCTAAGTTTCAGGTGTCTGTCTGCAAGTAATCATAATTAATCCTGTTTTCGAGGATGGCAGAGGTGAGGTGAGAATTAGTTGTGATTGCTTTTTAAATCACAGGGTAAAATGAGGGTGCACAGGGCTTTCAGAATGGCAGTCCTTGTGAGTTTTAAATGCATTGACTTTTCTTTCTTCTACATTTAATAGAAAACACATTTGGCTTTCATTTCACTGTGGGAAGGACATCCATTTGAAGCAGCTGACCACTTACCTCCAGTTTCTTCTTTATGTCGCCCATTTTTAATCATAAATATTGAACACTTGAGCTAGTGATATAGGAAGGAGTGGGTGAATCTGTCTTATTTCCAGCCTGTGGCACCTTTGCATATTGTCACGATCAGCCTAGAGACAGGCCCAAGCTAGAAAGGGTTAACCATATGTGACAGATAGAACCCAGGGGGCCGGGCTTAAGCTGAGTATATAAACCCACCCCTGGGGGCAGTTTCGGCTGTTGAGTGGCAGGTGGATTTAGTTACAGGTAGGTAGCCGTGTTGGTCTGAGTCGAAGCAAAATAAAAAAAATTCCTTCAGTAGCACCTTAAAGACCAACTAAGTTTATATTTTGGTATGAGCTTTCGTGTGCATGCACACTTCTTCAGATACACACAGGTGGATTTAGAATAGGATTTAGAGTAGAAGTAGGGGTTAGAGCTGGTTTTGGAGTCTGAGGTGAAGCATTGGTGGTTGTTGAGACAGCAGGATAAAAAGTGTTTGAGAAACTTGTTGATATAATTATTTAGTATTATTTAGAGCAGGGGTCCCCAAACTACGGCCCGGGGGCCGGATGCGGCCCAATTGGCCTGCCAATCCGGCCCGCGACGACCCCCGCCGCCCGCCGCAGCGCTCTTCCGGGTTGGGAAAAAAGCGCCAAAAATCCTTTGTGCGCATGCGTATGGGCCTCTCCCGACCCGGAAGAGGTCATTTCTGGTGCACTTCCGGGTCAGGGGAAGCCCATACGCATGCACACAATGGATTTTTGGCGCTTTTTCCAACCCCTGGAAGCGCGCCGCCGCGCCATTGGGCGGTGGGAACCGGCCCAAACGCCGGTAAGTCTGGGGACCCCTGATTTAGAGGTAATAGGCCAGTATAGAAACATCTTTTATAGGCTGTATTTGACAATATTTATTACTGAAACCACAAGTATCTGTACCTTCAATAAAGCAACTTATTTTATTCACACAATATCCTTGTCTGTAGTGATAAATAACACAGGTACCAGTTAGCATACTGGTTGGTGGCAGCAGATAAACCAATTGTCGTGGGTGCAGTCATCAATAGACCGTAAAACGTCCGGGGGTGCTGCACAGGCCAAGGTGGCCGCGACACATATGTTCACACATCGGCCCATTTACTATTGTATCTGTATTTATATGTGATTTTCAAAAAATATGCCACGTATTTTTGTATGTTTAAACTCTGAAGAACTGAATTGCAATACTTGGAGACGTATTAAAAAAGGTGTATTATTAAGTTCTGATTTGCACATTAGTCCAAGGGGTTGTGGGTAGCTCATAATTATTTGAATCATATAATTGTACAGTTGGAAGGGAACCAAAGGGTTGTCTAGTTCAATCCCCTGCAATGGCTATGCCCACCTCTATTCAGGACAGTTGAAGCCTAGAAAGGGATGTGTTTGTGCAGGCAACATTTTTAAGCATCTGGGCTAATTTGTTCTAATTGATGGACAGGATATTGTGGGATTCGGAATTCAGGTCTGCGGAAAAAACCAAATAAATGCACAGCAGGCACAACAATTTTGGGAACGAAGCCCTATAAAGATTTGAGGAAACATAAGAATTGCAATGTTTATTTGATAAATCAGGTGGCTCTATTATAATACATAGATCAGCTCACAGGATGCTCCCTCCAATTAATCTGTCACCATCTTTTAAACTTCTGGAATTATTTTTTAATACAAGGACTTACATAAACTGTAAACTGAGGAATGACTGTCTTAATATGATTCCTGCCATGATGCAGTTTAATTGGTTAATTATATGTGTTACAGTTAGATTTAAGATTTCTCTAATTGTGTGACAGTCCTAAAATTATATTCTTTTCAAGGAGCTTATATAAATTGAGGTGCCTGGCTTTATTTAACCCTGTTAGAGAAGCAGCTTGATGACTCTTTGGAGCAAGAGGGAAGCCAAACCAGATGGCAGACACCCTGTTGTGAGGCAGCCACATTGTGTGCTGCTGGGAATAATAATTTGTGTGCAAAAAAAGAGTTAATTTTGCCTCCTAGTGTGTGCAGCAGTACGAAACTGCTGGATGTATTCTTCTCGTCCTTTTTGTTTGTTTGTCTGTGGCCTTTTTTTTGCCAGTGTTTGCTGTCCCATGATATAGATACTCGAAGGCTTATTGATGGGCCGTAGTTCAGTGCTAGAGAAGTTGCTTTGCACGCAGAAGGTCCCAGGTTCAATCTCTGGCATCTCTAGTTAGAGCTAGGAGAGACCCCACCTGAAACCGTAAGACAGCCACTGCCTGTCACTTTAGACCAGGGGTCCCCAAACTAAGGCCTGGGGGACGGATGCGGCCCAATCGCCTTCTAAATCCGGCCCGCGGAAGGTCTGGGAATCAGTTTATTTTTACATGAGTAGAATGTGCCCTTTTATTTAAAATGCATCTCTGGGTTATTTGTGGGGCATAGGAATTCGTTCATATTTTTTTCAAAATATAGTCTGGCCCCCCACAAGGTCTGAGTGACAGTGGACCGGCCCCCTGCTGAAAAAGTTTGCTGACCCCTGCTTTAGACAGTGCAGAATTAGATGGACCAAGGATCAATGCTTCTAAGAAGTGCTGCCTATTTTTACTTTGGTTTTATTTGCCAGATGGCATTGAGCTCAATGGGTTCAGAAGCAAGAGAGATCCTCTGAAGATGAATGTGCTAGTCATACCTCATGTTGCATCTGCTTCAGGTTACGTCTTTTCAAGTTGCGTCCCACGGCAACCTGGAAGTACCAGAATGGTTACTTCCGGGTTTTGTTGCTCACACATGCATAGAAGCGCTAAATCGTGCCACACGCATGTGCAGATGCCAGCACGTCTGGATGCGAACACTTCGAGTTGCGGACATGCCTCCAGGATGGATTACATCCACAACCCAAGCTCTTCTTCTTGATAAAAGTAATAAAACCCAAGCTCTTCTGCTTGATAAAAGTAATAAATATTTGAAGAAAAAATACGTGCTGACTGAAGTGAAAAAGCCCCAATCACCTGCCATTGCCTTCACCCCCACACACTTGTAATTCTGGTCTCTTGGGCTTACTGTGCGATGGTGACCTGATGAGGTCTGATGAGTTGTCTGCCAGCCCAGTTGCCAAACATATTATTTAAATAAGTTGCAGCCTGAAATGTGAGGTATAACTTGTTCAAGGAAGATGATCTACAGATACTGCAATTAAGCTGACAGTATTGTGTCAGAAATGCACCGTGGCACTGAAATTGGCAGCACTAAGAAGAATGGAAGCCATGTGGGATTGGAGAGATTTTAGCCTGTTCTCCATTTGTCTGATCATCTAATTGTCTTTCAGCTGTAACCTGAATGGTCTTTTCATCTCCTCTTTTAGAGCAGAGATTCTTAGCAAGAAGAGGAGAGTAGGTCATGGGCCTTTTCTGATGTCTAGAGCTGGGCGATTTATTGATAATATCATCCAAAACCACTTTGAAGTTCACATTGTGATAACTGTTTCATCATATTTGACCTGGCAATATATCATGAATCATGATGTGTGTGAGGGCTGGGCAATAATATCTGGTTTTCAACCTCACGATATATCACCAGCTATAACATTGCAATCTACCACAATGTCTGAAATAAAGATGGAACTATGCAGAGGTTTTCAACATTGTGACATATCACCAGCTAAGCATTGCAATCTACCACAGTCTCTAAAACGGATAAATGACAATATTATCAATCACCACATGGTCCCTTTCATTAGCAGACAAGCCAAAATGCATCCAATATACATCACACTATACCAATATATTACAATGTCTGAAATAAGAATGGAGCTATGCAAAGGCGAACAGGACAGGGTAACATCCTGGCAACTGCTACCACTTAAGGGTCTAAAACTGATAAGGGTCTAAAACATCTGCCACCACCTCCCACTGCCACCACAAGGTCTCACAGGCTGCCACAACTTTTGCCGCTGCTTCTCACCAGTGCAGCAAGGCCTTGCAGGCCATCACCACTGCTATTGCCTCCACCTCCTTCCACCGTGGTGAGGCATTGCAGCCCGCCTCCCACCACTACAAGGCCTTGTGGAGCCACCACTGCTTGTGGTGCCACTGCAAAGCCTCACAGGCTGCTGTTACTGCCACCACCTCAAGCAGCCATGATGAGGTCTTGCAAACTGTGGCAAGGCCTGGCAGGCCATTGCCACTTCTGCTGCCGCTTCCCACTGCCATGATGAGGCCTGTGAGGTTGCCATTGTTTGTGCAGGCCACCACTGCTTCTGCTGCCTTGCAGGCCTGCTGGCAGTCCCTGTGACTCACCACTATTTTGGATTGTCCTGAATGCAACCATTTGGTAGAAAAGCCCAAAACCAAACGTCCTGCTTGGATGCATTTTGGTTTTCCTGCTGAGAAAAGTGATTATGAGGTGATTAATAATACCATCATTTAACAATTTTAGACCCTAAAGTAGTAGCAGTTGAAAGGACATTACCCTGGTCTCCTCTGCTTAGTTCCATCTTATTTCATATATTGTGATATATTAATATATTGCAATGATATATTGCAATATTGAAAACCAGATATCGGCCAGCCCTACTGATGTCACAGGAAGCTTGGGTTTACAACTACTTGACTAAACCTCTTCTTCTCATCTTCTTTCATTGCTGGGAGGAGTTTGAAAGCAACAGCTTCCAGTTTTAAATGCAGCACAGTTCATCATGGCATGCAAATTTGGGGAACTGCAGTTGGTTTAAGCTCTTGTAAGACCAAACCAGGATTAAATCAGTTTCAGGCCCTGGCTTGTCCACTAACTAGAATTAAAAGAGAAGGATTTTAGTTTTACACTAGGGCTGCCTCAGAAAAACTTTGTATAAATAATGCCTTGCACCTTTGAGAGAAAGGGTAACAAAACACCATGTACATTAAAAAACAAACAAACAAAAAAAACAACCCAAGACTAATACTTGCATTTTCTTTGCAAAGTGCCTGAGGATAACAATAACCACTGCCTCCCTCACCTGTTCAGGTTCCCTTGTAAAAGACATTCTTAAGGAAATTTTTGCTAATGTTTGTGTTGCATTTTTAGTGTACTCACTCCTTCAGGCTGCATGCTTGCTTTAAAACATGTTAGACTAAACTGGCAGGGAAGAGCTGGACGGTGATGTTATAACTGCTTTGAGAGTTCCTGACTCAATGTGTAAACAGTACAAAGCATGCATATTATTTATTTCAACAAATCTCTAGTCAAGGAGTGGCAGAAAGGCTGACAATTATTCTGACAATAGGGCTAATGTCCACTTTTATGCTACGCCCCCCTCAGCTACAATATCCGAGTGGGTTTATGTAAACATTTAAAGATAAAAAGTGTGAATGTGATAAACATATGCTTGGCAATATGTATCTCATGTAAGCCTATGACTGCTACCTAATTAAATGAATCAACAGTTGATGAATCAGCTAGAGCTCATCTGCTTGATCAATTATATTTGCATATGAAAAAATAGTTCTAAAGAAGAAAAATGCTGTATTTTTTTATGACTGACGCATGTCACTGCAGGGATCTTAAAAAGATGCAACATTCCCACCATCCGTCTCTCTCTCACCCAGGAATAGAATAATTCTTCTACAATTGCACTTACCAAATGCAGGTATTACAAGTACTTGCATTAAAATATATACCTATATTAGATAGCTCCTGGCCAATTAATCAGGGACACCTCAGTTGTAAATATAAAATGTTTTCAATCTTTGTACCCATAGTATGCAACCTTGTAAGGATCAGCTAAAACTCCTCAATGAGAGAGTGGTGACTCACCCAGGAATGCTTCTGTGAATCTGAACAGCCCATGTCCTTCAAATTTGTTTACATATTTTATAAATGTTTTTTCCTGCACCCACATGCCTTCAGAACAGCTTAAAAAAACAGTTCAGAACACATAACAATGAAATAAAATAATGTGAATGAAAGCAGATTGTAGCAAATCACACAAAATAAAAATCAAACCAAACAGCCATGAAAATTGCAGTAAAGATTATGGGTAGGCAGGAGAAATGAGTAGGCGGGATGGGAGAAATTTCAAAACCAAGTGCCCAGCGAAGTACAGTGAACTCAGCAGCCTTTCATAAAGCCTGCAATTTAGAGGCTTAAAGAGATCAAACAGTTTCCAAAGGAAGAGCATTCCACAACCTTGGTGCCACTACTGATAAGGTTCTGTCCCACACCACCACCGCTAGACCACTGGAAGCAGTGAACGCGAGAACATAAAAAAGAGCTGCTGGATCATTCCAGTTCCCATCTTAGTCCAGCATCCTGTTCTCACAGTGGCCTGTGGAAAAGCTGTAAGCAAGACATGAGTGCAACGAATCCCAGCAACTAGTATTCAGTTGTAAATCTAGTGTTCAGCAGTTAGTATTCAGAGAGGCATGGTGCATTTGATTGTACAGGGAGAATGCAGCCATTATAGCTCATGAAGCTGAGGCTCCAATACTTTGGCCACCTCATGAGAAGAGAAGACTCCCTGGAAAAGACCCTGATGTTGGGAAAGATTGAGGGTACTAGGAGAAGGGGATGACAGAGGACGAGATGGTTGGACAATGTTCTCGAAGCTACGAACATGAGTTTGACCAAACTGCGGGAGGCAGTGCAAGACAGGAGTGCCTGGCGTGCTATGGTCCATGGGGTCACGAAGAGTCGGACACGACTAAACGACTAAACGACTAAAACAATAGCTAGTAGCCATTGCTATGGTTGCCACCTATCCCTAGAAAAACGCGATTGTCCTTTTTTTTTGGAGACAAGTTCTCCTGTCCTGTTTGGACTTCAAATGGGATGACTTGCTTCATGTATTCAAGCTCCTCCTCCTCCTCCTCCTCCTCCTCAAAACTGTGAAGGCGGAGGGTGGGTCCAGTAGAAGGAGGAGAGTGAGAACTTGAGCGGGAGTTTGTGCAGGCAGAAAGTGGGTCTATGAGGAGGAGAGCTGAGAGCAAGAGTTATGGTGGGACGTGGGCGGGGGGTGGGGTGGGGCTGAGAAGAGGAGTTTAAGAGAGAGCTTTTGCACAGGCAGAGGGCGGGTCACAGAGAACAAGAGAGTGGGTTTGCAATGTGCAGGCCTGCTATAGTGTAGTTTTGGATTTAGTATGGAATAGCAGGTGGTAGGAGAGTGAGAGGGGGTTTGCAGGGGCCTAGTCCGGGGGGTGGGGGGTGGAGAGTTTTTGCACAGTCTGAGAAGGGTGGGTTGGAGATGGAGGCACGGAGACAGAGAGTGAGAGATTTTGCATATGTGCCTGTTTTTGTTTCATTGAATAAACCATTGTAAGCCATTGTGTTCCATTGTACTGTAATTGATTGCTTTGAAGTAATTTCTACACTAGGTAAAGTAATTTTTAACTCCCCCAACCTGTCCGATATTTTGCCAGACCTGTCCTGGCAATGGTGGCAACCCTAATTGATACCCTTATCACCCATGAATTTGTCTAATAATCCCATTTTAAAGCCATCCAAGTCAGTGGCCACCAAATTGAGGCCTCTGCACTGGGAAGATTCAATGCATTTTTGTGAAAATCTTGATCTTCCTGGATATTTTAAATGTCTAGTTATCCACTTTAAATTACATTGTTTGCTGTTTGCCATTCTGGACCACTTGGGTGTGTGGGTAGGACAGACATCTAACAAACAGAAGTGGTCTGTAATGTAGCCTAGGCCCAAATCATATGAATATAATAACAACCACCTTCTTTGGCACTTTTGGGGATCATGCTTAAACCGGGCTTGTGAGTGCCCTTTTCCTCTGAAGCAAGGAGTTTTAATTTTTGTTCTGTCATTTTCCATTTTTTAATTCAGTTCACCACATTGCAGGAATTTACAAAAAAATAATAATCAAATTTACTGTGAGCCCTTCTAGTAAACACAATTTTGTGTGCAGTTTTGCTCGGTATACCTATTTTTGCAGAGCAATTTCCCCTAATACAATGCCTTTCTGTATGTTATTTTCATTAATATATGCACTTTACCCCAATATATGCACCGTTGTACACAATACTTGGCTGGAGGACTACCTTCAAAATTCAGAGAATGTGAATCCCCCCCCCCCTTAGTAAGTTGTGAATGATCAAAACTGAAAACAAAAGCCTCCAGAATCTTTGCAGAGGAGGTTAGTTTCTATGGCTCATTTTCATCATGCTAAATGTGTCTGGAAATGAATTGGGAGCCAGTGTACATAAAAAGATTAGGAAGTAATGTACTTCCTTTCTAGCATTTACCTTCCAACTATTCATTCCTGCGGCTGTTAAGCAACCTGTTGGCCCTGCTACAAGTAAAGTGATTGCAAAGGCAGAGACAACTCCTGTTTGGTTGAAATGTATAACTTTATTCAGGCGTCTCTGAATGCAGCTTTTTGCCCACTGCACCTGGCAAGATTTTAGTCTGCTTCTTAACTGCCAAGTGATTCATCCCTCCTGGCATGACCTCATATACCTGTGGTAGTGGTACACCTGTTGGGAACAGCTGCTCCCTCAAAGAGTGAGAGATTTCAACGTCCAAGCAAAGATGCTAACAGCGCGTGCCGACATCATGTAGGCGAAATTGGTTCAGTCTCATCTTGTGCTCCCATTGCAGAGAGGTATACCTGTCTTAGCCGTCTGCTTTGCCACCTGAGATTTGTAAAGCAAAAAGGGGGGTGGCGGCTAACTGGGGCACTGATATGCATTTAACAACATGTATATAAGTTGACTTCTAAGCAGAAATAGACATGAGAAGACTGGAGTATAAAGTCTACTAAGGAGAACTGGGTTGGGGGAGGAATTAGCAGCTTCAGAATTGGTGATAACCACTGGCTTGGCTTCAAATGGAGCACTGCTTATGTTAACAGTCAGCCTTCGTCTGCATACCAGAAAACCAGTCTGGTGTGGTTACAGCAGGGGTGGACGAACTGTGGACCACCCTGTCCCTCCAGTGTGTGCTGAGGAAGACTTCCTCTGAACATGGCAGTTCCATTTAGCAGGCCATTCCTAAGTACATTTGTTGTCCTAATAATTCAATGGAAGTGGAGCAGGGGCTAAGAAAGTGTGGCTTGCTCAGTGTGTGTGTGTGTGTGTGTGTGTGTGTGTGTGTGTGTGTGTGTCTGGTGAGGTTGTACTGGGGACTTACAAATTCACACTCCTACCTAGAGATGGAAAGACCTGTAATTTTTGTTTCTCTCTGTATCTTATTTATCCAGTCTTATACAGTGGTACCTCTACTCACGAATAACTCTACTTACAAATGTTTCTACTTACGAACGGAGCTCCGTCCGCCATCTTGGATGCGGTTTAGATAGGATTTTTTTCTACTGACGAATTTTTAGATAGGGTTGCTTCGACTTACGAATTTTTCCTCCCAATGCATTCCTATAGGATTCGACTTACAAATTTTTTCGACTTACAGATGTGCGTTCGGAACGCATTAAATTCGTAAGTAGAGGTAGCACTGTATTCTGCTCTTCACATTTCAGCAGCAATTTGCAATTTAAAATATTCTCATAAAAATTCATCATTTTATTTTATTTTCTCCAAAACAAGCACATTTTTATAAACACATTTTTTACTAATGCACATTTCCACAAGCAGTTTCTCTTATGCAATGCATGTTTGTATGTTGTTTTCACTGACATATTCCTTTTGCCTGTACCTTTCCCCTAATCTATACAGTGGTATCTTGGGTTACAAACACCTCGGGTTACAAACACTTCGGGTTACAGACTCCCCTAACCAGGAAGTAGTACCTCGGGTTAAGAACTTTACCTCAGGATGAGAACAGACATTGTGCCGCGGCGGCAGCGGGAGGCCCCATTAGCTAAAGTGGTACCTCAGGTTAAGAACGGACCTCCAGAAAGAATTAAGTTTGTAACCAGAGGTGCCAGTGTATATGTTTTGTAAACACTGTGTGGTTGGAGAAGTGCACAACATAATTCAGAGAAATGCAGATTTCAAAGGATGTGTTTCCATTCTCATATTGCTTCTAAAAGTGAGAATTGAATAGATTCAGATGTGAACTCGTCATCACATTTCTTCATGAACAATATTTCAGGGGCCGTATGTCTGGAATGGACAAGTGGGCAGGTGAGGGAAGTGGACAAGTGAGGGAAAAGTGGGCAGAGCAACCTATTTAACACATAGGTTTGTACAGCAGGCTGCAAAACCCACCATTTCTTACACTCCCCCCCCCTGGACCTTTCTCCCCACCCAGGTAGCAAGAGGCGGTGTTAAACTTCAAGGGCACATTCTAGCTAGGTAAAAGCACTCAAGGCCACTAAGGCGTATGGCTGAGGGGTCAGAGAGAATGGAGAGCTGCATTTGGTCCCTGGGCCGGAGGTTCTCTACCCCTGATATAAATCGTATTGGACTAGATAGAACAGTTTTCTGGATTGAGGTGTACCTTCTTTTTTTTATTGGGTTTTATAAACAAGAATAATGTTATACAAACAAGTATACCAACTTTTCTCATGTTATTTGTATATCACAAAAATAGCATAATGAATGTGAAAAAAAATCTACAACAGGGGTCCCCAGACTTACCGGCGTTTGGGCCGGTTCCCACCGTGCCGATCGCGTGGCGGGCCGGAGGACGGGGGAGCGCACGCCTGTGTGGGCCGGCGGGCGGGGGAGTGTGCACCCGTGCGCATGCGCATGGGCGCTTACTGGCGCGGCGGCACGCTTCCAGGGTGGAAAAAGCGCCGAAAATCCGTTGTGTGCATGCGTATGGGCCTCCCCCGACCCGGTAGTGCACCAGAAATGACCTCTTCCGGGTCGGGAGAGGCCCATACGCATGCGCACAAAGGATTTTCGGCGCTTTTTTCCCGACCCGGAAGAGCGCTGCCGCGCTGCACGCCGTAAGAGCGGGCGGCGGGGGTCATCGCGGGCCGGATTGGCAGGCCAATTGGGCCGCATCCGGCCCCCGGGCCGTAGTTTGGGGACCCCTGATCTACAACATAAGTCTCATTATTAGTGGTTAGAATATAAGGTAGTGGTTTATGCATTGGTTCCAGGCATGGCCAAATTTGGCCCTCCAGTTGTTTTGTGATTACAACTCCCATTATCCCTAGCTAACAGGACCAGTGGTCAGGGATGATGGGAATTGTAGTCCCAAAACAGCTGGAGGGCCATGTTTGGCTATGATAGGAAGAAGAGAGGAGGAGGAGGAGGAGGAGGAGGAGGAGGAGGAGGAAGGGGGGAGTGGGAGTGGTGAAGGGTTTAGGGTTGGGTGGTTATGCTTCTATTATTCTACTTAGTGTGTGTGAGGGGTCGTGTCAGAGTTATTTGTATGGGTTCTCTTACTATTCACTTGTTGTACAGTATTTCTGGTCAGACCTCACTTGGAGTACTGTGTCCAGTTCTGGGCACCACAGTTCAAGAAGGATACTGACAAGCTGGAACATGTCCAGAAGAGGGCAACCAAAATGGTCAAAGGCCTGGAAACGATGCCCTTATGAGGAACGGCTTAGGGAGCTGGGTAGGTTTAGCCTGGAGAAGAGAAGGTTAAGGGGTGATATGATAGCCATGTTCAAATATATGAAAGGATGTCATATGGAGGAGGGAGAAAGATTGTTTTCTGCTGCTCCAGAGAAGCGGACACAGAGCAATGGATTCAAACTGCAAGAAAGAAGATTCCACCTAAACATTAGGAAGAACTTCCTGACAGTAAGAGCTGTTCGGCAGTGGAATTTGCTACCAAGGAGTGTGGTGGAGTCTCCTTCTTTGGAGGTCTTTAAGCAGAGGCTTGACAGGCATATGTCAAGAATGCTTTGATGGTGTTTCCTACTTGGCAGGGGGTTGGACTGGATGGCCCTTGTGGTCTCTTCCAACTGTACGATTCTATGATTCTATGATTTCCTTGGTGGTGAAATAGGTTGGGTGTGGCTTAGGGTGTGGTCGGTTATCTTTGGTTGGCTGTGGAGAGAATTTTGTGTGTGTGAGAGAGTGGGGTGTGGTTGTGTAATGTATACCTTCTTATGTGGAACTAGCAAGAAAGTAAAATGGAATGGTTTTAATGCTTGATGATACCTTGAGCTGGACTCATTTTTCAGATTTTAATGTATGAATACTGTACTGTATGTTAGAGTAGAGAGTGGTACCTGAAATTCTAAATTATCCTCTTAAAGGAATGCATGGCCCTTTCCATTGTTGCAAGTTTAAAAGATTCTATGACATATATTGTAAACTGAAAGGGACTTGATGCATGTCATCTTCTGAGTTACAGAAGTGTGTAGTGAGAATGCAGTTGCAGCACTTCTCGTGTGCAAACCCCTGAGAAACCCTCTTTCAATACCCTCCACGGGTCCAGTTTTTGACATTTCAGTAAACCTTGGAAGGGTGTATTTTTCTCACTGTTTTCTCAAGGAAATGAATGCGTTTGTTTGGGGAGTACTTTTCCTGCTATACGTGGTATGCCTTTCCCCTCATTTGTAAAGGTGCCCATGGTGATTTGAGCCTTTCTTGGATGTGATACATGGCCAAGGATAACAGTGCGGATGTATTCCATTTGCACCCAGACAACTTGAGGAGATTAATTTTGAGCTGTTTGAATACCAAGCAATGCAATTATTTTTGGAAGCTTTTTGCACTTTCTTAAGTCTGCATGTATTTCCCCCAAAGCCCCTGACACTCTATTTTTGTGTGTGGAAATTCTCTCGTCTTTATCCATCTTCTCTTCATTGCAATCGCTTGAAGACTAAATACTGTATTTGTTTTCATAAGGGGAGTGTGGAGCAAAGAGCATTACAGGTGCTCTCTCCTCTTGCTACCCTAAGTAGCTTGGACTCCTGGTATCACCAACAACCAGCTGTGATTTTCTAGTTCTGGGCACCTTTCCTCTTAGGCACACAAGCCTATGGCTCAAGCTATACGTACAGTACTATGCAGAAGGCTAACAGCTGCATAGGAGGCCGAGGGGTCTGCCTCCCAATAAAATATTTGTAGCGAACGCCCCCAAAAGTTGATGGACATTGCCATTCAAATGGTGTCTGTACACTGGTGATTGATAGAGCAGGGCTTACTTGCGTGCCCCCCCCTATTTTATTCAAGTTGGCATCCCTAAATGGCGGGATATCCTGGTGTTGGGATTTTGACTAAACTACAGCTATCATCATCATCTTCATCTTTATTCGCATTAGCCAAAGGCCATAGCAACAATAAAATGACACAGTGTGTACAGAAAAAGATTTGATAAAAGCACAAATTAAAATCTTGAATTATCAATCAGTTGGTGGCCTTTATTCTAATTACCCCAGCAATGAAGCTAGCAACCTTAGCTGTTGTGTGATCATTTAAGTCTGATAGAATTCCATGCATTGTGGCCATGGTTGAGCGCCCTCGGATGGTTAGAAGGAGTGGGGTAATGATCTCTTTCCTCAGGTCTTTATAAAGGGAACAGGACAGGAGGACATGTGCCACTGATTCTATACTACCATCACCACAGGGGCAAAGTCATTTCTCAAATAAGATCTTTTGGAATCGATCCTTGAGAACAGCAGATGGCAGAACGTCCAGTCTTGCAAGTGTAAAGGCATGTCTGTATTTTGGGATAGTATAGAATCATAGAATCGTAGAGTTGGAAGAGACCCCTGCTGAAAATGTTTGCTGACCCCTGATCTAATAATAATAATAATAATAATAATAATAATAATAATAATACATTTTTATTTATACCCCACCCTACCCTGCCAGGGCTGGGCTAACACCAAATAAGAATTACAATAAAACGTAATAGGAAACAACAACAACCAATTAAAATGCAGCTTAAAATGCAGCTTAAAATGCAGCCTCATTTTAGTAGTAGCCCATAAATCAAGACCATAAAGGGAGGAAACATCAGACTTTCACCCAAGCCAGCTATCCATGCTGGTCCTACATGGGCCAGCAAAAAAGCCAAGGGAAAAATTATATACCAAATTCCATATAAGGGGGTCAGGGTGAGTCTGTCTAAGAGGAAGAACAGTCTAAATATGTCGTAAAATAATGCACATAAAATACTTCCAACTACCCCACCCCCTCTACCGGAGATTTACAAAACAAAAATTGGGCGGTGGGGGGGGGAGGCATTCCCATTGGGAAAACTACAAAGATTCTTATAGCACATTGAAAATCAACAAATGTATTGTGGTATAAGCTTTCTTGCGCTGCAGTCCACTTAATCTGGTGTGTTGCTGGGGTGGCCTAGGAAGCCCAAGACTTGGGACTTTTGTGCAGAGTCTTCACAAGATGCCTGAGCATCGGTGGCTGTGGCCCATTGGAACCAGTCAGGCACAAGGCCAGAGCCAGTGTTAGGCAGAGCCATCACCTGCCTGGTTGAAAGAATACTGGCTGAGTGCAGACTTGAGTTTGGTTGGGCTTCGCCCCATTTGATTGAACCGACCATCATCCATGGTGTTGGAAGGAACTAATAAACAATGCTTCACCTATGGCAGAGGTAAGGGTATTCTACAATGTGGGGTCATGGCAGAAAATGTCCATATTAGGGTCATTGCAACAGTATGCAAATTTCATACAAGTTTGCGTCATAGGCCTGTGCCCCTGTGGTCTGATACATGAAATGTATGTTGCTGATGTAACTTGATAATGGTTCTGGGCACACTGTTGGTGTACAAAAACAACATATCGCTATAAAACATGCCTGTTGTAATCCCAGCTTTGCATTTGAGCCTTCTGCTGTCTCCCAGAAAGCTCTGGTGATATTGCAGAGTTTGAACCTTGGCATGCACCACTGCTGTTGCTTTCCACATGAGGCATCTGTTGTGCTGAAATATGTACACATTAAAACTGCCTAAACATATTTACACAATAGTCGGGAGGGTTCCCAGAGCAATTGGCTCAATAATAAAGCTTCAAAGACAACAACAAAAAAGAACTCAAATCTCTCCCCCCCCACCATTTCCGATGTTAACAATAACATTTCTTATTTTACTCCGTTCCCAGCTCCATAAATTGTTTTGAATTGTCCATAAATACATTTTAAAACGCTTTTCAGTACACTTGCATGTGTTCTGTCTCCCATGGTTTATGTGGATGGGAGGTAACTTTAGTTCCTGGAAAACAACCACAACCACAGGGAACAAATAGTGAGGCCTCCTTTGGAGGGCTGCACAAACTCCTGCTGTCCCTATTTTCCAGCCGTGGTCCCTATTCCCCACTCCCAATCCATGCCCCTGGAAAACACCACCACTGGTTTATCAATATATTTGATTTTGGGCAGCTATTTTTCTAGGAAAAACAACAACACCTCCCTGGTTCTCTTCTAATGGCAATGGTGCCCACCTGACAGGTGCCAGAACTGAGTTCCAATGAATTCCTGCTGGAAAATAGCCCTGAATAAGGGTGAAATTTATGAGGATTGAAAGAAAAAAGGTCATACTTAGCCCCACTTCTATTATTGCTGCTCATTTAGTAGTTAAAACTTTGAGCAGGAATTTGGATCTTAGTGCATTGCATAGAATCATAGAGTTGGAAGTAACCCCAAAGATCAATCTAGTCCAAGGCAGGAATCGCAACTAAAGAATTTCTGACACATGACCATCCAGCCTCTGTTTATAAACCCAGTTATCAAATAGCTCTTACCAGGGGCATTTTTTTCAGGGGGGGGGACCTGCCAGAACTCAGTTCTGGCACCTCTCAGGTGACTTTTGGAATCTCTCAGGTGTTGTCATTCTTAGAGAAAGAGGGGGGCATTTATGGTGAGCTGGCACTGGGTTTTACTATCAGAAAGTTCTTTCGTATGTTTAGTAGGAATCTACTTTCTTGTAACTTGAAGGCATTGGTTTGGGTCCTACCCTCCAGAGCAGGAGAAAGCAAGCTGTTCCATCTTCCATGAGACAGGTCTTAAGATGGCTATCATATCACCTCTTAGCCTTCTCGTCTCCAAGCTAAACATAGCCAACTCCCTCAAACATTCATTGTATGCAGGGATGTAGTGTAGGTTGCTCACGCCCAGGACAGGGCAAATGATGTGCCCCCCCCTGGTGGACTGGGCAGGGGTCAGTCCTTTTTCTGGCCAGTGTCTAATCAAGGGAGTTTCTCCTTGCAAACTGGCCCCAACCTGGGAGAAGAGATAAGGCAGAGAAACTGCTGACAGGAAGCCAGGCTGAACGAGGAAGTGAGTTGAGGGAGGACTTAGCAGCCAGCAACAGTCAAACTTAGCTCATTGCAGATTCTGGGAGCTTATGACCAGGAGCTCACGAACAGACCTTGCAAACGGGTGTTTGTGAGGGCATTTAACGGGGGAGTTTAAGGGGGAGTACTGTCTCTCAGTGTGCGTAGGAGGGCAAGGGACATTCTGAAGTGACCTGCAACACCTGTGCCATGTTTGTCTTTCTGCTGGAGAACATGCAACAATACACTTGTAGCAAGTGCAAGCTGGTTGCCTTGCTGGAAGAGAAGGAACAACAATTTGAGGTCCGCCTAGCCACAGCTTGAGCTACAGGTCAACATGCAGAATTTCTCAATAGAGTTGCATTGACTGTGACGAAACAGCAACACAGATGAGACTCCAGGCAGGAAGCAGAAGCGCCTCAAGGCACAGGTAGTCTTTTTATTACACTTTCCTGTTGAAGGTCGTGACCCAGGAAAATTTTGGAGATAAACCATTGGCTGCAAAGTTGGTGGTGTCAGGAAGTGTTTGGCTTCTTGGATAATGGTCTCTGTTACCTTGAGGAAGGACTTCTTGCTAGAGATGGGCTGCACCTCACAGCAGTTGGCAATAATGTGTTTGCTAGGAGTCTTGTGAACCTGATCAGGACAGCTTTAAAATAGAACTTGAGGAGGAGAGAGACAACATCACAGACAACAGAATAACACCTGGTACTGGGGATAATAGCTTCATTGATGCACAGGAAATGTGAGGTGATGCTCCAGAAAGCTGCTAAAGGGCAAGAAATTACAAGAAAGAAGCATCTGGAGGGAATGACTCATAGTTTCAGTTGTCTCTACAGAAATGCACAGAGTATGGGAAAAAAGCAATATGATTTTCATCTATTAATACAGGATGGCAAATATGACCTGGTAAGCAATACTGAAAACTGGTGGGATGAGACTCATGACTGGAATATAGGAATTGAGGGGTATAGCTTGTTCAAAAGGAATAGACTAAACAGGAAGGGAGGAGGAGGAGCATTGTATGTAAAGGATGTGTATACTTTTGAAGAAATCCATGACCTGGAGCATGGAAAGCAGATATATGGAGTATATGGGTAAAAACTGTGGGAGATAGAAACAGCAGTTACCTTACTGTACCTTACCTTACTGGGGGTCTGTTATAGACTGCCAAACCAGACTAAAAAGGAGAGATAATAGTCAAGGGAGATTTCCCCGATATCTGTTGGAACTTGAACACTGCCAAGATTGTAAGATCTGACAAATTCCTCCATTTTCTTGCTGGCAATTTCATTTCCCAGAAGGTGCAAGAAGCAACAAGGGAATAATCTATTCCATGGGTGTCAAACACAAGGCCCGGGGGCCAAATCCGGCCCGCCAGACCTCGTCATGTGGCCCGCCGAGCGCCCCAGCCAGCGGGACCCAGCAGCGGGACCTTGCTGCTGAAGCGCCGTGCCGACAAAGCGCCGACAAACAGCTGGGGGCGGGGGGGTGTAGAAAGGCGGCCGGAGCAATGCTGCGTGGAGCGCCCCAAGCCACAGCAGGAGGAGGAGGCAGCTTGCAGGGTCAGCGCCCAGCAGCGCCGCATGGAGAGTCCCGAGTCTCTGCGACGCAGCAGTGCTCTGTAGCACTTTGAATCCTCCTCCTCCTGCCATGGCTCGGCGCCTGGAAATGGCTGCTGCTGCTGAAGCACAAACAAAGCACCCAGCAGCGCCGCGTGGAGGAGGAGGAGGATTCAAAGTGCTACAGAGCACTGCTGCTTCCCAGAGGCTCGGTACTCTCCGCACGGCGCTGCCGGGCACCGACCCGGCAAGCCTGCACCTCCTTTTCCTCTTGCCTCACCTCCTCCTCCTCCTGCCACGGCTCAGCCTCATGAACGTGAGCTCAGCAGCGGCTCAGCCTCACGAACGTGCAACTCTGAGGCTTTACGCACTTCTCCTAAAACGGACACCCGCTGCCTCACGCTGCACGGGAAATGCTTTTTCCCCCCTGGGTCCCTTCGCGCTCTTTTCTGGCGCTGAATCAAGGCGACGACCCCCCCTTCCCTTTCTTTCTTCCTCTCTCTCGTTCTTATTCTTTCTTTCCCTCTCCTTCCTTCCTTCTTTATCTCTGTCTTCTTTCCCTCTTTCTTTTTCTTTCCTTCTTTATTCCTTCTTTCCTACTCTTCTTTCTCTCACCTCTTTCCTTCCTCTCTCCCTCCTGCTCCCTATTTTCTTTCTTTCTTTCTTTCTTTCTTTCTTTCTTTCTTTCTTTCTTTCTTTCTTTCTTTCTTTCTTCCTGACTTCCTTCCTTTCTTCCTTCCGTCCTTCCCATCTTTTGTCCTCTCCCTTATTCTTATTCTTTATTTCCCTCTACTTCCTTCCCTCTACTTCTTTCCTTCCCTTTCCGTCTTCTCTCCCTCTTTCTTTTTCTTTCCTCCTTTATTCCCTTCCTTATTTCCTACTCTTCTTTCTCTCCCCTCTTTCCTTCCTTCCTCTCTCCCTCCCACTCCCTCTTTTCTTTCTTTCTTTCTTTCTTTCTTTCTTTCTTTCTTTCTTTCTTTCTTTCTTTCTTTCTTCCTTCCTTCCTTCCTTCCTTCCTTCCTTCCTTCCTTCCTTCCTTCCTTCCTTCCTTCCTTCCTCCCTCCCTCCCTCCCTCCCTCCCTCCCTCCCCCTCCCCCTCCCCCTCCCTCTCCCTCTCCTCAGAAACATAGGATGCTGCTTTATACTTCTGGCCCTTAAACCCTGGAACCAGGAGAGCAGCTCCAGTGAGTCAACCTCAGCCAGTCCCTTTGGTGAAGGGTGGTGGCTCACTGGCAGAACATCTGTCCTGCATGCAGAAGGACCCCAGCATCTCCAGGTACTAGTAGCTCTGCAAAGGTCCTGCATGAAACCCTAGCGAGTCTCCACCACTCAGTGAAGTTACCAAAAATCATTTTTCAATAAATTGTACAATAATTGTACATTTGAATATCTACTTGCCATTATTCTGACTATGTTTCTGCTTTCAGAGCTAGTTATTACTTACATTATTACAAAAACAGTAATAATTGAATGCAGTGACAATAATTTATGATAATAAAGAGTGGACACATAGTCCTACAGATACAAGCGGCCCTTTGAGGGTGACCAAACTGCTGATGCGGCCCCCAATGAATTTGAGTTTGACATCCCTGATCTATTCTGAACCTGGTCCTCGCCAGCAGGGAGGAACTGATCGACAAAGTGGAAGTACTCAGAAACTTGGGAGGAAGTGATCATGTTCTCCTGGGTTTCAGGATACAGAGGCAAGGGAAAACTGACTGTAGTTGGGCACGCACTCTGGAATTTATGAAGGCCAATTTCAAAAAGCTTAAGGAGTTATGGGTGAGATTCCATGGTCATAAATACTCAAAGAGAAATGAGTCCAAAATGAATGAGTGTTTCTACAAGAAGAAATGCTATTGGGTGACAGAGGGTAGGCGGAACCGCTAAACACCTACTTTTCCTCTGTCTTAACCCAAAAAGAAAGCGATGCCCAGCCTGGTGATAACAGAATAAGTGATATAAGGAGGGAGCTGCAGCCCAAGGTAGGAAAAGAGGTACTAAGGAATCACCTAGCTGCTTCAAACAAATTCAAATCTCCAGGGCCTGATGAGCTGCATTCAAGGGTACTAAAGGAGCTTGTGGATGTAATCTCAGAGCCTTTGTCTGTGATCTTTGTGAATTTGTGGAGAACAGGTGAAGTCCTTGCAGACTGGAGACGGGCACGTGTTGTCCCCATGTTCAAAAAAGGAGAAAAAGAAGACTGTTGACTCATGTTAAGCTTGTGATTCACCAAGACCCCTAGATCCTTTTCACATTTAGTGCTAGTAAAAAAAGGGACCCTCAATTTGAGTCAACAGTGTGATGCAGCTATTCTAGGCTGCATCAACAGAAGTCTAGTGTCCAGATAAAGGGAAATAATAGTAACACTCTATTTTGCCTTGGTAAGACCCCACCTTGGTTTCAGGAACTAGCTGGATGAGGAAGAGTGGTGGAGACTGCCTATTAAGAAGACTCCAGAGAAAGTGGAGGAGGGGACAGTTTGGACCCAGGTTCATAATGGTGGGAAACAGGACACACCTCAGAGGTAGAGAAGGGCTGGGAAATATTGAAGGTGAAGAACAGGGGTAAGCCAGCAGGTGCACCAGCCTTGAGGGAAAACAGGACTAAGACTTAATGGAGGTGGCACCAGCTGATAATGTGTCTGTTGAAAGCCTGCCAGCTCTCCCTCTCCCCCTAAAACTAGGCGGTTTCTCCATGTCAGAGAACAGAAAACTAGACAGAGACAGAGACTCCCTTAGCACTTGATGTAGGGAGGGATCTGACACATAGAAAACAGACTATAGTGGGGAGAGTCTAGTAACTCTGAACCACTGCTTATGTGAGAGAGCATATCTCATGAGTTTTTGTATATTTCTGTTCTGATTTCATAATAAAACTGTTAGCTGCATGTTCACTGTGTGACCTTATCGTCTTCACTGAACTGTGCTATGCTTCAGCGTTCTAGCCATGATACCTGGAATAATGTGTCCAATTCTGTGCACCATAATTTAAGAAGGATGTTGTCAAGCTGGAACGTGTGCAGAGGAGGGCAACCAAGATGATCAAAGGTCTGGAAACCAAGCCTTATGAGGAGCAGTTGAAGGAGCTGGGTATGTTTAGCCTGGTTAAAAAAGGAGACTGAGAGCAAATACGATATCCATCTTCAAATATCTCAAGGGCTATTCCATAGAAGATGTAGCAAGCTAGTTTTCTCCCGAGAGTCCTGCTTTAATGGCACTGGAATGGATGACCCTTGGGTCCCTTCCACCTCTATGATTCTATGAAATGCAAGACCAGGAGCGCCACACTCTTATGTCCTTGCATTCAGGTGCTCTGGGCAACACACATGGCTCCAGCAGTGCTTTCCTGCCTTCCCCTTTCTCCTTCCCTCCTCAGTGGGTGGTGGTTACACTCCCTCCCTCCCTCTCCCTTTGCCAGCCCAGTGGCAAGGTGCACATTGATGTTCCTTCACTGGCCATGAAGAGAAGGAGGAGCTGCTGCTGCTGCCTCTCCAAAGGCACAGCCCGGGTGTTGCTTGCCTCCCCATGCACCCTTCTCAACTGCTGGGCTCCCAGGGGCCAGGGCACAGGTCTGTTGCGTCCTTCTCACGGCGCCCTCCAATTGGACGCAACAGCTCATGGCACTCTCCCTGCGAACCCAGCACCGCTTGCAAAAGCAGTGCTAGGCTCGCAGGGGCAGGGCACACGCCTGCTCACAGTGCCCTGCGAGCCCTGCGTCCTTTCTGCATGTGTTGTAAAGCGACACTGGACCCACAGGGCATCTTGAGCATGCCCTGCTTTGCATCTGTGGACAGGGGTCATTCCCCTGGCGCACACTGACCCTGGCACTGCCACCACGGTGTGCCCTGCGCATGCCCTGGGCACAGGCAGGGGACGCTCCACCGCTGCCTGGTTGCGCCCCCTCATAAACTTGTGTCTGCAGCCACTGCCCCCCCAGTCCCCCCATGCCACCCCGGGGGTTTCTCACTGCTTGGAGCAATGGGGTGGCTATAACTGTATTATTGGTCTTGTTATTGCAGGGCAACCTGTTGCCATTTTCTCACCAGGGTGACAAATGTGTATTTGGCTAGGACACTGACATGCTAGCTTTCTATGTGCAGTTATCCAGTCCCCACTTGCAATCTGATGGGCTAGAGAGCTATTGACCTTTTTTTTTTAGATGAGCAAGAGGGCAAACTAAGTTGCAGAAAGGTTGTTCAAAAGACGGTACTTAGACACATGCAAGAGGCAGAGAAGCAGAGAGAGAACACAGAGCAGAGGCACAATCCTTTTTAGCATTTCTTCACCTACAGATGTGAGGTTTGGTTTTATTTTCTCTTTTTCAAATAAATAAATAAAAATAATTCATTTTAATGTATGTGGAATGTGCAGTGGAGCTGCATTAATTTGCACTAATGATCGAGAGATCCACTGAGATTAACTGCATTTTTGTAAATTAGCAAGGAAGCAAATAAACACTATCATCATAATTATCATTCCTCCCCCTCTTTCCTGAAAAAAACAAGCAATGACTGTTCTGCAGAAGCAATTGTTACTTATTGCTTGTGGATCTGGCACGTGTTTTGTATTTAATTATTTATGAAACTTCGTTTTATGGATAATAATTATTCTGCAGCAGATTTTGATCAAATGAAGTGCTAGGGGCAGGAGAGGGGCTCAGAGGAAAGGGCTGCTTGAGGTTTGGGTTGCACAATGGTGTAGCTTAGCATTAATGTACAGTATTAAGGTAATGCTTAGAAATCCTAGTTGAAAGCAGAACATCATGGAACTAAGCAGGGCATCCAGAAGGCTCTGCATCTTTCCTGATGCAGAGTTATCAGTGACTGCAAAGTTACTATTTACTTACGTGGTATTTTCAGGCTTGCGTGACCCAGGGAGATCGGTGCTTTTTGCCATTTTATTTATATACGTATTACATGCCCTTCACCCTAAGGTTCCAGGTTGGGTCATGGATCATCCCTTCCTTCATGTCCATCCTTCTGCAAGACAAGTGGACTGTCTGATAAAATTATGCTTGACATTGCATGCATGTCCTGTTCTGTACAAAAATGGTGCCTGAAGGCTGTGTACTTCCATTTTTGAGGACCTTTTCAGTGGTTCCTTAATTTTGAACATTGTTCTATGCAAATCTAATAACCTTTGACTTGTTGCATGCAGAGCCTACCCCCGAAGGATGCTAATTTGGCCCATGAGGCTGTCTTCCCCATCCACCATGTACCTGATATCTGACATCAAGTATGGGGCAGGTAAAGACATGACTGCAAAGTGTTATGAAAAATGTACCCCAAAATGCGTTGCCTTTTAAGAAGGACAGACGCGGGTCGGAAGCTCCAAAATTTGCACTAAGTTCAGCTCCGCCGGGAAAATGACAGAGACCACACAATGCTGTCAGGAAAAACAAACTGATCCCTTTATTGCAGAATGCAAAGCTACAGCTGTAGGGTCCCTGCCTCTGGAAAGAAGGAAGGAACCCCGGGAAATGGTGAAGTCCCCCTATATACCCTCCTGTTCATGCATGGAAATCTCTGGACTAGGAGGGAGGGGGAGACAAGGGCGACGGGTGGGAGATCGGATTAGCTGGGTGCGGAGATGACTTTTTCTTTCAGATGGAGAGATGTCAATCTCTCTTCTCCTGTCGTTGATGGTGCTCCCTGTTGTTTGGCAGGAAGGGCAATCATGGGTGCAGAGGTGGGGCAGTTCCTGGCGATTTCCATGGGGTGGAAGTCCGCCCGGCAGTGTTTTCCTCCAGGCCATGGAAGGGTGGGCTACGTTGAGGATGGCAATTTATTTGAATAAAGTTGTTCCAGCTAATCCCTCTATTGTCCGTGTGTCCTTGAATGGGTATAGGGTGGTAGTAGGGCAAGGTTCAGGTGGGTTGGGATCATACAGGGTTCATACAGAAAATATACCTGGAAAACATACCTAATGCAGGGATTTCTAATTAAAAGGTAGCAGTCCTGACATATACAGTTCTAAGATATAAAACAGCAATTCTAATACAGAGGCAGCGGATAGAGATTTCATGGTAAGAGAACATATAATAGGCTGTATTATTAACTTGAGTAGAAAAGTTTAACTTTGGATTTGGGCGGTTTCCCCCCCCCCTTCTTCTGGAAACATTGTTTTGTTCTGGGCGGAGGGGAGGTGGAGAGGGGAAATGTGTGAGTTTATGCTAACTGTTGTGCATATGCAGATCCTTAAGCCTTCCTTCAGGCAGGGTCGAGTCCTAGCTGGAGGGGTGGGGAGACAGGGAAGATGGCATTGAACAGGATTCTGGGTATTGCAGCTGTCAAATTCTGTCACCCCTCTCTGTTCATTAATAATGGTGTCCTGCAAACCCCCCCCCCAATATGATTTTATAACAAAAGGAACACTCTGTCTTAAAGTGTGCTCCTGATTGTTGTCTGGCAAAGAGGGCTTGTATTCCTAATCTTTTAAATATGGTACCAGGTGCAATCCCCACTGGAACTTGCCATCGGAAGCTGTGGTTTTGCACTTGGCACTGATCACCTGATTGACACTGGCTGCAATCCTCTTTTAGGTAGGGTTCTTTCTTTGCAGCCCAGCTTGAGATCATGAAGAGAGGAAAGATTTGGGAGTGTACTTAAAGTGCACTCTCAATTATTTCCTTTTAACGGGTCACCTAATGCCCTGGTGATGCCAGGTGACTGAAAGCTGGATGGCCCTACTCACCAGTCAAAGTGGCTCACGGTGGTGGGGTAGCTGAGGATCTCGCTGGCTTAAACCATTCTGTCAGTTAGCCTTCCCCTACCCGGTGTCCTTCAGCCCTTTGGACTACAACTCTTGTCAGACTAGGCAGTTAGCCATACTGCCCAGGGCTGATAGTACAGAACATCTGGAAGTCACCAGCTTGGGGAAAATTGCTATAAATGCCTGCAATTTTCAGACACCCTAATGAGAGTTACCTCTCATATGGTTCTATGAGCTTTGTACTATTAACCCATATGCCAGGATTGAGAGATATAGGGAGAACCTGGGGGAAACAACATCCCTCCTCTTGCTTTCACTGCTACTGCTTGGTTTGCCCTCCCCCCCACTCCCCTTGACTGGGAAGGGGTAGGATTATGTGTAGGCAGATGGTCTGGAAGGCTTCTTGGGTTGGTGAAGGACTGATAGGGTGGAAGGAATCTGGCAATTATTATTTGGCTCAGTCTTTGAACCAAGCTGGAGAAGATTGCAAGGACCTTCAAAGGCTTGTCTTTCATTTGTTGTGTGCTTTCCCCTAGCTCAGGGAAACTGAACTATGTGACAGAAAGGCAAAATATAGCCACAGCTTGAGTATGGGGATGCAGAAAGGGAACTTGGGTGAAAAGTATTGCAGGAATTCTCTCTGATGCTGCTCCAGCAACGCCATGTAACCCTTTGGAAATTCAGGTTAAACAGCATTCATTGGCTGAACTGGCTTTTGCTTGTCCAGGTGAGAAGGTGGCCAATGTTAGTGATTGCAGTTGGTGCGACATGACCTGGGTTAGTCAGATTCTCCATGCTCAGGAAAGAACACCTCGGCAGAGAATTTATTGAAAGAGCCCCTCTTACTTGTTGTTAACTGCTGAACGGCATGAGGCTTCAGCAAGAAAAGCACAACTTTCATGAGGCCAGTGAAGGTACCCCAGTGTTAATTGGGGTCTTTCTCTCCCACACACTCACCATATGACCTGGAACAGAGAGCCGATGAACCCTGAAGAAGAGTCATCCTAGTTTGTAGGATGTGACCTTCTCTGAAGGATTCTCCCCTTTCCCTCTTGTCAATATGCAGGTGCAAAAAGGAACTGTACGCAAGCACACACACCCCAATTCTTAGAGCAGGGCCTCATTGACTCAATCATGTGTCCTCATGTTATTCTGTTGCCCTCTTTCTTTTGCTCTCGTTTCCCCTACCTCTGGTCCTCAGCTAATGGACGACAATTCTCATAGTCCCTGACCACTGACCTGCTGGGTAGGAATGACAGAGCTTGCTGTCCAACAACTTCAGGGGACCTAAGGTTTGGGAAACATATTCCATAAGGCTTGCTGCTCACTCATGTATGTGACATGAGTATTTGAAAGCAGTCTGTGCGTATTCACACCTTTCTCCCTATTACACGTGCAGTTTTGATCTTGGTGGTTGGGTTCTTGACTGATGGAGAGAGAAAGAGAGATTTTCTCCCTCCTGTCTGTTGACAATGTAAACAAAGATGAATTTTAACAGGGAGAAATGTAAAGTACTACACTTGGGCAAAAAAAATAGTGAAAGGCACAAATACAGGATGGGAGACACCTGGCTTGAGAGCGGTACATGTGAAAAGGATCTAAGAGTCTTGGTAGACCACAAAGTTGACATGAGTTAACAGTGTGATGCAGCAGCTAAAAAAGCCAATGCAATTCTGGGCTGCATCAATAGGAGTATAGCATCTAGATCAAGGGAAGTAATAGTACCACTGTATTCCGCTCTGGTCAGACCTCACCTGGAGTACTGTGTCCAGTTCTGGGCACCACAGTTCAAGAAGGAGACTGACAAACTGGAACGTGTCCAGAAGAGGGCAACCAAAATGGTCAAAGGCCTGGAAACGATGCCTTATGAGGAACGGCTTAGGGAGCTGGGTATGTTTAGCCCATGTTCAAATATATAAAAGGATATATAATATATAAAAGGATGTCATATAGAGGAGGGAGAAAGGTTGTTTTCTGCTGCTCCAGAGAAGCGGACACGGAGCAATGGATTCAAACTACAAGAAAGAAGATTCCACCGAAACATTAGGAAGAACTTCCTGACAGTAAGAGCTGTTCAGCAGTGGAATTTGCTACTAAGGAGTGTGGTGGAGTCTCATTCTTTGGAGGTCTTTAAGCAGAGGCTTGACAGCCATCTGTCAGGAATGCTTTGATGGTGTTTCCTACTTGGCAGGGGGTTGGACTGGATGGCCCTTGTGGTCTCTTCCAATTCTATGATCCTATGAATAGAGGGCCAGCATGGTGTAGTGGTTAGAGTGTCAAACAAAGACCAGGGTTCAGATCTCTACCTGATAATGACTCTCACTGGATGACAGTGGTCCATTCAGTGTCTTTCAGCCTAACCTACCTCACAAGGAGAGGGTAGCCATATATGCCAGCTTGAGCTTCCTTTGAGGAAGGGCAAGATCTCTACCACAATAGTGGTAGTAGCAATAATAATAATAATAATAATAATAATAATAATAATAATAATAGTAGTCTCTGGATAGGTGTGGTGCTACATTAGCACACTTTCATTGTTGTGTGTGCTTTTAAACCAAGTAGTTTTTCTTAGTTATTGTTCATGCTTTGTGCATAATGTGTAAAAGCAGCAAATTTTGAAAACCAAATGACAAAAAATTAAGTTATCAACTGCCCAATTATGTAGACCAAATTAAAGAGAAATATTTGAGGTATTTTAATATTCACTCTGAACTGTACTGCCATCGTATCTTGGGAGACCAAGTAAAAAATAACCACACTAGTTGCAATGGACCTTGGTCTTATCTGAGGGTTTTTGACATGTCTAAAGGCAAGAAACTATGATTGCTGCTTGGACTGGTAACATCTAAAGTTACCAAAGCGCCCCCCCCCCTCCATGCCTTTTTCTACAGCTTTTCACGTTTCGTGGTGTGAGCCTGGTTTCAGATCAAATCTTAAACTAATTCAAGTAAGCACTTAGTGGAACGTGGTAGTGCATATTTTAGTCAAACAAAGTATCTGCTTGGCAGAATTGCTGTTCTCTCTCTCTGCCTCCCTCCCTCCCTCCTTGGAACACTAAATGAAAATCAGCTTTGAGATGAAACTATACAGAAATTGAACATTCTTCACTGTGATTATTTTTTATGCACAAGAAGTCACATACTATAAAGTTAGAGTTCCCACAGCAATTGTAACTCTGCCCTCTGGTGCATATTTTATATCTTGGGAGGACTTGTACCTGCTATTAAGTGTATGCCCTTTGTGTATATGGTTGGTATAGTACCTAATAGAGACATACATAATATACACTTTGCAAAAGGAGGCTGACTTCTTAAAATACCTGGCAGAGAGATAGCCCTTTTGTTAAACAGCACTAAGAATCCCATTTCATCTCAAGGTTTAAGAAGGAAGCACGCCCCAAGGGATATTGAATCATAGAATTTTAACAGTTCCCAAGGGTCATCTAGTCCAACCACCTGTAATGCAGATCTCAACTAGATCATACATGGCAGGTGGCCATCCAACCTCTGCTATGAAACCTCCAATGAGGGTGAGTTCAGCACCTTTCATGGAAGTCTGTTCCACTGTCAAACAGTTCTTACTGTCAAAAGGTTGCTTCTAATATTTAGTCAGAATCTCTTGTCTTGTAACTATTCCTCATAAGACTTGGTTTACAAACCCTTGATCATCTTGGTTGCCTTCCTTGGTTGCCTTCCAGCTCGTCAATATCCTTCTTTAATTGTGGCACCCAGAACTGGGCACAATATTCCAGGTGTGGTCGGACCAAGGCAAAATAAAGTGGGATTATTACTTCCTTTGATCTGGACACTTCCTTTCCCTTCCTTTCCTTTCCCTTTTGCTGCTGCATCACACTGTTGCCTCATGTTAAGATAAATTAGTGTGGTAAGTAGACAAACCAAAGGTCAAAGGCACAGCAGGTTCAAGGCATGACTAGGCACCTAAGATGTTGTTTCAGTGGTTGCCATGCTCCCAGGATCCCTGCTATAAAGGAGTGGGAAAGTTATGGCTTCAGCAGGGCAAATTGAGTTCATCTTTGGACTGGGCAAGCAAACGTGGACTGGGCCTGCGCTATCTGCTTACTCTACTGTAGTACTGGCATGTCTTAGGTGAAGGAGGAGGAGGCATCATTTGCTCAAAGGGATACAGATGATGTTTCCTGGAGTCCCACCAGCAGAGCCGTGGCTATGGGGTGGTGAGGAAGGCCTCCGCCAGATGGGGAACGGGGCAAAATCGGTCTCCCGGTGGCGCAGCGCTGCCTCCTGCTCTGCAGAGTGGGCCAGCAGCTCCCAGTGCTCACAATGGATCTGCACCTGCAGCTGCTGGGTCTTGTCGCCCAATGACATGTAGCCCAGGAACTCCTGGCTCTAGGTGCGCGGCTCCTGCGCCTCCGTCTCCAGAAGCTTTCGCTGCACCTGCAGCTGTGCCCATCACCCGTGCAGCTGCCCCAGCTCCCAGAAAATGCGCCCCAGCTCCCCTTGCCGCAGCGAGGCATCTTCCTGCAGTAGGCAACCCCTGTCATCCTCGGCACCGCTCCCGGGGGCTGCACATCCTGTCCCAGTTGGCTGCGTCTGCACCAGCATCTTCCTCCGGCGCTTGTGAGGCATCTTGAGCCCTGGAGGAGGAATGCCAAGAGCACAGCAGCTGCCCTGCGGAGCCCGACTGACCCAGGGCCCTGGGGGAGCAGAGGAAGATCTGCCTCTTTGCTCCATGCACAGAGCTCCCCGCTGTTGAGCCATCCAATGGGGGGGCACTGGTTGCTCAGAGGAATCAAGAGGGGCTGGGAAGCTGCCAGTGACCCCCTTACAAAAGCAGAGGAAAATATTCCTCTGCTAAGTTAGGAACCGAATGTTTGAGCGGCCTTTTGGCTGTGCTCCTGATAGGCTTGGCGTGGGGTGGAGGAGGGCTCTCCCAGGCGCAGGGGAGTCGAAAAGGGGCAGCCCCCCGGCAAGGAGGGGCTCTGCTTACTGGCTGCGCTGGAGGGTCCTTTGTGGTGCCCAAAAACCTTTTATTAAGAAATAATAAATACTGGATTTTCTTTGAAAGAATTCATTACAAGGTGAAGTACGTGAGGAATTGGATGAGTGGTGGTAGGGTTGGAGGAGAGGTGGAAAGAAGAGCTACTTTGTCCGTGGCTAAGGGGCACAATCTGGACGGTTCTGCCAGGGACGCAAGAACACCTAGCTACGGCTGTGCCCACCAGCAGGAACTGATGAGGGGGGAGGCTCCAGTGGCATGAGAGGTGGGAATGTGGGCTGAGCTGGGATGGGCTGAATTGTTGACCGCTCACTTGGTCCCTCCCTGGAATCATCGACGCCTTAACTCCATCTGATCAGTCCCTCCAGGGGTGCCAACTTGAATAAAATATTGGGGGGGGCAGGTAAGCCCCACCCTGCATAATCAATCACACGACACAGTGCAAAAAAACACCATTAGAATGGCAATGCCCATTAACTGGGGGTGGGGTAACCCCTTCAAATATTTTATGGAGTTGGTTCCTATGAGTCCCTCCAATATGTCTCCACAAACCATGGCTTAACCCTGGGTAGTGCAGCGGGTGGTAGCAGCAGGACCAGAGGAGAAGCATTGTAGCCACAATCTTCATTCCAGAAATTCACTTTATTGCTCTTCCATCCCATGGTTTGACTGTTATCTAAGAATCTCTGTGTGGAATTATGTAAAACACCAGCCATGCCTGGACACCACACTGGTAATAAATCCATAGCTGCCAAGTTTTCCCTTTTCTCGCGAGGAAGCCTATTCAGCATAAGGGAAAATCCCTTAAAAAAGGGATAACTTGGCAGCTATGAATAAATCATCTTTAGGGAAACTAGCCTATGTACGAGTTGCACCATAGGTGTAGCTAGGATTATTGGGGGGGGGCAGAACTGAGTTATCTGCAAGGCAATTGGTCCGCTAGTTAAGTATTTTTATTTATTTACTTGATGGGGGGGCAGCTGTGCTATGCCCATGAGCTGCACACTTCTGCATGCAGCTTGAGCAGCTCTCATTTTGCCCCTCCTTTCCTAGTGTGGGGAAACAACTCCCGGAGCAGCTTGCTTAGTGTTATTTACAAGCCAGTGTTCATTTTGGGTTTCTCTCAAAACAAACCACAAACAGAAGGCATGGCTTGGCTTCCCGCTTGTGGTTTGCTTTGGAGAAACCAAATACAAGCACCGGTTTGCATGCAGTGGTAAGCCAGCCATTCTGTGACTCACTTTCTCTGCTTGGGTAGGGACTGCTTGGCCTGAATGCAGCTCATATACCAGCTAATTTTCTTAACAACAGTTTGTGACCAGCGTTACCTGCCTAGCAGTCCACTGTGTCCGTTTGAGGATTATGGATGGAGAATGTTTTGGGGTAGATAAGGGGAATTCTTAAGAGAAACAGGCCTGGGGTTTGTTACACCAGACATTCATCACCTCTGTTTAGCATTTCAGCAGCTAGTGGTGAAGAGGAGGATTCCTTCCCTTCTCTTTTCCTTCCAGGGCTTATAGAACGGAGGCACTTTAGGATTATAGAGGCTTCAGAAATGACAGGAATGCGGTGAAGATGATGATGAATGACAGTCCATGGAGAGGGGAGGAGGAGGTATCCACAAGGATTTCACTGAGATTGGCAGTAGCAAGTCCCCTATTTATCATCATTAATGACCTGTAAAGAAGAATAAACAACACATTATATTTCGTAGCATGCTACACAGAGAGGTGCTCTTGGGAGGAAGACAGCAAAAAATGCAGCAAAAAAATAAAATAAAATGTATTCACTCAATATTGTGGGGCATCAATGTAGACCTGGAGCTTAAAAATATTTTTCCATATTAATTAGCTAACAGGAATGCTCTGCATTAATTATGAAGAGCATCAACAACTGAAAGATCAGAGCATTCAGCAAAATGGACCTCATTTTAGCAGAATTTGCCTCTATGGTAAGACAGCTCTTAAGCTCATTTCAGGAGATCAAACTTTCACTTTATTGCTGTGTCATGCTCATGGAAAACATTTGGCTCATACTGTTCCAGTTCATGCTTGGTAAGCTGAGAACAAGCCATGGTCAGGTCATGGTTTGATTGGAATGAGACAAGCCACAATACTGGTTTTGATTTGATGCGAAGTAAAGGCTTATCTTAGGGTAGTGCATCAGCAGCAAGACTAGCTGTGGTGGTGGGGGATGAGTGTTCAGACCCCTGGGTACTCACTTGTGGGGTGCCTCAGGGTTCTGTCCTCTCCCCCATGCTTTTAAACATCTACAGTGGTGCCTCGCTAGACGAAATTAATTCGTTCCACGGGTCTTTTCTTATAGCGAAAAATTCGTCTAGCGAATCCTATAGGAATGCATTGAAATTTTTTGAAATTTTTTTTTGCCCATAGGAACACATTAATTGAATTTCAATGCATTCCTATGGGAAACCGCGATTCACTAGACGAATTTTTCGTAAAACGCATTCGTCTAGCGAGGCAACCTCCGCTTGAAAAATCCTTTAGGTAAGCGGAAATTTCGTTAAGCAGGGCATTCGTTAAGCGAGACACCACTGTATATGAAAGCGCTGGGAGAGATCATCAGGGGGTTTGGCCTGGGTGTTCATCAGTATGCAGATGATACCCAGCTCTACCTCTCCTTCAAATCAGAACCAGTGAAGGCGGTGAAGGTCCTGTGTGAGTGCCTGGAGGCGGTTGGAGGATGGATGGCGGCTAACAGATTGAGGTTGAATGCTGACATGACAGAAGTACTGTTTGTGGGGGACAGGAGGCGGGCAGGTGTGGAGGACTCCCTGGTCCTGAATGGGGTAACTGTGCCCCTGAAGAACCAGGTGTGCAGCCTGGGAGTCATTTTGGACTCACAGACGGTCCATGGAGGCGCAGGTTAATTCTCTGTCCAGGGCAGCTGTCTACCAGCTCCATCTGGTACACAGGCTGAGACCCTACCTGCCTGCAGACTGTCTAGCCAGAGTGGTGCATGCTCTAGTTATCTCCCGCTTGGACTACTGCAATGCTCTCTACGTGGGGCTACCTTTGAAGGTGACCCGGAAACTACAACTAATCCAGAATGCAGCAGCTAGACTGGTGACTGGGAGCGGCCGCCGAGACCACATAACACCGGTCTTGAAAGATCTACACTGGCTCCCAGTACGTTTTCGAGCACAATTCAAAGTGTTGGTGCTGACCTTTAAAGCCCTAAACGGCCTCGGTCCAGTATACTTGAAGGAGCGTCTCCACCACCAGAGTTCTGCCCGGACACTGAGGTCCAGTACTGAGGGCTTTCTGGCGGTTCCCTTGTTGTGAGAAGCCAAGTTGCAGGGAACCAGGCAGAGGGCCTTCTTGGTAGTGGCGCCCGCCCTGTGGAACGCCCTCCCATCAGATGTCAAAGAGAAAAACAGCTTCCAGATTTTTAGAAGACATCTGAAGGCAGCCCTGTTTAGGGATGCTTTTAATGTTTAATTGATTATTTTATTTTATTTTTCTGTTGGAAGCTGCCCAGAGTGGAAATCCAGCCAGATGGGCAGGGTATAAATAAATTATTATTATTATTATTATTATTATTATTATTATTATTATTATTATTACACAATTTCTGTACCTATAATCTGTTTCCTCCAGGAGAATCGGCAGCTGTATCAAAAGAACCCTCTTGAGCCCTTTGCCCCCAAAGGGATACCTGCAGCTGGGTGTCACTTGTCCAAAACATCTGGGTTCCAAGTGGGGTCGACCCCCCCTCTCCCCATGACTGTTGAATGCTAGTGTGTAGCAAGTACGCTGTAAGGGCAATGGAAATTTGAGGATGAAGAGAAATGGTAGGGCATTGGTTTGTTGTTGGAAGTTCCTTGGCTGGCCTTATTATTAATCTAGCAGTACACACATTAAACATTGAACACCCAGTGTAATTCTCCCCCACCCCTAGGTAAGTTAGCAGTACTTATCCCTCTTGTCCTTTTCATTATATGTCCCTTATCCATAAAAATAAAGTACGGAGATGAAAAACAAAGGGGAAACAAGCAACATCACTTCTGCCTCAATGCAGTTGTGAGCAAATGTGCGGAATGAGCTTTTTATTAAGCATACATACATACATACATACATACATACATACATACATACAAACACAGTTGTTCAGGTTTCAGAAATCAGTCCAGTCCTACAATTGTTGCCTTTGGTTGCAGAACTCAAAATATTTTAATCTGTCTCTGTTTAATGCCATAAACATGTGCATACTGATAATGGACTGTGAGAAACATGGATTTCTGCTTACCTTGGGGCAGGGTTCTAGGTACACTTTAAGAGGCCCAATCTGCATTCTAGATACTCTTCTGGGTGCTCCATGCTTCGTCCTTCTCTGCCAGTGCTTGTGTGGTTTGGGGACACCACAGAAGTATGGCAAAAAGGCTATCTATTATGCAAGAGAATATGCATGTTCACAGCTCGGAGGATTAAAGGCCCGTGTTCTTATCACTGCAGAACAGAGTATTATAAATCCTGTCTTAGAATACTAAATCCCCCCTGGATGTAGCCATTGTTTGGGAATATGGGGTGAGGGGGGAGCTTGGAGACAGAAATAATCAGTTTGGAATGACACATTGTCAAATAAAACATTTCACATATTATCCCCTTTCCTTCCCCTTTTCTCTATCTGGTGCTTTTGGTTGGACAATTTAACATGAAGAATAGATTAAAACGAGCCCTTTCTGAATCCCTCCAAAGTTTGACTTTTCAGAAAGATCTTTCTTCTCTCTGTGCATTTCATGTTTAAACACTGGGCTGCTGGTATACGGGTCACTGACAGAAAACAGGTAGCTGAAAATGGGCAGTGTCTGTAAATGAAGGCTCTGGTTCTTCTTTCTGGGGCTTGTTAACTTGTTTATCCTTTGTAGGGAAGGGGAAACTTAACCTCTGCTCAGTTTGAAATCAGCTCAGGAATTATGGGCTTTCTTGACAGGTGCCTGGAGGAAAAATATGTCTCTGTTCTTGAAGTTCTCTCTCAACTTGCAATATTGACTGAGCTTTAATGATGCTTTGAAACTTTTGTTGAAAGGGGTCAATCATGCCCTGAAAATTTAGGTTTGTGCAATTAAAGTGGTTTAAAGTACTCTTGCCCTAGTGCACCAATGCTGTGAACACACTCATGTTCACTCTGCATCGAGTGTCCTCCCACCACTGCTTTGGGAAGAGGTGTACACATAACCACAATCCATATATATCCTGTAATTGTCCTCTCATTTTTTAATTAGATGCTGCATTTTGATGTGCATTCACAGCTTCAATCCAAATTGAGAAAATAATGACCCCTCTGTGCTTTAAGCCAATAATGTGCACACAGCCCAAATCCACTAAGAGATAAAAGAAAATGACTTCTGCGTTCCAAAATGCCAGGAAGATGTACTGAAACTTGTGGGGTTATTGAATTATTAATAGGAAGATGTGCAACCACCCCACAAGTAAATGAGGACTATTGGTCCTTGCAGTACAATGTTATTGCAAACAAACCAGAATAAATGCTCAATGAAGACTGGATATAATCTAGCCTCCATGTAAGCAAATTGGAATGATTGCTAAATAAACAGGCCATGTGCAGAAGCCCTAAGTTTTGCTTTCACTTCTTGAAAAAGCACCAACTTTAATTATACTTTCCCTCGGTATAAGTTAGCTCAGTTGGTTAGAGTGTGGTGCTGATAACACCAGGTTTGCAGGTTTGATATCCGTATGGGAGAGCTGCATATTCCTGCATTGCAGGGGGTTGGACTAGATGATCCTCAGGACCCCTTCCAACTCTATGATTCTATTATTCTAATAGGGTTCATGTTTTGTAGCCTTGTCTTGTTTAACTGTTATTTCTGTTATTAACTGTTATAGTTCTAGTCATTACTTTCCATGCATTCATATACTTGTTGTTTGTTTATTTTGTTATGTCTGTGTTTGTTCAACAGTGATCTATAATGGTATATATTCATACTGTCACCAGATCCTGTTTGATCACACTGTGTTTTGCATAATCTTGTATAACCTTTTCTGAAAATTATATATGGGGTGCTAGGGCAGGGGCAGTATCTCTGGTGGGGGACACGATGTGCACCTTCCGGGTAGTTCACCCACCACTGGTCCCCATCCCCTGCACTCGGCTCTCATATGTGGCTCCTGGAAGCTGTCAGCATGTGACTGCAGCCACACCCTGGGAACAGCTTCATCTTACTGGCTAAACCAGGTGTGGGTAGCCAATGGGTCTCAAACCCTTGGTGAGTTAGAGACTTGTCCTGCATGTGAAGGCAGGCTCCAGCAGACTGAGCAGATGAGACAAAGAGTGGGTCCAGCAGTCAAAAACGTAGTTTCTATACAATATGAAGAGGGAAATGGGGGTCAGATGGGAGGGTAGCCCATCTAGAAGAAGGAAAACTCTGAAGGGCTTCGGGAGTAAACCCTGAGGAAAAAATCTGTAGCCACAGCTTTGTGGAACATCTTCAGGAGAAGAAAAGGCTAAGGAGTAAAGCCTGCACAAATCCAGAGTGGAGTCCCTAAAGTGGTTGGATGGCACCTTGTATGCCTCCTTCCAGAAACTCCTTGCTTTGCTTTCCTTTCTTTGGACTTGTCGTCTGGGCAGCCCAGGACCTCCATACACACTGCCCAGGCTTGCACCCCAGGGATGTCACTTTGGTGCTGCAAATGCAGCAAAAACAATGTGTGTGGGGGGCAGTTACAAGTTATAAGCTCAAGGTGGGTGGTAAGGTAGGAGTGCTACGGGTTGCCTCCATTGATGGGCGAGATGATTGTGTCTCACTGGTCAGCTACTGCCTGCCTTAAGCTGGGCAGCCCCCGGTCAATAAAGTGCTGACCCACTATGGCCCACCTGCTTCAGTGGGTGCTTGGAGCAGGCTGAACAATATGATTCAGGGATGAGTCTTAGGCACATACGTTTGGTAACCAGTGACATTGGGGGGGGGGACTGACTGGGAGGGGCATTGCCTCAGGCACATTTTTTGAGGGGGCACAACCAGGTGCCCCCACTATAGTTCCCACATCAAGGGAAGCGTGTCCAGGCCCGGCCTTCAGGGCTGGGGCTGCAGCAGCAGTGGTGTCTTCTCTTTAGGGCCACCCTTGGGCCACCTGAGGGGGAGGGGGTCAAGCCTGACCTGGGGGGGGGAGCTTCAGAAAGCTGGCGGCAGTGATTAGCTGCAACTTGCAATCACAGCATCGGGGAGGGGTGCCGCTACTGCCTTAAACAACAGCAAGTTTTACTAACCAAAAGAAGTTTGTGAAACAAAGTTGGGTCAGGAGATGCGTTCTTTCATATAGAAGTTAACTTATTACTAACTGAATATAAGGATGCAACAGGCTTAAGCACAGTAGTATATGCACAGCTTTTCTTAATCTTCCTTTGCTACAAGTCCCATCAGTCTAAGTAAGCATTGCTAGTGGCTAGAGTTTATAAGAGTTGTAGTCCAGCAACTTCTGGGCAGGTGAACCCTGCCCAGTGGGTTGTAGCCAAAGTTAGTCCTACTTAGAGTAGACCAATTGAAATAGATAGGCACAACTAAATTAGATCCGCTAATTTCAGTGGAAAGGGTTTCTGGTGTACCTTATCTGCTTGAAGGAATTTTTGTATAGCATCTAGCAATTTAGACACTGGAAAAATAATTTTTTCTTAATAAGAAGACTGATTTTTAAAATTTGTGTTTAAATACAGTTGAAAGAGTGAGAATGTTGAACAGCTACGTAGTTTTGCTCTCTCTCCATTTAGGGAGGCCTGATTGCTCTCCTGTTGCTGCTGCTGGTGTTCACCGTTGCCTTGTATGCCCAGCGCCGTTGGTACAAGCAGCGCAGGATCCCGCAGAAGAGCGCCAGCACAGAGGCCACCCATGAGATCCATTACATCCCTTCGGTGCTGCTGGGCTCGCAGGGAAGGGACAGCTTCCGGAACTCACGCTTACAAGCCCACACCTCGGTCATTGGCATGCCCATCCGCGAGACCCCCATCCTGGATGACTACGACTACGAGGAGGAGGAGAACCCCCTGCGGCCTGAGCATGGCTTCCAGGAGGACGAGTTTGTGAGCCAGATGATGCAGCCACTCGACAGCTTGGGCAGGAGCGGGGAGAAGCCTGACTATGAAAAGAAAGGTTTGTTGCTTCCCTCCCCCACGCTTTCCCTTTGCCAGAGGCAGCCATCTTTGGAATGTGCTGGAGGGGTCATTAAAAAGTGATGGATGAGAAGGGAGGCATCCATGCTGGGTGTTTGTTCTTGCCTTGCCCAGAGCTGCGATGTGTAAGCACACTGGGCTGCTGCACTTGAAATTAGTGTTGAGTTTCTAGGAGCAGTTTGCTTGCATGCAAATACTGGTCACAGGCATACTGCCTTGTGATGCTGCTGAAAGGTGCTTTGAATGATAAAAACATTAGTCAATTTGTCTGCATGCGCGCGCGCACACACACACACACACATATAGTAAGCTAATCATTGCCTTCTATTGAGGAACTTGGGGGTTGCGTGCAGTGCATCTCTGTAGGGACTCGCCATAAGACATGTTGCAGCCTAGCACTGCTTGTGTGGTGAATATTAGATAAGATAGGAGGACTTGTCACCTGAGAAGTTTGCATATCCTTTTTGCTGGATGGAAACTTTCTGGGATCAAATGAAGTACAGCATCTTTCAGTTGTAATACTTTGCAGGCCCCTCACCTGGAGCATTTAATCTTCAAAGCACTTCTTGCTTCAAGGAGGGGATTGTCATCTTTTGTAATAGCATGGAAAGGCAGTGAGGGAGAAGGGACATATTTCTAGATTCATGACTGAATGCTCAGGTGGATTGTGGAAGGTATTCTGCTAAGCCTCTATAGCGTTTCATTCCCGGGGGTCCCATGCTGATAAATGATTCCTGGCTTGTGCTCTCATTTAAATGCCCATTTGTTCCCACCACCCACTTTGTCACTGGGTAAAGGCCAGTGACGTATTTAACGTGACGTATTACAAACCGAAATTTTCCATTGGGTATGGAAAAGATAAAACAATAGAGCAGCCAATGGAACTGGAAAGAGCTGTAGGAGCATAGGAAGAGTTCTTATACTAGCTTAGACTATTTGCCAATCTATTGTGGGATTGTCTGACTTGCAATGGCTGTCTGTGGTCTTGGGCAGAGAGAGGTGTTTCATCTCACCTGAAGTACATGAGCAGAAGCAGCGACTCTGTCCTTTTGGCCCTGACATTGTCACCTGCTATGCCCACGGATCTGGAGCCACAGGAAGAGGGGAGATCTCTCTCTCTCTCTCTCTCTCTCTCTCTCTCTCTCTCTCTCTCTCTCTCTCTCTCTCCCACCCACACCCACACTTGGAGAGCAGTTGTCCTCTTACTTAGATAGACAGATGTAGACAGATGTATATACAGTAACTGCATTCTTCGTTCTTGCACTAGCGGATGGGTGAGTTTCAGTATTGTGCAACAAGAATCTAGCTAGCAAAAACTTGTGCAGCAGACAATCTACTATGCAACAAAGATACCAGCAACTTGCTTATGTACAGTGGTAAAGGTAAAGGTAAAGGGACCCCTGACCATTAGGTCCAGTCGTGACCGACTCTGGGGTTGCGCGCTCATCTCGCATTATTGGCCGAGGGAGCCGGCATATAGCTTCCAGGTCATGTGGCCAGCATGACAAAGCCGCTTCTGGCAAACCAGAGCAGCACATGGAAATGCCGTTTACCTTCCCGCTGTAGCGGTTCCTATTTATCTACTTGCATTTGGTACCTCGGTTTAATTACACAATTGGTTCCGGAAATCTGTACTTAACCTGAAGCGTACTTAACTTGAAGCGAACTTTCCCATTGAAAGTAATAGAAAGTGGATTAATCTGTTCCAGACAGTCCGTGAGTACTTAAACTGAAGCGTACTCAACCTGAAGCGAACTTAACCTGAAGTATGAGTGTAATTGGTTCTGGAAGTCTGTACTTAACCTGAAGCGAACTTTCCCATTGAAAGTAATGGAAAGTTTTAAAGTGAAAGCCTTCGCAGATGATTTAGTTTTAACATTGGAAAATCCAAAGGAAAGTGTTGCAGAAGCTATAGAAGTAATGGAGAAATTTGGCCAATTGGCAGGATTCAAATTAAATAGACAAAAAACCAAGGTTATGGCAATGAATATGACGAAAGAAGAAAAACAGGAATTACAGTTAAAACATGGACTCGACGTGGCTAAAAAGGTAAAATATCTGGGAATATGGATGACAGCAAAGAATATTAATCTTTATAGTGATAATTACGAACAAGTATGGAAGGAAATAAAGAAAGACCTGGAAAGATGGACTAATATGAAAATGTCATTCTTAGGAAGAATCGCAACAATAAAGATGAATGTATTACCTAAGATGTTATTCCTATTTCAAACTATACCTGTGGTTAAAGGTACGAGGCAATTCCAAGAGTGGCAAAAGATTTTATCAAGATTTGTCTGGCAGGGGAAAAAACCTAGAATAAAACATAAAATTTTGGTAGATAAGAAAGAAAGAGGTGGATTCGCTCTGCCAGACTTGAGATTTTATTATGAAGCGTCCTGTATCTGTTGGATAAAAGAATGGATAACTCTAGAGAATACGGACTTGTTAGATTTGGAAGGTTTTAACAATAGATTTGGATGGCATGCATATTTATGTTATGACAAAAAGAAATCACATACCGGGTTTACGAATCATGTGATAAGAAGATCTCTGTACGAGGTGTGGGAAAGAAATAAAAGGCTGTTAGAGACTAAAACACCCTGGTGGGTTTCACCAGCAGAGGTATTAACAGTTAAGAAAGTAAATATGGAGAAGAGGCGGGCCACGTATGAGGAAATCTTGACGAAAACTGAAAAAGGATGGAGTTTAAAACCTTTTGAGGACATTAAAGGAGTGTTAACAGGATGGATAGAATACCATCAAATAAATGATGTGCTTAAAGAAGATAGAAAAATAGGTTTTGAGGATAAAAGATCCAAATTTCAAATAGAAGTGCTAGAAGGCAAAACAAAGCTTTTGGCAAAGATGTATGATTTGTTGTTGGAGTGGTATACAAAAGATGAGTTGACAAAAGAAGTGATGATTAAATGGGCAAAAGATTTGGGGCATAATATTGAATATGATGCGTGGTTGAAATTATGGAATCAAACTTTAAGATTTACAGCATGTACTGCCTTGAAAGAAAATGTATATATGATGATGTACAGATGGTATTTAACTCCAGTTAAATTAGCTAAAATGTATAGAATGAGTGATAAAAGTTGCTGGAAATGTAAAGAGAAAGATGGTGAATTTTATCATATGTGGTGGACATGCGAAAAAGTTAAAAGATTTTGGGAAAGTTTATATAACGAATTGAAAAAGATGTTTAGATATACTTTTCCAAAAAAACCAGAAGCATTTTTGTTAGGAATAATAGGAGGAGAGATTAGAAAAGAAGATCAAACACTGTTTATGTATGCAACAACCGCGGCTAGGACTTTGTTAGCCCAAAAATGGAAATTACAGGAATTACCTACAATTGTGGAGTGGCAGATAAAAATGATGGACTATGCTGAACTTGCTAGATTGACATGCAAGATTCGTGACCAGGGGGAGACAAGGTTTCAAAAGGACTGGAGTAAATATGTGGACTATATGGAGAAAAACTGTAGATCATTAAAAACTCTCGCAGGATTAAAATAAACCTTACGAATTGACCAATATGTTAAAAAAGGAACTGCAAAAAAGGGAATTAACAAGAAACCCGCATGAAGGGAGGGGGGGAAGTCATAGCTCGGCGGAGCAAGGTAAAAGATGTGAATATAAGATTTTGTATAAAAGATTGGTTTTGTTAATTTGTTGAATTTGGAAAATTGGAATAAAATGTTTTTTTTTAAAAAAAATGAAAGTAATGGAAAGTGGATTAATCTGTTCCAGACAGGTCTGTGGAGTACTTAAGCTGAAATTTCTCAAACCGAAGCGTACTTAAACCGAGGTATAACTGTATTCTCTTGCACAATGTTTCATAAGTGGAAAACATTTCGTCAGTGGAAAAAGTAGGCCGCTATGTGACTTTAACTTAGTGCTGCATTGGAGACAACCCTATAAAGATAAGCTTTCTTTTTCCTCCCTGGCTTCTCATCTTTTCCCCCTCTTATATTTTAGTTTGTAAGCCTGAAGACAGTGGGTAACTGGTTTTGTAAGCTACTCTGGGAGCCTGCTAAAGAACAGGATATAAATGCTTTAAATAAATGAATAAAAGTGGGTAGCAACACAACTTTTGTATTCCTTCTTAGGTTTCAGAGTTCTTTGCAATTGTTATGGTGCTGATTACCTTTTGCGAGAGGCTGCTTTTATCCCCCCTTTTAAGAAAGGGATACTGAAAGACCAAGAGCGATTCTGTATAAGACACGAGTGGAGCTCTCAGAACCTCATATCATCCATTGCATTTCACCATGTGGCCTTAAGCAAGCCAGCATCTGTTCATCTGTAAAATGCTTGCGATTTGTTTGATTTCATTTTTGCATTTGAACAAGTAATGTGTTTAATTGCTGTGTGAATTAAATGTACAGTGCAAATTACAAATCCAAGTATAATTGCTTCAAACCACACACAACAAAACAAAAACCTTATTTTACATTTAAAAAATTCTCATTAAAGTAAGATTATATTTTAAATACACAGTGGATTCACAGTTCATGGTGCACATGCTTGAGGCATGATGGAACTGCAGAGAGGACACGCAGTGCTGAAGAGTTGAGTGAAAACATTTTCTTTCTCTCTCTTTATGCCTTTTCTACCCCCACATCTTGCCCCCACCTTTGCTCCCACCTGCTTATGCTGCCACCTCCGCATCAAGTGGGAAGCCAACCTCAGTGTGAGAACCACATCAGCAAAATAATTAAAATCCCCTGCAGCCTTGAATTTATTGTTTCCCTCTTTTTAATGGTAGAAAGACACTCACTATATTAAAAACCTACGGAGTGGATTAAACCTCTGCAGAAATCTGATTTCTTGCTTGCATCCCTTAAAATATGATCTCTGCCTTCCACTAAAGCTAGTGTGTGCTTCACAGCAGTGATGGAAGGGAGAAGTCCTCCACAATTATTAACAGAATCACATATTTCAGAGCAAGCCTCTGATTTCTAGACCAGCCTCCCTAACCTGGTGCCCTTTGGATGTTATTGGTGCTGTTGGGCTCTAACTCTCACCATCCTTGACCCTAGGCCATGCTGGCTAAGGAGGATGGAAGCTTTGAGTCCAACCCAGTTTGCCAAAGGCTGCTCTAGACACTCAAGCACAGAGGCTATTTTTCTAGAAAAAGCGGTGCCAGAACTCACAACGACACTTCCCTTGTTCTCTTAGAATGGCAATGACGCCCACCTGAGAGGTGCCAGAATGGAGTTCAAGCAGGTTCCGACTGAAAAATAGCCCTGCTCAAGCATGTCGATCATTTCCATCTCTTCACTAAGTTTTCTAAAAAGGGGAATCTCCCTGCCTTTCTTACTGCTGGTTCCAATTGCATGGTCTAGGGGTGGAGAACCCTCTTCAGACTGAAGACTGCACTCTCATCTTGGAGCCTTCTGAGGGCCATGAGTGGGGCCAGAGGCAAAAGCCGGTGGAGCAACATATGCATCTCTTACCTTCATACAGTAGGCTAGTTTCTACAGTCACACACCCCTCTCTATCCTCTACCTAAGCAAGCTAGAGGCAGTGCAGACCCAGGTGTAGTGAAGCTGTGGGAGGGGTACAGGCAGTGAGCAAAGACCTTGAGACATGAGAATGAATTGCAATTAGGCTTTACTGAGTACAGATGCATAGGCTTGGCATATGCATTGGGCTTGTATCCCTTGATCAACCAGACTGCCTTCTGGTTAATATGCTGTCTTTTCACAGAAAAGGGGGTTGACGGATGTTGGGGGTCACCCTCAGCATGAACTTCTTCTGGTGACTGCTGTTCAGACACTGGTAGTCTATCAGCTGGGGTCTATCAGCCCCTGATTTGGGCTTCTGGAGAGGAAGTGACAAGGGAATCCTTGATGGGAGAGGGGCAGGGGCCCCCTTCTCCGCTCTTCCCTACAAAGGATTCAGCCTAATGCATCTTCCACCACTAGACTTGGTGCTCTTGCCAACTCATTGCCAAACCTAGAACCCCTGTAACCAATCAATGAGCATAAATACCTGCTACCCACATGTCACTGCCTGGTGCTCACAGCTGCATGCAACCCTGCCTGTTCAAGGCTCTCATCTTGTGTGAAATCCTGGGGTGCTGTATTACTGAAGCACCATGAGCCTGCACGTTCCAATGGACCACCTTGGTAACTTTCCTATGGGCCCCATCAATGTCAGTGAGGTTTCTGCCTCCCCTCCACACCTGCCTTTTACCATATGCCAGCCACTCAATAACAGTTCAGTTACATGGCATTCAGCAACGAAAGAGGAGGTTACACAATACCCATCTCATCAACTACTCCCCTCCTGTTAACCTGAAGTGAAATTTATTCTGGCAGAAAACCACTATTAGCTCTTACTGTTTGGAGAGCAGGAGCTGGGGAGCTGGCGCTGGCCCAGGCTGGCTTGACCTCCTGACCCTTTTATTCCGTGTGTCTTCTGCGCGCTCTGTGCACTGTGTTTAGAGGAAGCCTCACACAAATGATAGGAATATGTGTTTTCCTTCCTTGTGCCAAACAGAAAATGCATTCCCCAGAGTGTTTTGGCTAATGCACATTTGATTGCCTGCATTTTTAGTCTTGTCTCTTGAAAGCAGCAACACCCATCTCTGCTTATTGAAATGTCATTAGAAAAGCATTTAATATTGTTAACCTGCAACATAGCAATAAAATGCCTCTGAAGAAACAAAAACAAGGCATTAAAATTTTAACTAGTAAGTGAGTGCATGGTAGCAGGCAGCAGTTTTATTCTGTGTTCTCTCTCTCTCTCTTTGTCCCCCTTACAAAGCAGTAGCTTTAATCTTTAAACACCCTGCCATGGATGGGGCCTTGGGTGGGTCTCCTCTCCAATGCTTCCTGCTGTGCTTTAAGGTCTGCCCGAGAGACCGTGTTGATATATCTCATCGTGTAAGCAGTGTTGGGGTCATGCATGGCTGAGAACCAAGGTAAAAAAAGAAATCTGTATGAATAAAACAAAACGATAGAGGTAGCCGGGAAAGAAAACAGTCAAGGAAGCAACAAGCTGCTTCAATGTGGAACAATTCCCCAGGGATAGTCTTGTCTTCTATCTGCATTTATCCACTGAACCCTTTGCACTACTGATAAAAGGAATCGTGATGCTTCGCCAAGAGAAACAGACATGTGTTCTCAGTGCCACACTCCAGTGAGATATGCAGGGGGATCAGAATAATGAGCATATGTGCCCGTCCTGTTTAAGTAGTAATGGTGTGTGTCAACACCAAAGTTAGATACAGTACGCCTTTAAATACAAGGAGCTATTTATTTTAGCTGGCCTTTATATCCAAGTCAAAATTTAGGCTGCAATATCAGTCTGCATGTTCATTCAGAGGTGAATCCTGTTGTGTTCAGTGGAGCTTACTCCCACTCTCGTTGTCTGACTTGCCACTAAGTCACTGTGGGGAATCAAGGACAACTCCTTGCTCCCTGCTCTCGATTTAAAGCTTTTGCGCTGGGGTGATGGCGGTAGGGGCCCATTTTGGTAGCATGGGAGCTCTCATCTTACTTTTTCAAGGCCAGAGGAAAAAGCCGGTGGGTCAAGGAGAAGGTGTACTGTCAAAACAGTCAACTTAGCTTTCCTCTCCTGCTTGGCTCTAGAAAGGAAGGGGGTGAGAATTTGATTGATTGGTTGGTTTTGTTTATTTATATGCCACTTTTCCACAGTGAGCTGTGCCCAAAGCAGCTTTCAACAAGCACCCACTTATTAAATTGAGTGTGTTGAAGAAATTGATTCATGAAACATATTAATAAATTCAAGTAAAAGGTAAAGGTAAGGGGACCCCTGACCATTAGGTCCAGTCGTGACCGACTCTGGGGTTGCGCGCTCATCTCGCATTATTGGCCGAGGGAGCAGGCGTATAGCTTCCTGGTCATGTGGCCAGCATGACAAAGACGCTTCTGGCAAACCAGAGCAGCACATGGAAACGCCGTTTACCTTCCTGCTGTAGTGGTTCCTATTTATCCACTTGCATTTTGATGTGCTTTCGAATTGCTAGGTTGGCAGGAGCTGGGACCAAGCAATGGGAGCTCACCCCGTCACAGGGATTCGAACCGCCAACCTTCTGATCAGCAAGCCCTAGGCTCAGTGGTTTTACCCACAGCGCCACCTGGGTAGGACCTAATAATAATAATAATAATAATAATAATAATAATAATAATGCAGCTTTGCAAAAGAAGTAACTCAGACTTACGTGCAGACCAAAAATAATGTTAACAGACAATAAATAAAGTTCCACTGTACTGGTTCCACTGCAATTTTTACTGTGCTTAAAGGAGCCTCAGGAGTCAGGCTTAAATATTGTTCATAGAAGATGCGGTCTTCTTACCAGGGTAGATTGTCCATTGCCCGGATAAGGCTGACAGCCTCAAAAGCAGTCTCTCCAAGTGTCCCTATTTTCCAGGGACGTTCCCAGATTTACAGAAACCATCCTGGTTTCTGATTTGATCCCAGAATGTCCTGCTTTTCCTTAGGATGTCCCTATTTTCACCAGATAAATGTTGGGGGGTATGAAGTTAGGCAACCCCCAAGCCAAGGAGTTGAAAAACTATACAACCTTTAGAAGACATCTGAAGGCAACCCTGCATAGAGAAGTTTTTAAATGTTTAATGTTTCATTATGTTTTTATATATGTTGGAAGCTGCCTAAGTGGGCAAGGTATAAATAATAAAATTATTATTATTATGGAATAGGATGTCCCTATTTTTGTAGGAGAAGTGTTGGAGGGTATGCAGAAGGAGAGTTTCAGGGGGACCATTTGGGTGAGTCTTCTTCACCAGTCCAGCTTTTTCCTCAAAGTGCTGCAAAACCGTAGGTTCGTAGGCAATGGGCATCTTCTTGCTCCAAGCTGGAGAGGAAGGCCTTCTCCCACCACCTTTATCAAAGGATAATGATAATACTTGCTACAGAAAGGGTGTTGAGCAGAAACTCTTTCTTGAAAATCTTGGTGTCCTGCTTCTGTGAAAGCTGTTGCAGTTTCCTCTTCAGGTATACAGAAATAGGTATGCTGGAGTCTGCTCATTTTCCTCTTCCTGCCTCTTGCCTGTTTCTGCCTCTTCTCTTGATTTTCTTTGTATAAATTATTTAGAATGGTATAAGTCTGCAGGGACGCAGGTGGCGCTGTGGTCTAAACCACTGAGCCTCTTGGGCTTGCTGATCAGAAGGCCGGTGGTTCGAATCCCCGCGACGGGGTGAGCTCCCGTTGCTCGGCCCCAGCTCCTGCCAACCTAGCAGTTCGAAAGCACGCCAGGAAGTGCAAGTAGATAAGTAGGCACCACTCTGGCGGGAAGGTAAACAGTGTTTCCGTGTGCTGCTCTGGTTTCGGTGTTCCATTGTGCCAGAAGCAGCTTAGTTATGCTGGCCACATGACCAGGAAAAACTGTCTGTGGACAAATGCCTGTCCACTTGGCCTGTAAAGCGAGATGAGTGCCGCAACCCCAGAGTCATCTGCGACTGGACTTAACTGTCAAGGGTCCTTTACCTTTACCTTTAAGTCTGCAAAAGACAGAAATTACTGAATTTTCAATACAGATAAGAGAAGAAACCCCAAACAAGATTTAGGACAGAATATTATTCTGCTACGGTTTCAGGAATTGGCAATAAAGCATATTTACATTGTATCACTTTCCTTCTCTCCATCTACAGAACATCTAAAAAGCCAAGGGTAAAGGTAAAGGTAAAGGGACCCCTGACCATTAGGTCCAGTCGTGACCGACTCTGGGGTTGCACGCTCATCTCGCATTATTGGCCGAGGGAGCCGGCGTATAGCTTCCAGGTCATGTGGCCAGCATGACAAAGCCGCTTCTGGCAAACCAGAGCAGCACATGGAAACGCCGTTTACCTTCCCGCTGTAAAGGTAAAGGGACCCCTGACCATTAGGTCCAGTCGTGACCGACTCTGGGGTTGCACGCTCATCTCGCATTATTGGCCGAGGGAGCCGGCGTATAGCTTCCAGGTCATGTGGCCAGCATGACAAAGCCGCTTCTGGCAAACCAGAGCAGCACATGGAAACGCCGTTTACCTTCCCGCTGTAACGGTTCCTATTTATCTACTTGCATTTTTGACGTGCTTTCGAACTGCTAGGTTGGCAGGAGCTGGGACCAAGCAATGGGAGCTCACCCCGTCACAGGGATTCGAACCGCCGACCTTCTGATCAGCAAGCCCTAGGCTCAGTGGTTTAACCACAGCGCCACCTGGGTCACTGTTTTGGTAATCTAACCAAAACAGTGGTGGTAGTAATACACCAATTGTCTCCCTCTTCCTGATCCTCTAGAAATGTTGAGACAGGGAGGAAGGAGGGATTGTGCCATGCTCAGCATGAAACGCAACTGCAGCACTCGATGGATATGGTAGGTGCTGTTGTGTTTTGGAGACAGCTTGTTGCATCCCCAGGCAGGATGAGGTGTCATTCCTATTCTCTAGACAGTTACTTTTGGCTCCCAGGGGAAATCTGTCAGTATAGTATCACAATAATACTTCGGGTGGTTTTGTCACCAAACCTCAAACAGCTTCACCAGCAGATCTGTCACTAAAACCTCTGTAGGTTGTCACTTGCTAATTGCCATGGATGGTGAGTCAAGCTGATTTCTGCCCTCCTCTGCAACTTCACTGACCTCTTCACCCTCATTTGAACCTGTTGCAGACGCAATTCATCTGGGAGACTAGTTTTCAGGTGAATGTTGAAATAGAGTAGAGACAGGAAGCAGAGATGCATGCAGCACAGTGGCTGTGTGATGTCTTGAATCATGTATTTGCTCCTGAAAACTAAACAGACGTACCTCAGAAGTCGGACGGAATCCATTCCAGAAGTCCGTTCTACTTCCAAAAAGTTCAGAAACCAAGATGTGGCTTCCAATTGGTTCCTGATTGCACAGGCGCACTGGAAACAATAGTGGAAGCTGTGCTAGGCGTTCAGCTTCCAAAACAAAAAAACACGTTTGAAAACCGGTTACTTCCGGTTTTCAATCGTTCAGGAGCCAGAACGTTTGACTCCCAAGGCGTTCGGGAGCTGAGGTACTACTGTAGTAGCTCTCTTGTTTTCAAGAACCGCAGCATCAAGCTCCTCAGATCCTTCCTATGTTCTTTGTAGGCTATGGGTTCCCTCCCTTTTCTGCAGGCGGCATGTTATGCATTTTGATTTGAACAGAAAATTGCCATGCTCCCTATGTGAACGATTCAATCTGCCCACAGTAATGGTCTTCAATGCTACAACACCCAACTGGATTGCATGCTTATCAAAGGGCGGGCCATGCACTGGTGGCATTACTGCCATTTTATTTTTGTTCTTAAATGTTTTGCGCACACACGTGTGTGTACATGTCTTAAAGATGGAGACAGAGACAAAGACAGAGATTGGTAATTCTGTTTGGGAGCTGGGAGCTAGGGGTCTCCCAACAGATATTTATGAGAATCCCATCAAGCTACAGTTCCTGGGAAATTTTTGTGGACACCATGACTGTTCAAGCTGGTATAAAACCATTATACGGCTGGTGTATAATCACCCAGAGAGAAATAGATAAAGAAAGGTGGGCACCTGCAGTAGATGGCCGCAGTTTGGGGATGCCTGATCTACAGCTTTATAGAATGGCCACATTTTCTCACTTGGGCTGTTTGGTAAAATAAAATCATAATTAATAAACTCATAATTAATAAACTAAGGGTGATGAGAAGGCTGTGTGTGTGTGTGTGTGTTGTGCAGAAAGTTAAGGAGAGACAGATGTGTGGTAGATGGAGCTCTCTGTTTGTCCTGCACTGGAGCTGTAAGCTAGCACAAATACATCCAGATAAATAAATGTGTTGTATCATCTGATAACAAGCATGTCATAGCGAGAAAGTTAATGGAGTTTCATGCTTTGACCTGATACCAGGCTGTGCAACAGCTAGATAAAAAGCAAGGTAAAGATCAGATGCTATTTTATCGCCTCCCGCCTCCTCTTGCACTATTACCATGAGGTAGGGGGTAAGATCATGGATGGAGGGAGAGAGTGGAGAGACAGATAAGGAGGCAAAAGAAACGGAAGGAAAGTTCTGATCACATCAAAGACTGACATGGTGACCTTGCATAGAACACAGACAAAAATCCATGCAGAGAGGAAAATGAAGCATGGGACAATCTTTCGGTGGAGGAATTCAGAAAAGGATTAAAAACAAAACACTGAGATTGAGAACAGTGGTGTGGGAATGCAGAGACAAAATCAAAGCTGCTTTGTATGTTTATTCACTGTCTGCCCTTCCAAAGCCTGGTGAGGAAAAAAATGGAAATGTTGGGAACACAAATGTTCTTCAACATTCCTCCATCCACACCGGAAGCCATCCTATAGCAGTGCAGCATCTTGAGTTAACTGTTGTTTTATTTCCCATTCAGTCTCAGACATGGTAATAATGAACTGGGGGTGGAGAGCAATTTGTATGTATTTCCAGTAATGCCAGAAGTACAGATTTCTGTTTAATGCCAGACTACATTTCTCCCCAACCACTTGAGATCTCTCTAATAGAAATCTCTTGGTCCTAGACATCTATTTCTGTTGCCAGGTTGCTTATTCTTTCTCCTGTTCCTCCTCTTCTCTGTTCACACTCCACTGTAGCCAGCCTCAGTTCTCTCAAAGGAGCAGCAATGAGTGATTTCCTTATCTTTGCTGTGTTGCTGGCGTGAAGCTCCCTCCCATTGGGGTTTACCAGTATAGTTGCTGCTGCCTTCATTTCATGTCTTTATCTCTCCTTTAAAAAAGCAAACAAATAATAAAACTCATTAACTCTTAACATCCACTCTTCTTCTTCTTCTTCTTTTGCAGATTCTATACCCAGGTAGTATCCATCAGCCTCATTTTTTTTCCCTGCACTGTGTCTAATATTCATTCTTAGAAAAGCGGCAGAGGACCAAGCACCAAGAAAGCTGCTTAGGAGGGTACTGTCCTGGGGCTAGGGATGGGCAATCTGTCAGTTCTTGGCTTGTCATTTTTCCAATCTTAAATTCAGTTATCCACATTTTTATGTTAGCTTCCAATTCATTTTTAACATTCTCAAGGAAATCCATCAGAATTTTTTGCAAATTTCTCCTAATATTCACAAGTGTGTATTTAATTTTGCCTACTAATATTTATTTTTTGAAAACATCTTCCCCTAATATAATGCATGCTTGTATGTTTTTCCCCACTTTGTTGTTGTTTAGTTGTTTAGTCGTGTGCGACTCTTCGTGACCCCATGGACCAGAGCATGTCAGGCACTCCTGTCTTCCACTGCCTCCCGCAATTTGGTCAGACTCGTGTTGGTAGCTTCGAGAACACTGTCCAACCATCTCGTCCTCTGTCGTCCGCTTCTCCTTGTGCCCTCCATCTTTTTCAACATCAGGGTCTTTTCCAGGGAGTCTTCTCTTCTCACAAGGTGGCCATGTTGGTGGCTTTGAGAACACTGTCCAACCATCTCGTCCTCTGTCGTCCCCTTCTCCTTGTGCCCTCAATCTTTCCCAACATCAGGGTCTTTTCCAAGGAGTCTTCTCTTCTCACAAGGTGGCCATGTTGGTGGCTTTGAGAACACTGTCCAACCATCTCGTCCTCTGTCGTCCCCTTCTCCTTGTACCCTCAATCTTTCCCAACATCAGGGTCTTTTCCGGGGAGTCTTCTCTTCTCATGAGGTGGACAAGTATTGGAGTATTTTTTTCACTAATACTGTATATGTAATTCCCTCCCCACCTACACACAACACTTTACCTCAATACAGTGGAACCTCTACCTGCAGCCATAAACCGTTTATAAATGCTTACCAAATTACATTTTCTGGTATGAAAATGGTGAGAAGCAACATATGGAAAAGGGTGAGAGGTTTGGAGATTCTCCTAGCAGAGGTCCTATTGATTTAAAAAAAAGAAGATATTGGGTGAAAAGATGCTTAGAACTGCACCTTCTAATCAACTCATTTGTCTTCAGCTGAAGATTGCCTTCTTTTAATATGTGGATCTTTGACATTTACCCTCCCTGAACAGCAATAAGAGAGCGTCCTGGCTAGCTGTGTGGAGGACAGTGCGACTGTTTTAATGCATGCATAGCTGATACCCCTCCCTCCTGTTCCCATTTATATTCCTGATAGCTTGCAATACATATGACGATTGGGAAATTGAGGCACGCAATACTTAGCCTCAAGGCCAACTGCAAAGGTAAAATGGAATTATCTGCTGGCACTTTGCCCTATCTTGTTTTCTATAAGAAACTGATTTTTTTCTCCTCACATCCAGACCAAAGATTCAGGTGGTTTTATTCATATTTGTCTAAAGAGGCTTACCTCTTTAGGAAAATGCTGTATTTTATGAATATATGCAGTTGTTTTTTGAAGGCAACAAGTATATTTGCCTTTCTGCTTGGTTGAATTATCCATCTCCCCACCCACAGGAATCCCCCATCTGCTTTAAAACAATGGTGGAAATGAATTGCCCTGAGTGTTTGCACTGAAAGCAGATGGTTTGGTTTTTATAGCAGTTCATCATATATAGGGTAGAGCAGTTAATCATATGGTCCTTATCTCTTTCTCTATAAACAAACTAGTCTTGAGGATTTCACAGAACCTTTTTGAAAGGTGTCTGGTGGGCAGAACTCCACGTAGTGGCCCCAAGGGAACATGCCTGTGTTATTTATGGCTGCTGCAAATTCCCCACAAACACTGCATTTTCCTGTAGAGCTATTTACTATTATTACTTCCTGCTGGGTAGAGGTGGGAAGGCCTGGAAAGAAACTTGAAAAAAATGGAGGGAGGGGCAGTTTCCCGCCCGTTTTCTTCTAAAGCCTTTTTTTTCCCGAAAAAATTGGGGGGAAAAAGTGTGTGCAATATTCAAAGTATATATCCCCCCCCCAAAAAAAATTCCCCGAAAAAAAAGGCTTTGGAAGAAAACGGGGGGGACGGGACGATTTTCTCTTCTCCCCACACTTCCCCCCCCCCCAGGCTTTCCCATCTCTACTCCTGGGGCAGAACCATTTAGATACAGGTCTCCTTCTGATAAAAACCAGGAACAGCAAAGTTAGCTATAGAAAGGGGTGTCAAGGAGAACTAATTCTAGACGTCTTAAGCAAGACAACTGATATGGATGAAGGGAAAGACACCATGGTCACTGACCAATCTGAAGCTGGGAAAATTTCCCTTTGCAGTTAAGTTGATGAGTCGGACTTCTTGTATCACACCACCCAGCATCACTGCCAAACACACAGTCCATTGATGGCTGCTTCCCATTTGGACTGTTAGGCCAGAAGGCAGGGAGGCCAGCAGCAGGTAGAGCTAGAGCTAAGGACAGGCAGAGCTAGCTAATTCTAGTCCCCCTCCCCTCCTCCCTCCACAGTTCTCCAAGGGCAAAAATGGAAACGTAGGAAGCTGATAGCTAGTGCTTAACCCTGGATCTGTTGTAATAAGGTAGGCAGGTGTGTGGGCTGGCAGAGGGAAGGCTGAAGTTGATGGTGGTAGTGCTCTATTTGCCCCAGTGAGCCAGTGGCAAATCTTGTTTTTCCCAGATGCATTCTGGTTACTTTACTTACTTGTTGTTGTTTAGTCGTTCAGTCGTGTCCGACTCTTCGTGACCCCATGGACCATAGCACGCCAGGCACTCCTGTCTTGCACTGCCTGCCGCAGTTTGGTCAAACTCATGTTCGTAGCTTCGAGAACACTGTCCAACCATCTCATCCTCTGTCGTCGCCTTCTCCTAGTGCCCTCAATCTTTCCCAACATCAGGGTCTTTTCCAGGGAGTCTTCTCTTCTCATGAGGTGGCCAAAGTATTGGAGCCTCAGCTTCACGATCTGTCCTTCCAGGGAGCACTCAGGGCTGATTTCCTTCAGAATGGATAGGTTTGATCATCTTGCAGTCCATGGGACTCTCTTTACTTACTAGTTTCTTTAGGTTTTTTTTTCCAGGTAAGTGACTAGTAAATCTTTGGGAACAGAATTCCTCTGTTGGTCATTCTGGATCAGCCCTACTCTAGGCTCACCTGGGTAGAAACTGTAGCTACTTTGTTGTTGTTTAGTCGTTTAGTCGTGTCCGACTCTTTGTGACCCCATGAACCAGAGCATGCCAGGCGCTCCTGTCTTCCACTGCCTCCCACAGTTTGGTCAAACTCATGTTGGTAGCTTCGAGAACACTGTCCAACCATCTCGCCCTCTGTCGTCCCCTTCTCCTTGTGCCCTCAATCTTTCCCAGCATCAGGGTCTTTGTAGCTACTAGACTGTTGCAAACTGGGCCACTGAGACAGACCATTGACCTACCTCGTTCAGTATGGTCTACACTAAATGGTATTGGATCTCCAGGTTTTCAGGCAAAGTCCTCCACCCCACCGCCCAAAAAACCGTGCTGTGCCAGGGGTTGGGCCTGGGATATCTTTGCTTGCAAAACATGTGCCACATCGCTGAGTTTCTCCTTCTCCTCTAAACAAAGATTCCTCATAGTTCTGAAGAAGTCGTTCGTGACTGGACTTAACTGTCAGGGGTCCCTTACCTTTACCTTTGTTCAACAGCATCCTGCTAATTGTAAGGAAAAGAAATTTGCAGGGGATGACAAATGGGAAGAGGCATAAACTGTTTTATTGTTCATCATCTTTGATAGAAGTAGCAACCATGATGTCCTGCTTGGTATAAGTTTGAGAGTTTGTGAATGTGTGTGACAAGCGAGCCCAGTTTGCTGGAGAGAAAGTGTTTTCTGTACTGCTCCCACCCACAGCTGTGTCCAATAGGCAAATGGTCCTATGCATGGCATTTTGTACAATAAACTGGATAGCAGCCCCCAGCTTTCTACCTGCATGCATGTTGCTTGTTGAGTTAAATTGTTTTGAGCCTGGAGTTTATTACATCAAAAAGAGGGGAGGAGAACAATCTACCCTGGCCTCCTCAGTCTTTTGTCAAGCTTGCATTGCTGCCTAACTCTCTTGTTGCCTTGACACTAACTATGTCACTGGGTTTGAGACACTTTACTAGCTGGAGCTCCCCTGTTGCTTGTAGAGCAGACATGGACACCTGGAGGAAGATATCTGATAATAGCCTTAACCACAGCTCAAACCGTCTCATGTCATCAAGTTGAAGGTACCCCCTGAGCTGTGGTTAAGTGTTCTTCTGAACATGCTTCTAAATTGGTTTGTCCTATGTTAGTCTTTTAGTTTTTAGTTTTTATGCTTGGTAGTGGTGATTGGATTTGGGGAGGCCAAGTGCTTTATGACCTTCTCTTTTTTCTGTCAGGGACTGACAGCGCATGAGAGGTAACTAGTTTTGTTGGTCATTCTCAGGCCTTGATATCAACAAGAGCCTCTTTCCAATTCCAAAATGCATTCAGTTTTTGAAAGGATAATCTTCTTACAGCTATGAACACAGTTAAAAGCCCTTATATTAGCCAAACCTCACATTTGTGACAATAATACATTACCCCTACTAAATGCATTTTCTCCCATATAGACTTGTGTCCTAAACTGCCATTTGTGTGAAAAATAATCAGGAGTCTACAAGTCTGTATGTAATGTTTAAAAGTAACAAGTGTGTACGCAAATACGCTTAACTTTCCTAATGAATTCCAAGTGTGACATTCTCTCCCTCCCCTTCCTCCACCACCCGAGGCTTAAGGCACATAAAGACTAGCAGATTTATTGCAGAGTAAGCTTTCATGGACTGGAGCTCACTTCATCAGATGCAATATATACCATTGTCACTAGATCTTGTATAATTTTGCCTAGAGTAAAGAATGGGAATGCTGAATCTTGGGTGACAGCTCCTGGTATAGGAGTCAAGCTGCTGACTCAGGTCCTATACACTGCCATGGAAATGAAAACAGACTCTGACCATAAGGTGCACAGTATCAAGAGAAGCTACAGGGATATTATTATTATTAATAATAATATTTATATTTATGCCTATTGGATTTTCTGTTGGGTTTTTTTCTTCTTCCCCTGTGGAAAGGGTAATTCTGGATTAAAAGGGGGGGGGTAAATACAGGCTGGTGTTTTGATTCCAATGATGCCATGCAGATGCTGCAACAAAACAAAACAAAACAAAACAAAACAAAACAAAACAAAACAAAATACCAGCCGTGCATGAGGAGCACAGATCCTCCAATAAACACTCACCTGGAAACACTCGTAAACTGCAATACTGAATGGTACTTCTCGTGCTGTTGCTTATACTCTGCATTCCACCATATTTTCTCATTTCACAGTTACCATATGGGAAGATGCTTGAAAAGGTTCTGAACTAAAACACAGCTGTTTGATTTAGCTTTAATAATCCAGCAAAAGCTATATCCAGGCGGAAGAATGATTTTGGTAGCAGTGATGGTGGTGGTGTGTGGGTTATTCAAAGTTTCCAGTGTAATTGCTTCTATACCCCTCTCCTTTGGTCATCCGCCACCCCAGTCCTTGCCAAAATATCCAGTGTCTTATGTTTGTGTATTTAATATATCTGTGCATCCATTGTGTACAGTCATACCTCATGTTGAGTACGCTGCGGGTCGCGTACTTTCGGGATGCGTAATCCGCGGACCTGGAAGTGTTTACTTCCAGGTTCCGCCGTGCGTGCATGCGCAGAAGCGCTCTATCGGTGCTTCGCGCATGCACTAAAGCACCGCTCGGGTTAAGTACTTTTTGGGGTGCAAACGGCACCCTGGAATGGATTGGGTACTTAACCCGAGGTACCACTGTATCTATATTAGTGGTCTTGTACACAGCATTGCCTGGGAATTCCAAGGAAAAACAACAAAATGTTGCATTTTTGAAATTCAGTGCTTAAAATCATAACAGTTTTTAAAGGTGCAGTCAGCCACATTGGTTCAAAATGGTATCCAATTACCAGTATATCAAAACACAGGCCAAAACATTCTCCTTGATCCCAGGAACCTTCATGCAAATTTTGGGTATCTTAAGAGGTGTCAGAATGCATAGAAGACAGACAGACAAACAATTTTTTTCACCCCACACTAATAAAATCTGGAGAAAGAATCAGCAATGCAAACTTTAGGATGGTGTGCCAATTCATTGAAAGATATACTGTATGCATATTTCCAACATGCATATTTCTATACAGGCATCTTTTTGTGGATTCTGAGAGAATAACAAAATATATTGATATTTGTTAGGGAAAATAATCTATAATATTTCCCTCCTGCTCATTCCTCGTTAAGCTGAGTGAAAAAGTGGGGACTTAAAAATAACCATTTATATGGGTTACTATATTTACCATTTTATTTGTCTCAGGGACTTTTGGAAGATGTTCAGTGGATTAGTGAAAGTGCTGTGATGACTTTCCATGGCATTCTGAAATGGCTTATCTGGACAAGGGTCATAAACCATAGAAAATACCATAAAACTTTAGTTTACAGGGAGTAAAACAAACCACTAGGAACTCTTTTGTTATCTAAATTTCAGTCTATGTTTTTCTTAACTTTGTCCATAACTATGAATGTTTGATACAGCTTGTACATTATTTAGGGGCTGGCTGCAAGGTAGATGGTGGACTGATATGGAACAAAAATAGCCTAGAGGTGCTCTTTGCTTTTTGAAATATAGGCAATGTTTATCATACTTAGAGAATTCAAAGATATACTCTCTGCTGCCTCCGCTTCCCAATTGTTTGTTTTTCCCAGACTACCCTTTCTCTAGTATGAGTCTTGTCTCAATATAGACGTCTTCTGGTGTTCTGCTGCAGAGCAAACACTTTTATCTCCTAAATAGAGAGGGGTCTTAAGCTCAAAGTTCAGGAGTGACACTTGCAGCAGACTGTACCCTTTTGGCTTTGTTCAGATGCTACTGCTAAGCTTGTAACCGTGGTCTAAGAGAAGCATGAGGTAAAGGACCCCTGGACGTTAAGTCCAGTCAAAGGCGACTATGGGGTGTGTCACTCATCTTGCTTCAGGCCAAAGGAGCCGTTGTTTTTCCACAGACAGCTTTCTGGGTCATGCAGCCAGCAGGACTAAACCACTTCTGGCGCAACAGAACACCGTGATGGAAGCCAGAGTGTGCAGAAACGCCGTTTACCTTCCCGCCGCAGCAGCACCTCTTTATCTACTTGCACTGGTGTGCTTTAGAGCTGCTAGGTTGGCAGAAGCTGGGACAGAGCAAAAGGAGGTCACTACTGTCGCAGGGATTTGAACAGGCGACCTTCCCATTAGCAAGCCCAAATGGCTCGCTGGTTTAGACCACAGCACCACCCACATCCCTTTGCCTTTAAGAGAAGTGTCGCTGGTGTGGGGCCCTCTAGATGTTGTTAGAATACCAGTTCCCATCAGCCCCAGCCAGGATGACCAATTGTCAGTAGTGATGGGAGTTGTAGTCCCACAACACCTGTTGTACACCAGCCTGTCCTGTTTCACCACCTGAGGCAAAACAGGAATGTGCTACCACCAGCAGAATGTTCTCCCCTCTCCAAACTCAGCAAGAGCCAGTGTTCTGTAAAGCATTGCCTGTCAGCAAGAGGGGGGATGCACGTTCCAGTGGCTGTGAAGGTGGTGGGTGGGTGGGGAGCCACCTCTTCTGCTTCTGCTGCCAGAGGTGAGTGCAGCACCCTGCCTCATCAATGGACCTGCTCTCTGCATCACATTGGCTACCCCTGGTTTAGGAGATGGGGAGTGGACGCCCTTAGTGGCTCTCTTCCCTCTTCACCAAATTGGCAGTGCTAAATCCTCACTGATGTGAATCTCCCCCCCCCCCCTTTTTGACCGAGCGTGTAAAGCTGTGATTGCATAGGCTAAATGAGCTTAAGTTGCAAATTGACTGCTATTGAAACTTCCAAACTGTTTTCAAAGGCAGGATGTGAGGTGCATTGTAATAATCCCATCTTGTGGTTACCAGAGCATAAATCACTGCAGCCAATTTATCTGTATCCAGATAGGGCTGTAGTTGGGCCACCCACCTAAAGTAACTTAAGGTACAGTAAAATAAAAAAAAAAGTCTTTCAGTAGCACCTTAAAGACCAACTAAGTTTTTATTTTGGTATGAGCTTTCGTGTGCATGCACACTTGTATCTGAAGAAGTGTGCATGCACACAAAAGCTCATACCAAAATAAAAACTTAGTTGGTCTTTAAGGTGCTACTGAAAGAATTTTTTTATCTTGCTTCGACTCAGACCATCACGGCTACCTACCTGTAACTAGAATTAAGGTACAGTACTCTGTATATATTGACACACATGTGAACAGAATCAAACCTTGCACTTGGCATTAAATTAGTAGTTTGGTATGTTTTGCAAGCATTTTAGGGCTACAAAAGTTGGTTTGGTTTATCTACTCATAGTTTATCTACTCATTAAATTGATTCAGCAATTTTAATAGATGAGGGTAAGACTGAGTGGCATATAAGAGGTATATTTCTTGAAAGCTTTTTTTTGTCTCTATTGTGTCAGCATAATAGGGAATGAAAGAAACAAATATTTCATATGGCCTTTTCTTCTAACAAAAAGCTGGTAACCTTTGTTAATTAAATAATATTTTATTGGAAAATGCCTTCAGCAGGTACCTGCTAAAACCTGAGTTCTGATAGTATGTGGAGTGTAGGTGGGTTCAGGCATGACCCAAGGCTGAGATCCAGCTCAAAAAGGATTTATTGGAATATCGGGAACAAGAACAACAGACAGAGGCACTTGGCCCAGTATATACACCTCAAGCCGGCCAAGGTAAAACACACACACTGTCTGTGATAGGTTGTCTTAATCCTGCAGATAGCGAATCACAACACTGGACCTATCTCAGCAGGGATTGGCTGCCTGCCAGCTACTAACAATGCCATTGGAGGAACCCTCTCTGTCTTTTGTTATACAGTCATACCTCTAGTTACGTTCGCTGCGGGTTGCGTATATCACGGGTGGCGAACTCGCCGGACCCGGAAGTGCCGGAACGGGTTACTTCCAGGTTCAGCGATTTGCGCATGCGCAGACGCACCAAATGACATCACACGCATGCGCAGAAGCGCCGAATCGCGCGGCGAGCATGCACAGACTGGGTGCTTCAGGTTCTGTACTGCTCTGGATGCGAATGGGGCTCTGGAACAGATCTTGTTTGCATCCAGAGGTACCAATGTACAGATGAAGCTCCTCTGAGCTCCAGGAAGCCTGAAGGCCTAGGCCTGCGTTGCATGCATAAAGCCTGGCTTCAGCCCACAAAGCCTACATAACAGTATGCACACCCGCCCTCTCCCCATGCCACTGATAAGTTAAAAACCAGACAATTATTTAACAAAACTGTATTTGGTGCATAGCTTTAATAAATCCGAAATATTGGCTGTGCTAAAATTGAAGTCAGAAACCCTGCTTTGAAACACATACACACCAGCATACACATACAACACCCTGGCTTTTTGGTAAGGATTGAATTGTCAAAGTGCAATAAAAGGAGAGGTGTGGCTGCAGTGAAGGGTCATGGAGCTCGGCCACAGTGAAGCTAGTTATAGATGTACAGCAATTTTGCCAGACCAATGATGCAAGCCCCAGCCAGAGCTTCTGTGTTTGGTTTCAGGCTCTTCAAGGTGTGCAGCTATAAAATTCACATGCTTTTCTCTTGCCAGAGGAGTCCGTAGTAGAGGTAGAGATTAAGGTCTCTTATTATTTATAGAATACGATTGTGCTAGGCTTCAGAGTATTTGGAGGGCCAAAAGTTCTCCATACCTATCCTAGACCAAGAAGAAGTGTTTTGTTCCTCTTCCTGTCCAGAAGAGCCCATTGAGTGAGCAGGAACAGTCCATGGTCTGGGAGTTCTTTACTGCCCAGGCTGATGCTCTAAAATGCAGTTCTGTGGTTTGCCACAGAAGGTTCCAATTCTAGCGTTGGCAACTTTCTACTGTCTGCAGAAGGAGAACCACTTTTGTCCTCGTCACGACCAACATATATACTGCTGGCAGAGATCTTCTTCACATACTTTATTGTTTGAGAGACAGATTTATTTCTTTAGGTCAATCTCCATCAGAGTTGACAATGCCTTGGCATGTTCTCCAGCGAGGTTGTTTGTTGACTGCACTGTGCTGTGATTCTGTTTGAAAGAATGCCTGTGAAAATGGCAGGCCTCCTGGGTCTATTCTGGTGTTTGTGTGTATGTGATTCTACTGCATTATCTTAATTGCCACAATGAGGAGAATAGCAAAGCAGGCAGGCAGAAGGGGTAGATGAAGTGACACTCTCTCTAAAGTGCTTGAATAATAATAATAATAATAACAACCTCTCAGTCACTCCTAGGTTGGGATTGTGGCTATAATTGCAAATGGTGCTATCAATACAATGCTTGTTTCATATCATTTTTTATAAGGGGGGGGGGAAGCATTTCGCTATTACCCAGCTCTAAATGAAATTAACATTCTGCAGTGTTTTCCAGTCAATGGTTAGTTTGCACACATGAGTGGAGACAATTAGCTGGGAAGTGATTGAGCACCGTGACTGGGGAGAGGATGAGTATTGGGTCACTGTTAGGAGAAAATAAGGTGTGGGGTGGTTCTCTGAAACTAGCAACCTCTCTCCCTTTGGTAGAAATTGATGTTTTCAGCTGAGATAGGGGTGCTTTTGAACCTCTTGAGGCTCTGTTGTGGTAAGGCCAATATGCCCACACTGCCACATTGAGAGCGGACAATGGTTGAGGAGATTTGGCACCTCTGGGAGGGTGAGAATATGCAAAGGGTAAAGCCAAGCAGACATCTCCAGTTCAGATAGTCCTTTTCACTGCAGAATTTTACAGTAAACTTAACACTGAAGCGTACAGTCTGCAGGAATCCTCAGGTATATTTGTGCTCATTCATTACAGTTTTAAGTACACAATTGTACCGGTTTAAGTACACAATTGGTTCCAGGGAGCCGTTCGCTCCCTGAAAAGTACTTAAACGGAGCGCCGGAGCGCCGATAGAGCGCTTCTGCGCATGCGTGCGCTGCAGAACCCGGAAACAAACACTTCTGGGTCCGTTTAGCACTCAAACTGAAAGTACTCAAACCGCAGCAGACTTAAACCGAGGTATGACTGTAATCAATTTCATTGCTGAATCACTGCCCACAAAATGCCCTGAAGCCATGCCACAATAGAAACATCAACAAATACATGTGTGCATGTGTGTGCATGCACATGCACACACACAATTTCAAGCTAAAGACATATACAGACTGGGATTGGGTTGCTGCAATACATGTCAAACTACCCCTGGCATTGATCTGGAGGCTGCAGCTGGTGCAGAAAACAGCAGCAACTCTGCTTGTGGAGGTGGCATAGAGCACATCGCTTGAAGGATTTGTACTGGCTGCCAATCTGCTATGGGGTTCAGTTGTACAGTTGACATATAAGGCCCATGTTACTTGAGATATTGCCTTATTCACACATATCCCAAAAGTTTTAACAAATATACTTCACATGCAATAAATCATTCACTTACAGTACATTTTCTGTTTTTACTTCCCACCCCTCTCCCCTGATTTTATTTTATTTTTAAATTTTATGTACCCGGTGGATCACTGTAGTCTGCAGGAGAGTTTTCCCTGCACATTCCAAAGATCTCATAAGCTCGCTGCACGGCAACTGGGAGAAGGGTTTTTTGTTGTTCTTGTTTTCCCCCAAAAAACCCCATTCATTTTATAATAAACCACCACACATTAATACACAAAAAAGACAAAACCAAAAAAATACCAACAACAAACACTTATCAACATTTTCAACCTCACATTATACTTAACATTGTCTTAATGACTTCCTCAAATCCCACCCTTCTGATTTTCCTATTTTCCTATTATTTATCCTTAGCAATTTTCATACGACCCAATTTCAACCCTTATCCTTTAAAGCAACCATTAATTACAGCTATTCATAATTCCTAAACCTTATCTCTTTTTCTTATTAACATATTATCCGTCTTCTTCTATCCCCCCCCCTCCACAGGCCCTCTCCTGCCACGAGAGAGTCCCATGGTGGGCGGACAGTCGAAGGTGGTCCATTTTATAATTAGGCTTTTCCCCACCTCCCCCTACCTCCCCCAGAACCTCCCCCTGACACCAAGAGGCTCTATAATGAAGAGGAGGGATAGATGCAGCGAGCCGCCCAACTATCTATCTAAACATACAATTTCTATTTAGCTAACCTATACATTTTGAACCCAGGTGGTGCTGTGGTTAAACCACTGAGCCTAGGGCCTGCTGATTAGAAGGTCGGCAGTTCGAATCCCTGTGACGGGGTGAGCTCCCGTTGCTTGGTCCCAGCTCCTGCCAACCTAGCAGTTCGAAAGCACGTCAAAGTGCAAGTAGATAAATAGGAACCGCTACGGTGGGAAGGTAAACGGCGTTTCCATGTGCTGCTCTGGTTTGCCAGAAACAGCTTTGTCATGCTGGCCACATGGCCCGGAAGCTGTACGCCAGCTCCCTTGGCCAATAATGCGAGGTGAGCGCGCAACCCCAGAGTCGGTCACGACTAGACCTAATGGTTAGGGGTACCTTTACCTTTACCTTTTAACCTATACATATTTCTCAATCCTCATATTTCTAACTATTTTTCACATAATTATCATACCTTTCCTTCCCTAGCCTAATCTTCCGACCAAGAAAAAACTTCATACATTTACTCATTCCTTTAATTTCACATATAACTTCTACCTTATTATTTTCCCTATGCCTCCTCCTCTCCCCCGGATTCTTTTCCCCGTTCGATAACAGCAATTCCATAGTGTAGGGCAGGGGTCCCCAAACTACGGCCCGGGGGCCGGATGCGGCCCAATTGGCCTGCCAATCCGGCCCGCGACGACCCCCGCTGCCCGCCACCCGCTCTTACGGCTCGCAGCGCGGCAGCGCTCTTCCGGGTCGGGAAAAAAGTGCCAAAAACCCTTTGTGCGCATGTGTATGGGCCTCTCCCGACCCGGAAGAGGTCATTTCTGGTGCACTTCCGGGTCGGGGGAGGCCCATACGCATGCGCACAACGGATTTTCTGCGCTTTTTCCACCCTGGAAGCGCGCCGGCGCGCACTCCCCCGCCCGCCGCCCACTCCTCCATCCTCCGGCCCGCCGCGCGATCGGCGCGGTGGGAACCGGCCCAAACGCCGGTAAGTCTGGGGACCCCTGGTGTAGGGGAACAGGGCTTCTTGTATGGCTGGCCCTGTTTATGGAATGGAATTCCTGTCAAGATGTGACAAGCACTTGCCACCTGCCCTTTCCAGAAACAATTGAAGGTGTTTCTGTTCTGACAAGCTTTCCAAGATGCATGAATAGGTTTCTGGCATGGTTGTCCATTTTTGTTTTATTATCGAATGGTGTTTGTGTTGTGTTTAACCTGTTGTTTTTTTAGTTGTTTTTATTAATGTTCTGTACCATGCCTTCAGATATGTGGAAGGTCATTAAGTATAAATAATAATAGGAATAATAATAATAATTTGTATCCAATGCAGCAATAAGTTAAAGTCACTTAGTGATATACTTGCTCCACTGGCTAAACTTTTTTTGCACCCGCGAAACATGATTTCACAAGAGCTGGTTGCTGGTAATGAGTTTTTTGCTAGCACAATCGTTGCATTGGATTTCTCTGAGCTTTATTAAGAACGCGAGACTCCCCCCCCCTCCCCAATTTGTTAAACTGGTGAAAAAACTTGTGATTGTATCGAGGGGTCTCTCCCCCCCTCCCCCCCACTGCCTCTTCTCCTCCCTGCCTACTGCCAGATAAGGGCTGTTGTTGGCACAGTGCCCAGAACCAATGAAGGGGGAAGCATCTAGGGGAGGGAGGGATCTCATAAATATATGAAGGAGAAAAAGTACATTTGTTCAGTTCCCCTCAGAGGCAAACTGTATCACTGACAAAGCATCATTTTACTCTTACTTCCTCCCTGCCCCCACATTGAATTTGCAATTGTATGTGGATATGCAATGCATTCATTTTTATCCTGCAAAGCGCAGTGGGTTGCAGACAAAACTGAATTTGAAGTGGGGTGTGTGTGTGTGTGTGTGTGTGTGTGTGTGTGTGTGTGTGTGTGTAGAGCCTTTTAATGCAGTGGGTGATACATTTTTTTTGCATAGAATTCTCCCCCCTCTACCGCCTTGGCTTCTCTAAGCTGGGCAGACTGATGTACTTGTTTTAAATCAGTCCGCTGGATCAGCCCGGGAGCTGGGGAAGGAGGCGAAAGAGGGTCCCTGGAGAGAACATTATCCTGCCTTGTTTATAATCCAATTCAATTGGCTTATCTAAAAACTGACTGGAGACCAAAACCACTTTCCAAAGCTATCGGTATCTAGCAGGTTGCTACGATACACAATCAGGTTTGGTTATTTTTTATTATTGCTTTGTTGCATTATGTGCATCTAACAATATTACAGTAGGCCTACCTGTTCCTTTCTTCAGCAAAGGAAGCATAAATATCTCACACATGCTTTGGAGTGGGTGGTGGGTAGTGGATGAGAAGGGGGATCTATTTGATTTGATGCAATATGTGGTCCTGTACTGTTGGAGTAGCCATACGATGCACAGAAGCACAGAGAAAGCAGTAGTTAGTGGCCACACTCTTCCCATCCAATAAACCCCATAAGGGGTGCTCAGTGGGTTTGCCCACTAGTGGAAGCTGAATTATGAATGCCACTTCACAAATCCTTCAATATCTTGCACTAGCAATGTTCTTTTAAATTTACATACACATATAGTAAGAAATAGTAGGGACCCAGGTGGCGCTGTGGTTAAACCACTGAGCCTAGGGCTTGCTGATCAGAAGGTCGGCGGTTCGAATCCCTGTGACGGGGTGAGCTCCTGTTGCTTGGTCCCAGCTTCTGCCAACCTAGCAGTTCGAAAGCACGTCAAAATGCAAGTAGATAAATAGGGGAGGTAAGGTAAACGGGAAGGTAAACGGCGTTTCCATGTGCTGCTCTGGTTTGCCAGAAGCGGCTTTGTCATGCTGGCCACATGACCTGGAAGCTATACGCCAGCTCCCTCGGCCAATAATGCGAGATGAGCGCACAACCCCAGAGTCGGTCACGACTGGACCTAATGGTCAGGGGTCCCTTTACCTTTACCTATAGTAAGAAATGATACCCCACCACACACACACCTGTCCTTTAGGTTTCTCATCTTCTTAGAGTGATTTACACCATCTCTTTTCACAGATATTGTTCGCCAATGTGTGCCATACACCTGTCCTTAGGTAATCCATCCCATTGGCAGTTAGCCCCCTGGCTGTCACTCAATACTCTCCTGATTAGCAATCATAACACATGAAATATTTCCCTCTATTTCCCTCAGCCTCTGATCAACCATCTCAGGAGACTCTATGAAACACCAAAGTGACTCAGTGCAACTGTGATGCTCTTTTAGGCTGCACAGTGTGGAATTAGGTTTCCCAGTAAGCTAGGTTGTTTATCGTTCATACTCACAGGCTTTCTAGTTACAGGTAGGTAGCTGTGTTGGTCTGGCGTAGTCGAAACAAATAATAATAAAAAAATTATTCCAGTAGCACCTTAGAGACCAGCCAAGTTTGTCATTGGGATGAGCTTTCATGTGCATGCACACTTCTTCAGATACCAAACAAAATATTCTGAAGTATCTGAAGAAGTGTGCATGCACACAAAAGCTCATACCAATGACAAACTTAGTTGGTCTCTAAGGTGCTACTGAAAGAAATTTTTTGTTTGTTTCACAGGCTTTCTCCTATTTATAGTATCCTTTCATAAAACTTGATTAGTTTGGCATTTAGACTTGGCTGCATTCCGGTGCCACCCAGGGGATAAACTTCCTGTCACACTTGCCTAGGCTGTTACTCCAGGCTTTTATAATGTAAGTGGAAGATGAAAATGGGTTGATATTTGATCGTCTGGAGGCTGTGGGCTCAGCTTCTTCCCCCTTTATCACCAGTTAAATAAGCAACAAGCTGTGGGTAGCTCACTTGCTCTGGTTTAGGCTAAGAAGCTGTGCGTGGTGACGTGTTGCCAGGGGTTTTCCCTGCAAGGGCGACGGTGGGACAGCTGTTCCCCCACTTCCACAGTTGTATCAGAGGGCAAAGTGCATCTAGAGTTAGGAATATTGGAAGCTACCTTATACAGAGTCAGAAAATGGGTCCAACTAACTTAAGCATTGCCTCCAGAAAGAGGACAAAAGACAACATGGATCTGCATGAAGTTTGTGTGCAGTAATGTATGTGTGTTGATTCAAATTTAGAAACGGTGTCTACAATTTAAATAGAAGGATGTGACCAGGTGACCTGTGTGTCTGCTCAAGACTACTGTCCAGGTGCTCGCTGCTAATTGCCAGTCTTGATACACACCTCATTCTCCCTTCTTAGGGTCCTTTACCTGTTAACCGGACTTTAACCAGGCAACCCTAAAATCGGCAGCACCTTCAGAAAGAGGGCTGTTGTCATGCCCCAGCTAGAGGAGTCCTCTTCGAGGGAGGACCTAGCATCCCACTGGGAACATAGGAAGCTGCCTTATACTGAGTCAGACCATTAATCCATCTCAGTGTTGTCTACACTGACTGGCAGAGGCTTTCCATGGTTTCAGGCAGGGGGCATTCCAGCCCTACCTGGAGATTGTATTTGGGACCTTCTGCTTGCAAGGCAGGTGCTCTGCCACTGAGACAGGACCCTTCTCGGGAAACCCATGTAGAACAGTAGCTCTGGATATCCTTTTGCGCCCACCCTAACAAGTTTGGGACCTGGTGATGCAACCTAAATATGCAGGCTATGGCCAGGTAAATATTTGATCAGTTATATTTGGTGTATTGGCTCTATTCAGAGGCTTTTGAAGTCACTGGATTCCTGCATACCTTTGTAACCCCTAGGAGTGACTATTCCTTCTAAGCATTTCCTACCATTTTCAGCCTGAAAAGCTTTACAGTAATGCAATATGCACCATTAAGGATAACTCAAAAGTTACCAGTGGTTCCGAATGCTTCGGTTTGCCTCTGAATGAGTATCAAGAGGTGACAGTGCCCTTCTGTTCTTCAGCAGCTGCACTATTGCTGCCTGTGAACTCTTGGACCTAATTCAGGTTGCTGAGGCTTACAAGTAAAATCTTTCATGACCTAGAACTGACATCCTGTGAGAATTCACACTGCTTATAGTCAGTGGATCCAAGGCTTGCTCTGCACACCCTCCTTAGACAAGGTTAAAAAACTTCAACTGCAAATGGGAAAAGTATCCGCTTCAATTGCCCTCAGGCTTTGAAATGGCCTCCTTAGCAAGACCAGAAGCTACCCTTCCCCTCAGAGGGGTTATATTAGAATGACTTTTAGCAGCTGAGGCTGTTAATTGGCCCCTAAAATAGTTCACTGGCACCTCAACACATTTACTTGAACATAAATTCCATGTATTTCAGTCAAACATAATTCCAAGTTAGGTGTGTAGAACAACTGTATTATTAGTATTAGTTTACCTCCTATTAATGTGTTAGTTCACTGTGTTTGTTGGGGATGGAGAAACACACACAAACACACAGAAACACAAAACAGAAACCTATCAATTCGTTCTGCAATAGTTTCGGTGGGATGACTGGCTTATTTTCCACAAGCAACCAGAAAAAAAAGTAAAACTGGAACATTGTGTAGCACACAAACACACATTTTTATCATATTAAAAATGCCCCCTTCTAATAATTGTCAGAGGAGAGCCAGCACGTTGCCAGGTCAGGGTAGCCAACACTGCACCCTCCAGAAGTCGCTGAACTCCTACTTCCACAAGCCTCAGCCACAATAGCCTCTGCTCAGGGACGATGGGAGCTATGGTTCAAAACATGTAGAGGGTACCACGTTAACTAACCCAGTGTTACACCAAAGATCAATGTAAATCAGTGAGTAGGTCCATCTAATTTGGCACTGTTTGTTTTGTAAGCTGTGTAGCATTCACACTGATTTCACAGGCTGGTGTGTGTGTGTATCTCCAAGGTTCCATGCAGGCAACTTAGCCTTGCCGCCTGATACCCTTTTAAAGTGGAGAGGTTGGGGATTGAATCTGGGGGTTTCTACATGAAAGCCAGTACCATTGACCTATGGTATCACACAAGTGCAAAATAATCTCCTATTATCAGAGTGCTTTTACTGCAGATGTTTCATAAACACAGGCTTCCCTCCTCGCTCCCACCGTCCTGTGAATCCAGTTTGATGTAGTAGTGGTCTGTGTGTTGAGCTAGGACTGTAGTGACCCAGGTTCAAGTCTCCATTCAACCGTAAACCTCACTGGTGGTTTGGGATAGCGAGGGGGGTGGGAGACGCTTTTTCTCAGCCTAACCCACGTCATGTGGTTGTTATGAGAACTTGTGCCTGTCACTTTGAGCTCCTTGGAGGAAGGGCAGGATAGAACTAAGGAAATCTAAGCCAGCAATGAAATGGGGAGAGAGCAGTGATGGTTGTTGATGATGGCTTCACCTTCATTGAGTCAGAGGCGTACCTAAGACCCCTTGTGCCCTTTGCAAGGAGCTGTAGCGGCTCCCCTGCCCCAAATGACTTTAACACACATCTTGTGCTGCTGTGTGAGAAGGACGGGAAGGCCCCCCCCTCCCCACACGCACATTTGATTTTGCTACAACAGTGGCATCACCTCGCCACATACATATATGCCATGCCCCTCATAGTTTGAAAGGTGATTTTTGTGGCTCACCCTGGACCTGCAGCCCAGCAGAGGCCATTTTTGCCAGCCCCTGGATACACCGCTGCATGGATTTACCATCACCTGAGAGCTTCATATCGTCACCTCCCAGAGCTGGTTCTGTCAGTGCTGATAAGTCTTTGGATGAATCCTGGAGCTCTTAAAAGCTACTATCTGGGAAATGTTGGTCCATTATCTCAGGCACCAGGGATACCCTTCAAAGGCAGAGCAAATCTGCAGCGTGTCCAGTAACCTGATGTTATTAGAGACATCTTATAGATCCTGCTGCCCATAGTCCAAGTGTGAAATTACACATCCTGAACGTGGTGGCATCAAAGGCCTGACAAATGAGCGGCTGCTCTGTTGTTCTCCTTCTAACTTTTCCTCCTGATGCTTTCTATTTTCTCCTCTGTGACCTTTTTGCTGCTTTCCGCACATTTTCTTGCTCAATGATGTCAGTTGCTCTTCCAGAAACAGGGGTCCTTCCTAATGCAGTGCAGGGTGGGGGGGAAAGGGAAGACTCGGGCCTTAAATAAGAATTGCATCTCCCCATGTCCTGAGGGAGAGGAGCTCTTTCTACCTTGGTATATCCTACTTCACTTTACACTTTTGCCAATCCACACAGACACCCCAGTGTGTCCTGTTAAAAACACACTCTGCTTCATGCTGGAATGAGAATTAAATCTTTAGGTTGCAGCCTTTCCAGGCACCAAATGCCCCAGGTGTCCAAATAACCTCCAAGTGCTATTCCTATCTAATGCATCTCTGGACCAAGGCAGGCCAGCAGAGTTAATACTTTTTTAAAAAAAAAAAAGCCCTGGGACCATCTTGGCATCTTAAATCAAGGTACTACGTTGAATGAGTTTAACCAATTCGTTGAGCTATGTTGCAGGGCAGCAATATAAGTTGGAGTTTGGAACAGTAGGCAAATTCTACATTAGGGCAAGTTTGGGCTAGAATACTGAGTGGTTCAAAAATAAAAGAAAGGGATGAAAAACAGCCCAGGAAGATTTTGTCTTGCAAAAATGGCATTTGCTTCAGCCCATAGCAAGTCAGTCACTTCCCCATGTCATCACAGATTGAATTCAGCATTGAGTCTTCATGTCATGGCAGACATACAGCAACCAGTGCTGGCATTTCCCACTGCAAGGGGGTTAATGAACCAAAGAGGGTGTTGAAGGAAGGAAGGAAGGAAGGAAGGAAGGAAGGAAGGAAGGAAGGAAGGAAAAGAAAAATCATAACTCATCCACAGATTAATACCTGGGCTTTTCAGGTTTTGTGGGAATGACAACTCGAAGCCTCTGTAATGTTGTATACATGAGCATACAACATGGGTCCTTTACCTTTACATTTATGGTAAATATTCTTTCCTTGGAGTTCAGGCCATTTGTCTTCAAGTTTGGTTCTTGCTGAAGGTGTTTATAGTAGAGGTTGATAGATATCAAGCTTTTCCTGAGCCTTTATATGCCTCTCCTACTGGTAACACTGCTGTAAAGCAGTGTTTCTCAACCAGTGTGCCTCCAGATGTTTTGGAACTACAACTCCCATCATCCCTAGCTAGCAAGACCAGTGGTCAGGAATGATGGGAGTTGTAGTCCCAAAACATCTGGAGGCACACTGGTTGAGAAACACTGCTCTAAAGGAATCAGGTTATAGCCAACTAAGAATAGACTCATTGAAATTAATGGACCTATGTTAGTCATGCCCATAATTTTGATTTTTCCCCCTGCTCTGAGTAGGAGAAACATTGGATGTGATGGGTTGCGGAAGGCTCTGTTTTGGTTGGGATGGGCAAACAGTATTGTGTCTCCGTATGAGCTCTTTAACTGTTCAATTCCTTGTTGTCCCCTCACCACCAACTTGCAGCTACAGAGGTGACGCAAGAAACAGTGGAGTCCCTGATGCAGAAGTTCAAGGAGAGTTTCCGAACCAATACACCGATCGAGATAGGCCATCTGCAGCCAGCACTTCGCAGCTCTTCGGTTGGGAGGCGAAAACGCAGGAACCGGCCCAGAGGTAATTACCCAGCTTTTGGAATATTGAATCATTTCCCCACTCCCATCCTTCCTCTACCTCATTTCTTATGTGCTATCCTTCTTTTTGCTCGGTCAAACTCAGGGGCTCGGACATGCTTTTTTTTATAGCAATGGTGCTGTTTCTGGTATGTACCTGTACAACAGGCTGCATAAGGAAATCATGCAACTTTCCCCTGACACTTGCATAGCCATCATGGGTTAGGGAAATGGAACTTGTGTATACTGATACATCCAGGATACGGCCCTGCACCTCTTGTGCTGCACTAATGTGCCTTAGGATTTGGTGCTCCAAGTATCAGGGTAATTTGTCAGAGGCAATTGAGAATCTTCCAGGGGTGAACGTAAGAAGAGTCCTTCTGTACTTTCCTATTTTAAATATCCTCTTTCTCACTGTGGCCTACCAGATGCCTCTGGAAAGCCTGGGAGTAGGATATGTGCACCACAGCTGTCTCCTGCTGTTGTTCCTCAGAAACGGATAATTAGAAGCGTGTTGTTTCTGATCATGTAAGGTTGCATGCAACCAACCATTATGACTCATATCCACCGATAGCCTCCTTGACATTTCCTAGCATCCTTTCAAAGTCATATGCATTGGTGCCTATTAGAGGCATATGAAAAAAATCATTAGCATTTGTTCTCATGGTTTCTGGTAGCTTCCTAATTCTACTTGACTTGTAATGTTTCGCACACAGTTATGAAAACTCTTGCTGCAGCAACTGTTGTCAACTTCTTTCAAACCTTCTTTTTCCCTAAGAGCATCAGTTGCATTGCTTTACCTTCTCTATGTGACAGCCATTCCAATGTATGCACTCGCATTGGTTAGCAGGTGAAAATGATATTACTCTCTACATCAGTCATCTGAAGACCCCAGCCTGGGGCTTCCCATACTGTTATTTCCCCTGGTCAGTGATGCCATGACTCAGATGCTGTCCAGTTAAGCAACAGACATTTATTGACTTAACATGACTTGACTCTTGAATGTAAAACCACCCTCAAAATGTCACTGGAAAGCCAACTTAATCCAAGTTTGTTTTTAGATTTTCTGCTAGTAATGTATACTATCCCTGCATCCTCGTAGCTTCCACTTTTTCTTTCTTTCTAATTCAAAACACTATTTTCTCAATATAGTATTTGTTGGTGGTGCCACCAGCAGGGGCTGGCCAGTTGGTCTTGACACATGAGAGGGCCTGTTCAGTAGATCTGCCCCCATCATTATTAGCTTTCATGAAAAATCTGAAAGCATTTATGTAAACCATGTTTACCCAGAATAATGTTCCTGGCAACCCTGAGAAAACGAGATGAAATAATGTTTATAACCACCACTGTTTGGGGGTGTTTTTTTTATAACTGTAATTGCCTTTAGAATATTTTAATTGTTTTATTTATTTTCAAATTATGGATGTACTTGCTGCCCTGGGCTTCTTGGTAGGGGGGGGGGGCATGATACAAATTAAATAGATAGCAAATGTTTACCCAGTAGAGGACACGTTCTGAATGACTTCCTCATTGGTTGTTGCCTTCTTGGTGCACTTCCCACTGTGCATTTTTTAAAAAAGAAATATGAATGTATTTTGGCATCCATCTGTCCTGGGAGACACTGGAGGAGTGTGCCTTTGAGGGTAAAGTAAAACTGTTGGAAGGTTGCAGCACCTGCTGTGGTGGTAGAGACTGATGCAGGAGAGGCATATTTTGTTGCAGCTGGGGCAGGTGGAGGTGTCCAGTTGGGCTGCTGAAGATCCACTATGGTGTTTCTTATCTCTGTGCTCCTCCCGGCAGTCATTCCTCCATAGCATCACTGCTATGGATGCACAACCTATCTGCAGGGACTGTGGTCATCTGCGTGGTGGGGTTGAGATGTTGCCAGGCTTTGTACTGCTTGCTTGCCTATTAATTTATTTAGCTCTTTAATTAGGTTTTCCAAAATTTCACATATATTTCAATACATAATAAAAACTTTTTTTAAAAAAAACCAACAACCTCCCCACACCCTTTCCCACGGTGTTTCTGTTTCTTTCCCTCTGCTACACCCTGTTTCCTATCTCTTAAACCTTAACAAAACTACTATAATCTTTAATCCCTTCTGTTGCTCATAGTTCAAATCCTGCTCGCATGTTCATCATATAATAATATCTATTTAAATAACAATGCTTATTTATTTACGGTGCTATTTGTGCTCTGCTTTTTGCACCTTCTCCAACCCTTCCAACTTGCTCAGAAGTGGCTTAATTCCATTAAAAGCCTCAGAAAAAACAGCAATATGATAAAAGCCACATCAAAGAATAAACCTTGAGAACAGCAATAATAAAGGCAAGCCATAATAATCAACAGGGATTAAAACTAAAATGCTGCCACATTGGGTAAACGTAACCTGGCCAAGGGATCCTAAACTTGATGTGTGAACTGTTTGCTTTTGCATTTTAGCTAATTAAAATTAAGTCCTAAGCCTTAAAATTTCTAGACACACAATGGAAGCAGTGAGAAAACATCCTAAGAAAAACCTCCGGCTTGCTGTAGCTGGTGAAGAACAGTAATTATACTCTGATGGTTGGATTCCTTCATCTGCCTCCAAATCCTGAATTTCATTGGGCATAACTCCCACAGAAACATAGGAGGTGACATTATACTGGGTCTCAAAGCATTGACCATTTGTGTATCAAGGTTAAGGTTACGAGATTTTTTTCAATGAAACTGGGGACACTTTTCATCTTCAATGGATTTTGTATGGGGACTGATTTGTAAATCCAGGGACTGTCCACGGGAAACGGGGACGTCTGGTATCCTTAGTGACCCCATGACCACCCTGTTCCATGAAGTGTAAATAACTAGACAACACACATGATGTTGGTTTGGGATCAAATAAGGCCACAGCTTTATTGGTTACAGATGAGAGGTTTGACCATAGGGATTGTGGTAAGCAACTGCATATATCACACCCACCTGTTTGCTGGGAGTGTTTCTAAGGGTGAAGCCGGTGGGTGGGGGGATGCCCTATGACCCAAGTCAAATCGCAGCATCCACCAAGCCACTCCTCCCGGATCCTTTTAACAGGATACTCTTACCCTTGGAGGGGCAGGCAGAAGCTGCAACCTCCCCTCCAACCAAGACTAGATTTACCCAATGCCTATCAGTGAAGCTGCAGAAGGAGACGGGGCGGTGCAAGGGCACCAACAATGAAATGCTCAGAAACTGAGCTGGGCCAACAGAACACCAAGGCGACCAAGGTAGGAAGAATCCTCTAGCTAGGCAATCCCATGAAGAGAGCTGAAAGGCTGCACTAACCGGGCATTTAAACTTCCCCTTGGGCGAGGCACTAAAGTCCGCAATTCGTTGGCTGGTCCCACACCCAGGGGAACGTTCACTACTTCCTGCCACCATTGGCTAATTTGGTGGTGGGAATATGATCCGACTGGCAATAGGTCAGTTTTCCAGGGAGGCCCAGGACCCGCTTGCAAAGCCGCCTGCCCACAAAGGGGGCAAATGGAACTAGTTTAGTATTGTCTTCACTGGCTTGCTATGGCTTTCTCATAGCTCAGATAGGAGATTTTCCAAGCCTTTCTTGGAGATGATGTCAGGGGTTGAATAATAATAATAATAATAATAATAATAATAATAATAATAATAATATACATACATACATACATACATACATACATACATACTCCACTCATCTGGTTGGGTAGTTTCAAACAAATATAAAAACACCAATAGTAACAATCCGATCCAATATAAAAAGTCACAATATCTTACATCAAATAAAGCAATACTTAATAATCCATTAAAATCTTATAGTAAACAGTAAAATTAAACATCAAATATTTGCATCGACAGCAAATATTAATTAAACAGTTTACACTTATCAATTACAATAAATAATTACTAACCCATAAGGCTTATAAGCAATAAAAAGAACAGCAAATCACAATACATAAAACACCACAAAACCATCTAAAAGGGTCAAATTGAGAGACAAGGACACACAATTTAAATAAATAAATAAATAAAATCCCTGAACTCTTCCCAGCTGCTTCTGCTGTTCTGGAAGCTGCGGTCTGGGAAAGGCTTCTAGGGGCTGGAGGCAAATGGAAAAGCTATTGCCTGATGAACAGAAAGCCTCTCTCCCCTCCTGCAAAGCATGTGCCCAGCTGCTGACCTTTCTCCCTTCATCTAAATGCAGAGCATCAAACATTCCCCACTGTGCTTTGTCACATGGGGGTGCCTTTGGGGTGTACCGTCTTCCTTTCTATAGGAACCCACACAAAAGAGGGGAGTGGCTTTCCATTGTCAAGCTGATTGCATACCTAACCCCTGTGGGCTTGGGATAGAATTGTGGGTGGGTGTCTTGCCTTAATAGAGTTTCATTACTCATAAATGGATTTGGGAATATGGCATTGGGCAAAGTGAAAGCACTTGTGTATTGATAGCTTCCTTCAGCTGGCTTAATGTAGCAAGTAAAGGCTCCCAAAATGTTCCATCCTGTTTATGGGGGGCAAAATTCTGGGGACCAATTCAACAAATGTTCTCCATTGGTGAGGAGAAATACTCCCAACAGTTTCTTGAGGGCTGGGATCAACATTACCAGTTTTGGGGAGACAGTTTATTTGTTCTCTCCCCATTTTTCTCCTGTGCAGCAGGAAATAGATTGTTTTCTATTGTTATTGGAAAATGATGATGATAATGACAATCTGCTTATTTAGGTAATTTACTGATGCCTGCTAAATTCCTTCGAGGATCATACTCTTACTGAGCTGTACTAGTTTAAACAACTAAGGACAGGTGGCTAGGCACAAAAGCACCAAAATACGTTTAGAGCTTATAATCTTCAAATGGAGAACTACTTAGCCCTTAACCCACATGACCTTAGAAATTGGATTTTTGATCAGGATGCCAACCAAGACAGAGCATCCATCATTGCTGCCTGTTACTTTCCCCAGTACCCGCAAATTAAGACCAATCACTCAATGCCCCATTACAGTACCTTGAGACTCCGACCTTCCCACAACAACAGAGGCCTTTTGCAGAACTAAGATTTCAACAGATGCCTATCAGGAAAATCACCATATGGGTTGCAAATGTATATATGGATGCAATCAGGTAGAGGACATCACACACTATCATGCTGATTTGCCCCCTATATACAACGTCCAGAGGAAAAATTATATTGCCAATTCTTAATTGGCTTCCAGGCCACGCAGGAAGTGACAGTTGAACTCCTGGCAGATAAACATCTATATATTACACACCAGGGAGCCAAGTTTGCGCTGGCAGCCAAGAAGCTCTTTTCCAGCTACTGAATGTACTCCAATCTTAAGTTTTAATGTTGTAAAATTATTTTTATGTTGCAAACCCGCTACAGGTTACATTGTATAATTTTAGATGGAAGTTTCTTTTTATTCTCTGTCGTCCATTGTAAAGTCCTTTAGGTATATACAATAAAATTGATTGACTATTGACTATTTAGGTAATTTATGTACCTTTTCATATTTCAAAGGAAGTCTGTAAGCTGTTTACAACAATCTAAAGACACTACAAATGAAATTCAAAAAGGAAAAGAAAAAAAACCATACAGGTAATAATATACACATTTTAGAGCAGCAGAGGTAATAATCAGTGACTGCCCAAAATAAATGTGATGGAAAATATTTAGGGAAATGTTCTCCTTGTTTGAGAGGCATAAGAAACAGAAAATTATCTGTGGTAGTGTTGGGGAAAACACCCATTCTCCTCCAATAATGATCCAGGAAGGACTTTTTTTCTGAAAATATTCTCAGCATGTGCTTGCTTGAGCAGGACTTAGATTTTCCAGACAATGATTGGAGGCTGGAGGGAAGAGAATCCTTTTCAGGTTCTTTCTATCTTTTCTGTTTGATTCTCTCTTCTCCCTTATTTATTTCTGAGCTGGGAGTGTGTGAATCAGAGAGAAAGAGAGAGAGAAATCTTTGTATGCTTTCCCTGTACTACAGGCCTGAAAAGCATTCCTTTTATTCCTATTATTATGAGGATGATAGTTTGGGACATAAATAATTCACTTGGTGGAGAGAAAATGTCACTTTTTCTTAGCTGCTTTAAATGATGTAATTTCTTTTGTTGTTTCTAAGTATCCAGTGAGATATTGCTGAGGTCATTAATTGGGATGTGCCTTCTCTAAGCCTAACAACTTATGCCACCTTATCTTCACCCTGCAAGCAAATCAGGATGATATGAGAGGGGTTATATTCTCATATAGAAAGGGAAGAAATGGAGGCAGTGAGCGATTTTACTTTCTTGCGTTCCATGATCACTGCAGATGGTGACAGCAGTCCCGAAATTAAAAGACGCCTGCTTCTTGGGAGAAAAGCAATGACAAACCTAGACAGCATCTTAAAAAGCAGAGACATCACCTTGCCGACAAAGGTCCATATAGTTAAAGCTATGGCTTTCCCAGTAGTGGTAGTGATGTATGGAAGTGAGAGCTGGACCATGAAGAAGGCTGATCGCCGAAGAAATGATGCTTTTGAATTATGGTGCTGGAGGAGACTCTTGAGAGTCCCATGGACTGCAAGAAGATCAAACCTCATGTTGGTCAGACTCATGTTGGTAGTTTCAAGAACACTGTCCAACCATCTCATCCTCTGTCGTCCCCTTCTCCTTGTGCCCTCAATCTTTCCCAGCATCAGGGTCTTTTCCAGGGAGTCTTCTCTTCTCATGAGGTGGCCAAAGTATTGGAGCCTCAGCTTCAAGATCTATCCTTCCAGTGAGCACTCAGGGCTGATTTCCTTCAGAATGGAGAGGTTTGATCTTCTTGCAGTCCATGGGACTCTCAAGAGTCTCCTCCAGCACCAGAATTCAAAAGCATCAATTCTTTGGTGATCAGCCTTCTTGATGGTCCAGCTCTCACTTCCATACATCACTACTGGGAAAACCATAGCTTTAACTATACGGACCTTTGTAGGCAAGGTGATGTCTCTGCTTTTTAAGATGCTGTTTAAGTTTGTCATTGCTTTTCTCCCAAGAAGCAGGTGTCTTTTAATTTCGTGACTGCTGTCACCATCTGCAGTGATCATGGAACCCAAGAAAGTAGAAACCCAAGAAACTCAGAGTAGACCCGCTGAATTTAATGGGCATGATGAACATAGATCCATTCATTTTAATGGGTCTCCTCTAGGATTTAGTTGGCTAAAACTCTTTATATCCCACTCTTCCACCAAGGAAGAGTTTCAGCTGGTGTTTATGTTTTCCCCTTTTTCTCTTCTTTTGTCCACACAACAACCCTCTGAGGTCAGTTAGGCCCAGACAGTGTGCCTGGTCCAAAGCCACGCAGCAAAAATTTGAAGGAGGGTCTCTTCAGTCCCCCATCTGGTCCTTCCACTTCATGCTTGTAATAAATAGACCGCCAGCTTGCCACAGGGAAACTCAGCTCCTTCTAAGGTGCTTTTTTGCTGATAGCCGCAATAAATCTCTTTAGTCCTTAAGGTGCCACAAGGTGCCCTTTTGCGTTTTCTGTCAAGCTGGGTGTTTTAAAACCACCTTATTCTCTTTAAAACCTTTTGGCCTTGTATTCTCAAATTCTTCTTCACTGCAGCTGTTTTCCCTTCAGCTCTTTTCCTCTCCCATTTGGAATGTTCTCTTTTTCACGGCTCATGGTTAATTGCCCCTTTGGTGTGCTAGTGATTGGAACTCTATTGAACATTAAGGTTAAATGATGATATCACAACTTAGTATGTTTGCATTTTACATCCAATTGCAAACACAAACCCTTCGCCTCATTAATCCTTCACAATCTCTCCCTCTCTCTCTCTCTCTTTTTACTCTACTCTTCCTAAATGAAATCGTTGGTTTGGGATACATTTATTTTCTCCCTAACAGCCTCATGACAGTTACGCCAGTGGAGTTCACATCCAGCGTTGGTTCCTGGGTAGAGACTAGTACCGGCCTTTGATGGGTCTGCATGTGTGCAATTATTTTTTACGGTTCCATTTAATTAATGCTGAACCTCCTCACAAGCTTATACTGTATTAGGAACGGCTTCCATTGTACATATCAACGAGTGGAGGGAAAGGGGCAGGTAAGGTTACAGGGTGTAAAAAGCTCAAAGCAGGACAGATTGTGAAAAGAACTCCACAAAGACACACAACAAATAAGCAGCACTCCCTTAACTGTGTTTTAAACATTGTCTGTTTCTTGATTTCATGACATCCGATGTCAAGCTGTTTCTAACAGCTATAGGTAAAAATTTATCCCCTCATCTGAAGAATACCTAAATGTAAAATAGAGAAGATGAGAGAAAAAGGAAATTCCTTGCTATTTTACAAAGCTGTCAGGCTTCTTTGTTTTTATTTGCCGTATTTGTTTTCTCTACTCCAAATAAATAATTAAATAAGTGCAAATCACCAAACACTCCCCTCCTTAAAAACAACAACAACAACAGAGTATAAAGCACCTAATAAATGTTGCAAAGAGGCAGGTAAGAATGGCTAGGAATGGTCCAAGGGTTCTTTTTTTGAGAGATGCCTGCAAACAGCCAGGTTGCAGACCATTGCTGCATGTCCGTGAAGACAGAGGCCTGAGCTAATACAGAGTCACATCTCACCAAATAAATCCTGTGTGGTGTTAGCAAACCTATTCTCTGCGTCAGGCTTCCTCAAACTCGACCCTCTAGTTGTTTTGAGACTACAATTCCCATCATCCCTGACCACTGGTCCTGCTAGCTAGGGATCATGGGAGTTGTAGTCCCAAAGCATCTGGAGGGCCGAGTTTGAGGAAGCCTGCCTGTGTGATGATCCTTATGCAATCAAGGTAGCACCATGCATGAACAAGAGAGGAGGTAACTTCAAGCTTGAGAGCACCCCCGTGTTTGCAGAAGCACCAAACCACAACGCTGGAGTTGGCTTTGGGTCCTATCCGTGAAAAAGGCGGGGTTCATATAAAGATATAATCATAATAGCTTTTAGAAGAAGTAAATTCTAAAGTGGAGGACACCTTAAAAACAGCAGGTGAGTATCTCCATGGCCACATAATGCTGCCTTGTTGCTGAAGAAGGGACGAGGTTTTATGAAAGGGACATGGCTAGTGGAAGCCTTTAACGGGGCGGTACTCTGTGCTGTAACATTTTGTTTCAGTTCCTGCTTGCCAATAAATAATTATTCTTTTTGTTGTTTAGTCGTTTAGTCGTGCCTGACTCTTCGTGACCCCATGGGCCAGAGCACGCCAGGCACTCCTGTCTTCCACTGCCTCCCGCAGTTTGGTCAAACTCATGTTTGTAGCTTTGAGAACACTGTCCAACCATCTCATCCTCTGTCGTCCCCTTCTCCTTGTGCCCTCAGTCTTTCCCAACATCAGGGACTTTTCCAGGGAGTCTTCTCTTCTCATGAGGTGGCCAAAGTATTGGAGCCTCAGCTTCAGGATCTGTCCTTCCAGTGAGCACTCAGGGTTGATTTCCTTCAGAATGGATAGGTTTTATTTTATGAATTATCTATTTATTGGTATTTTGATACTGTCTTTGACTTCAGTGAGATGCTGTGCTTTTTATATATTGGAAATCCTTGCATGGCCCTAAATTAGGCATCCCCAAACTGCGGCCCTCCAGATGTTTTGGCCTACAACTCCCATGATCCCTAGCTAACAGGACCAGTGGTCAGGGATGATGGGAATTGTAGTCCAAAACATCTGGAGGGCCGAAGTTTGGGGATGCCTGCCCTAAGTGGTGAATCAGAAACCTCTTAACTGAATAAATAAACAATTTCTCAATCATATCTTCCAACTCTACGTTTTCATACTCTCCAAGGGTCCCGATTTTCCAGGGACAGTCCTGGAATTATGAAAGCCACCCCAGCTTCTGGTTTGATCCTGGAATGTCTCTACTTTCCCCAGCTACTGTTGGCGAACTCAGGGAGGAGGATGAGCCAGCACTTGTCCTGAGCTGTGGCTGTGGCAGTGAGGGAGCATCCCATTGCCTCTCCGTGGCCACTGGTGATGGCCTCCTCCCTTGGACAGCTTGTAAGGAGTGCTGGAGAGTGGACGAGGAGTAGGAGAGGCTGCGGCTGCTAAGACTCTGATGGGCAGGCAAAGGGCAGAGCCATCCAGGGCAGGAAGAAAAGGGGAAGAGTGGATCACAAGGGGTCTTGATTTACAAAAAAATGAAATAAAAAATACTTTTTGCATCTGCGTCTAATCTTGCCCCATTCTAAAATGTATTTATTTGTGGGATTGCATTAATTACATGGTACAGAATACACCTGCAAAAAAAGCCCATCCAACAAACACTGTTTGTTTTTATTTGTTCCCCTTTTTATAAAATAGCAACAGGGGGGTTGTATCCAAATAAAGTTTACTCAGAGTAGACCAGTTGAAGTTAATGGACCTTAGATAGTAATGTCGGTTGGTTTCAATGGACCTGAGCATGACTTGATAAAACCCTGTTGTTGTTGTTGTTAGATTTATTGTTTATTGGATATTATTTATTAGATTATAACACATTTCCCAATATGACATAATTGCTGCCTGTTGCTACTCTCCTCTAGAGTTTATATTAACTATTAATAACAAAATCAGTCTGTGAGTCTTGGTGCTCATGTCACCAAAATGGCACACTCAACATACATGCATATATGTACATGCTGTATACATGAGCAGGCTTGGGGGAAACCCAACATTTGCAGAAGGAGAAGAGGAATCCTATGGGGTGGAAACCCTCCAGAACCATCCCATTGAAGACTGAGCCTAGGCTATGCTGAGGGAGGACATGACTATCTGCCAGAAACACTGAGCACCAGAGAGGATCATTAATAGCTGCAAGTGCAGCCAGAAGCCTATAAAAATGGCTAAACATAAAAGGTAAAGGGACCCTTGACCATTAGGTCCAGTCGTAACCGACTGGGGTTGCGGTGCTCATCTCGCTTTACTGGCTGAGGGAGCCGGCGTACAGCTTCCAGGTCATGTGGCCAGCATGACAAAGCCGCTTCTGGCGAACTGGAGCAGCACACGGAAACACTGTTTACCTTCCCGCTATAGCGGTACCTATTGATCTACTTGCACGTTTTGGGGTGCTTTTGAACCTAGGTTGGCAGGAGCAGGGACCGAGCAACGGGAGCTCACCCTGTCATGGGGATTCGAACCACTGACCTTCTGATCGGCAAGCCCTAGGCTCTGTGGTTTAACCCACAGCGCCACCTGCGTCCCATCATGGTTGCCAAAAAGCTGTTGTTGTTTAGTGGTTGGGTTCTGTCAAATGCTCCTAAGTATTCTGAAGCAGTACATTTCTGTAACATATGTCAGGACGTCTTTAAAAAGAACAAGTGGAACCTGCAACAAAACGTTGCAGTGTGTTTTTGTAATCTGTCCTATAACCAGACGATTGAGTTTTGCCCTCATTTGGTGGGGGATGGGATGCGTAATTGCTTGGATTTTTAATAAAGTTCCCTTTCCTCTTCTATCTGCTAGTGTGGCTTCACCAACCCATTATCTCTCAGGGTGACAGTTGACTTGTTTGTAAAGAATGATTATTTGATTGATTATATTAAGGTTACCAGATGTCCCCGTTTCCCGGGGACAGTCCCCAGATTTACAAATCAGTCCCCATACAAAATCCATTGAAGTTGAAAAGTGTCCCCGGATTCATTGAAAAAAAATCTGGTAACCTTAGATTATATTTCTATGCCGCTTTTCATTCAAATAATGATTTGCAAACAATAAATAAGAATAACATGATAGAACATAATGGAAGTGATCATTACAATGCTACTTTATCTCTCCACACTGGACATAGAAAAGCAGAATATCAGGGGGAAAGGACATTTTCTGTGTGGATGGATTCATTTATTTTCCATAAGGAAGAGCAATCAGTCACATAATCCAGTCACATGATCCTCATACTTGTGGTCTGATGTTATACAGCTGAGACACAGGTTGACCACCTGTCAACAACAACAACAACAACAACAACAACAACAACAACAACAACAACAACAACAACGTCAAAGCTGCTCCATGTCTGAGCTTGCCTCCTACAGTATCTAGTGTGACCCCCCAAGAAAAATGAAAAGATTGATGTAAAAAGAGGATTTGGTGCCCTATTTTGGATCAAAATTTTAAAGTGGCCAGATGCACTTGTTCAGAATCAGAGATAGTAAAGCACTGAAGATATATCCTGAACAGAAGGACCATTATTTTGCGTATATAAACATAGAGCCGTATCAGTTTCAGAAATGCCGAGGAAACCAATCATTAGCCAGTGGACATTGCACTCTTCTTTCTTTCAATGAGCTTAGGAGTCAAACACCTTTTTCTTCTACCAAGTTATTTGCATACATTTAGCACATATCACTACCATGCCTTTCAGTTGCAGCGAGCATTCACACAACAAAGGACTCCTGTGACATCTTAAAATCACAAAGCTGTTACTCTCTTGTGTGACACAAGACTGTCTTTAATGTGTGCATGTAAAACAAATTTGTGTGTCCTTGAGGGCTTGCCTGAGGTCTAGATACTCTGAATAAAGAAAAACAAAGCACCTCAGGGTTTCAACAGGAGTCCGCTTATGAGCCATGAAAAAGTACCACAGCACCCACACATACCGTAGTTGTGCAGGTTCAGGCAGTGGTGTTTATTCTGTGCTTGCATCCTTTAAACAGCCACAAACAGCTGGGGGAGGGGGAAATAGTATGTAAAGGGAAATCCTACTTTAAAAGCAGCTGGCAGAGTTTAGCCCCAGAAGTATAAAGCTGTTAGGTGGATAAGAGCTGGCGCTGAAATATGGTGTTTATCTTGACTGCCAAAGGTAAATAAAAAGGTTAAATGAGCTCCTTTCCCTTTTAAAATAAATAAGTGGATAATAGCTCATTCTGCCAACGGGAATAATTTACTACGATCGGGGCTGTGCCTAATGTGTCTCTCAGGCCTTTGGTGCTGTAATTCACCAAAAGCTCCCATTTTGGAGAGCGGCTATGAGGGTTGGGTGAGGGGAGCAGAGAGTGCTCCATAATCAGAGGCTGTAAGCCCTTGAATGTCAGTTGGGATCACAAGTGGGGAGAGTGATGTTGCACTCAGGTCTCGCTTGCTGGCTTGCCTTTGGGATAATCCTGCTGGAATAATAAAGGAGCATTTGCCAATCTCATGCAAATATAAAGCCTCTTTTGTCCTTCTTTGGCAATGCTGAGTTGCCACCTTACCTGAAACTAATCTTCCCCTGTCACAAGAGAACACACTGTGTTGCATAGCTGCCAAGTTTTCCCTTTTCTCGCGAGGAAGCCTATTCAGCATAAGGGAATTTCCCTTTAAAAAAGGGAGAACTTGGCAGCTATGGTGGCTCTCCTGGAAAAGCTCTCGGTCTGCAGAGGCTGGGCCACTAATTAGGAAGCCCTTTGATTGACTCCTGCTGCTGCAGTGAACTGAACTCAATAGAAGGGTCATGGCCAGAATATGCAAACTGCTTCAACTGGGAAGTCTTGCAAGTGAAGCTAGAGGGATGCAAATGCTGTGATCAGGGTAATTGGGCAGTGATGGGCTTTCCACATGGCATCACACAGCACTGTACAAAGGAACATAGGAAGCAGCCTTATAATGAGCGAAACAACTGGTCTATCTAAATCAGTACTGCTTACAGTACTGTAATAGGCAGTGGCTCTCCAGAGTTTTGCATTGTTGGAGGCTGCATACTAGCAAACAGAAGCAGGGAGAGTGCTGTTCCACTCAGGTCCTGCTTTTTGGCTTCTCATGGGCAAATGAGGTTGATTCTCAACATGACAGCACTACTATTTATGGGGAACAGGGGGCTGGTGTGTGTGTGTGGGGGGACTCCCTGGTCTTGAGAGGGGTAACTGTGCTACTTAAGGACCAAGTACGCAGCCTGGGAGTCATTTTCGACTCACTGTTGTCCTTGGAGGCACAGGTTAATCCTGTGTCCAGGGCAGCTATCTACAAGCTGCATCTGGTATGCTGCCTGAGACCCTACTTGCCTGTGCACTTTCGTGCCAGAGTGGTGCATGTTCCGGTTATCTCCCACTTGGACTACAGCAATGTGCTCTACGTGGAGCTACCTTTGAAGGTGACCCAGAAACTGCAACTAATCCAGAATGTGGCAGCTAGACTGGTGACCGGGAGTGGCTGCTGAGACCATATAGCACCAGTCCTAAAGGATTTTCACAGGCTCCCAGTGTAGTGGTAGCATTTCAGGGATTTATTGTAAGGAATCATGAATTACAGTGGTACCTCTACTTACGTTCACCTCTGGTTACACATCCTTTGGGATATGCACGCGGCAAACCCGGAAGTATTTTTATGGGTTTTGCCGCATGCGCAGAAGCGATCCCTCCAGTTGCGGAAACCTCAGGATCCGACCGGAGCTCCGGAACGGATCCTGTCTGCAACCAGAAGTACCACTGTACATTTCAATTCAAAGTATTGGTACTTACCTTTAAAGCCCTAAATTGCCTTGGCCCAGTGTACTTGAAGGAGTGTCTCCACCCCCATCATTCAGCTCAGACACTAAGGTCCACCTCTGAGGGTCTTCTAGCAGTTCTCTCACTGTGAAAAGGGAAGTTACTAGGCAGTGGACAACAACAACAACAACAACAACAACAACAACAACAACAACAACAACATTATAAGTTTAGCTACTGTAACAGGATGCTAGATGGGCTAGTGACCTAACTGAGTAGTGGGGCTGTGTGCCTCTCTCTAGCAAGCAAATATTTGTGCTCTTTGCTGACTTTTCAAAAAGAAAAGATAGCAGGAGTCATAGTAGTGGTGGATTTCCATCTATACCTCTCTCCTCTTAGGCTTACCTCTGTCCAGTGTTTTCTTGCTCTGCATAGAAATTGTTGTGGACTGGTTGGATGATGGTGAGTGGTCAGAGGGGGGAGATGGGGAGGGTGGGGTGTTGGAAGCTGAAGGGGTAACAGGGCTTAGTGAGCTGTGAGAGTCTGTGGCAGAGAGAAGTCAAGAATCAGAGGCAGAAGCTGGTGAGTGGAAGAAGGGAGGCAAAGAGGCAGAGTTGAGTCTGGTGGTGAAGAGTCATTCATTTCATTCATTCAGCCTTTATTGGCATAGTTAGACAATAAAATCATAAAAGAGGGGAGGAAACGACATTGGCAATCCAGAAATTTTAAACACCTAAAGCGTATAAAAAGACTCAATAGCCACCATTCAGTAAAATTAAGTATTTTTAGATTTGACTTTAAAAATCTCAGTTAAATATCCTGACACAATCTCAGTAGTTTCAGGAATGTCACCCCTAAACAAATATTTGACTACAAATCCTTTGCAAGTAGATATTTTAAACTTCAAAGGAGTCGCCAATAAGTCTTTCCAAAGAGTGTCAAAGAGATGACATGTTTGGTTTCAGAGATCAGCAAACACAGCCTTTTAGACCTAAATCACCCTTTATCCCGCCAAGTTCTAGTCCTTCCATCACTTTGTTCCCTCAATTGGTGATCTGTGATTTCTACAAACTCGAAAAGAGGGGCCCTAGGACACAGGACAATTTAACCAAGTCCCAACGTGCCTGCCTGAATGACTAATTTAATGATACTAACAGCATCATTAAACCAGCTGATAAAGGAGGGGGTATCATCTTTATGAATAGACTGGATTACATAGATTCATCAACTTTCTGATTCCCAATTTTATGTTAAAATTACTAAAGATCCCACAGACTCTATTACCACTCTCCTCAAAACAGTATTGCAGCACACATATACCATGGGTTTTATTGACAAACACATTTGAATTTCTCCTGCCACCTTATCCCCACATACCTATTTTTTTTATTGTTTACCTAAGATTCATAAGAAATTACGTTCCCCCGCAGGCAGACCTCAGGCCTCAGAAAAACTCGCTCTGTTAAAGACTGGTCCACTCTGACCCTACATTGGCACGTTCTCCCACTAGTTCTAGCTTGATGGGTCATCATAAATGTGGCAGGTGTGTATCTCACCCATTTGTGTTACAGACGAAAGATATCTACGATGCTCAGTCTACCTTTAGATTCACCACCCGCCACTTCAGTACCTGCCAGACCAAATATGTGGTGTACTTAATTAGATGTTCTTGCCATTTCATTTACATTGGATCTACTACGTGGGCTGTCAGTGTCCATATTGGGGAACATCAAGCTCACATTAGGAATCAAGTCATGAAGGCACTTCTAGTTGAGCACTTTGTAGAACACCATCATGCAGATACAGATCTACTCTACACAGTCTTACAGGTTAATCAGAAAAAAGTTGGGATGAGGAGAGATTATGTCAAATTACTGCACCAACAAGAAACCAGACTGATCTATCTGTTTAAATCTCTGCACCTCGGGGGTCTGAATACTGAATTAGATTTTAATTGTTTTGTTTAAGTTTTATGTCAAGGTGGCTACTGTTGGTATGTTCTTTGCTATATTTCGGATACTGTGCCTTTAAATTTCCTTTAAATCTATGTGATTCATTCCACCTGTTGAGAGCCTTGATATTGCCACTAGAGTTTTGCCAACAGCATCAGCTTGCTACACTTTTTATTGATAGCTGATCCGTGGTCATTTGATGTACCTTTGGGGACTATTAATTTGGTATGCATTTATTATTGGTTGGTTAACATGTAGGCCTGCCATTTCTTTCACTGGACTGTACCTGAATGTAATGGTTTTCATTTCATATTATTGCTAGCTGATGAAGATTTATCATTGAAAGAGTTCATTATCCTGGAAGAACTGTACTGTCTGCTGCTGTGCTTGGAGCACCCTATTGCAACGTTTGGAGCACCCATCACCTCACGTTTGTAGGATATTGACTGTGGAAAGGCATTCTGCCTCCATTTCAGTCATCTTTGACAGTGACTTAGCACTCCTACCATTCCTGTTCATGGAACATTTATTTGATTCTTATTAGTTTGTGACTCCATGCACATATTATATATCTTCTGTTTATGAATTTTGAAACAGTATACAGTGGTACCTCGGTTTATGAACACAATTGGTTCTGGAAGTCTGTTAATAAACTGCAGCGTTCATAAACTGAAGTGAACTTTCCGATTGAAAGTAATGGAAAGTGGATTAATCTGTTCCAGACGGTCCGCAGAGTACTTAAACTGAAGCGTTCATAAAATGAAGCGAACTTTCCCATTGAAAGTAATGGAAAGTGGATTAATCCATTCCAGACAGGTCCGTGGAATACTCAACCTGAAGCGTACTTAGCCTGAAGCATGGGTGTAATTGGTTCCAGAAGTCTGTTCATAAACTGAAGCGTTCATAAACTGAAGCGAACTTTCCCATTGAAAGTAATGGAAAGTGAATTAATCCGTTCCAGATGGGTCCGCGGTGTTCGTAAACCGAAAATTCGTAAACCGAGGTGTTCGTAAACAGAGGTTCCACTGTAGTGTTATAAAAATATTTTCAGTATATTATTAGGCGATGTGTTGCTTGTTGTTGTTCCAAGTGTAGAACCTGACATTTGTCCCTATTGAAATTCACTTTGTTAGTTTTGGCTCAGTTCTCCAATCTGTTAAGGTCTTTTTTGAATCCCAGTTCTGTCTTCTCCGGCATTAGCTACCTCTCCTAGTTTGGTGTCATCTGCAAATTTGATGAGCATCCCCTTCAACCAAGTTATTTATAAAGATGTTGAATAACAGGCCCAGGACAGAACCATGATGACAAGACACTACCTAGCTTACTTGCTGCTGTTGCTTCAAGAGCTGGAATTAGGCCCTGTAGGCGCGGCCGTGGCCACATGTTAGTCTGTTGAGTGGATTATCAAGCTTGTAAATCAGGAAACAGGATTACAGAGAAGAAACACCTTGATTAAGATGTGTTTCTGGCAGAAGCTACATTAATAGCTGCAGATCCCCCCCCCAAAGACTCCTGGGCTGCATTCAGAGAGTTCTTTTTCTTTCTTTCTTCCCTGGTGATTTCCACATTTTATGTGTTCTTTCACATAATGTTAAAGCTACTTTTGGAAATCTAATGGAATCCAGCAGAGGTTTAGCATTCATTTCTGTGTTCATTGCTTTCGGAAAGCAATCCATTTTCACTGGCATTTCCCTGCAGTTTTCATGGATCATGCCATGGAATGAAATTTTTGGTGGTCTTCTGCCATGCAGTTTCCCCCTGCCGTTGTCAGGAGTATGGGCAGGAGTCAGGCTCTGGGGCCTGTAGTGCTTTGCAGGACTGGGGCATGCCTCAGCTTGTGCTGGAGAAGCAAGGCGTGGCCACACAGGTGAAGCCCTCAGCTTGTGCTGGAGAGGCAAGGAGTAATCACCCAGGTGAGGCCACTTGAGATCTCACTGCACCTGGTGGCAGGAGCTGGGAGGGATAAAAGCCCAGCATTTCCCTTCAGCTCTTTGCCACAGCAACGCTATCCCTGCCTGGTTGCATCTGGCCTCCTGCTCCTTGGACCCTTGCCTTGTTGCCGCCGTGCTTCTTGGACCCCTGCCTCGCTGTCGCCTTGCTCCTCGACCCTTGGACCTTCGCCTTGCTTCTTGTTCCTGGATCCTTCGCCTTGCTCCCTGCTCCTTGGACCCTTGCTTCGCCTTCGCCTTGCTCCTGTCCCGTGGACCTTCGCCTTGCTTCTTGTTCCTGGATCCTTCGCCTTGCTCCTTGCTCCTTGGACCCTTGCTTCGCCTTCGCCTTGCTCCTGCCCTGTGGACCTTCGCCTTGCTTCTTGTCCCTGGATCCTTCGCCTTGCTTCTTGTTCCTGGACCCTTGCTTTGCCTTCGCCTTGCTTCGTGCCCCATGGACCTTCGCCTCTGCCTTGCTCCTCGACCCTGCTTCTTCACCACCATCTTGCCTCTGGTCCTGACGCCCGCCGACCGGACCGTGACAGCCGTTTTCATGAGTAAATCATGGAGAAAGAAATCCATGCATGCACATAACGTTTGCTGCTGTGTCTAGGGTTGGGGAGTATCACCAGCTTAAACATCACAATCCTATATAATAAAGTGCAAGTGTCTCTGCGTCCAGTATTCTGTGTGTCCCTGGGTTTGCGCTACTGCGCATGTGCCCCGCGGACACAGGGATTGGACGGAGAGACAGGACGCATACACATACATGCTCTCTCCCCCCCACCTCTGCCTACCATTTACGCTGCTTCGTTGGGGCGCTCCGGTGAGCCCAGCTGGGCAGCGGGCGCCCAGGAGAAGGCCACAATTTGGCCTCTTTCTGTGGCAGGGGCATGTGGGGGGGGCGGCTGGCCCCTCCCACGGCTGCCGCTTCTTCGGGGCACTCCGCTGAGCCCAGCTGGGCAGCGAGCACCCAGGAGAAGGCCGCGATTCAGCGGAGTGCCCTTGAGGAAGCGGCGGCCGAGGAAGGACCAGTCGCCCCCTCCCCCCGTGCCGCCGTCGCCGAAACAAGCTTCTCCCGGGCGCCCGCTGCCCAGCTGGGCTCAGCGAAGTGCCCACTGCTAAAGGCTGTGGCCCCGCCGCTCCTCTAGCGCCCGTTTACTGAACGGGCTGAATGACACTAGTATACCAATATATCACTATGTCTGATGTAGGGATGGAATTACATTAGAGGCAAACAGGGTCATGTCCTGACAACTGCTACTACTTAGGGGTCTAACTGATAAATTTTACTTACCTTTAACATATTGTTACAACTGTTATTTTACAGTTCAGATAATTTTTGAATCAGCACATTTTCTCTAAAATTAAAGCTGTATAAGTATGGTTAAAAAGGTAAACAACCCCTGACAGTTAAGTCCAGTCGCAGACAACTCTGTGGTTGTGGCGCTCATCTCGCTTCACAGGCCAAGGGAGCTGGTGTTTGTCCGCAGACAGCTTCCAGGTCATGTGGTTAGCATGACTGGCGAAACCAGAGCAGCGCAAGGAAACACCGTTTACCTTCCCACCAGAGCGGTACCTATTTATCTACTTGCACTTTGACGTGCTCTCGAACTGCTAGTATAGATAGAAGTGCAAAATTGAAAGGATGGGTTACTTTTTTACAGAACATAAAATTATTAAACATATTTTTTTGGGAAAAAAATTGCCAGGAATTTATTTTATAAGCCAGGCCAAACTAGAAAGAATGGTGAAAATTTTGTAGAACAAAAATTTATTAAACAATTTAATCTGTCTCAGCTAACTAAAGTGTAATATAAGTAGACTAAATGCCTTCCCCTCCGCAGTGACCACAGGTAGATACTCACAAATTCCTTATCAAGCCTGCCTGTGAGCCTGCAATCAGGGAGTACCAGACTCACTGGATCATATTCTCTTGGACTGCCCTTTGCACAGCAGAATCTGCAAACAGATGCTGAGCAAGATGCCAGAACTGGGACCCATGGCTCTGAGAGAAAGCCAAATGAGCTTCCTCCTAGCGGACACGGACAAGGACGTTACTGCCTCAGTGGCTTCCTTTTTAATCTCCATCTTACCAAAAAGGGTTCTTAATGACTCATTGTTCTAGGGCAGGGGTGGCCAACTCCCAAGAGACGACGATCTACTCACAGAGTTAAAAACTGGCAGTGATGTACCCCCTTTTTCAGGGTTCAGGTCAAGGTTGTTGAACTTTTTCTATGAAGGAAAGCCCTGTTTTTTGGGGTTCAGGTCGAAGTTCTTGAGCTTTTTAGGGAGGAGGAAAGCCCTGTTTTGGGGGGGATTCAGGGCAAAAATGTGAGCTTTTTTTAGGGGAGCTAAAGTTGTTGAGCTGCTTTGGGGGGAGCCAGTGATCTACCAGTGATCTGCCACAGACGTTCAGTGATCTACCGGTAGATCACAATCTACCTGTTGGACGTGCCTGCTCTAGGGAATAGACAGGGTGAAGCAGAACAACTGAGTGCCTTGTGACCCTCGACAGCCTCACTCCTGTCCCTTTTAAATCTATCCCACTAACTTGTTGTTGTTGTTGTTGTTGTTTAGTCGTTCAGTCATGTCCACCTCTTCGTGACCCCATGGACCAGAGCATGCCAGGCACTCCTGTCTTCCACTGCCTCCCACAGTTTGGTCAGACTCATGTTTGTAGCTTCGAGAACACTGTCCAACCATCTCATCCTCTGTTGTCCCCTTCTCCGAGTGCCCTCCATCTTTCCCAACATCAGGGTCTTTTCCAGGGAGTCTTCTCTTCTCATGAGATGGCCAAAGTATTGGAGCCTCAGCTTCAGGATCTGTCCTTCCAGTGAGCACCATAGCTGCCAAGTTATCCCTTTTTTTAAGGGATTTTCCCTTATGCTGAATAGGCTTCCTCGCGAGAAAAGGGAAAACTTGGCAGCTATGGTGAGCACTCAGGGCTGATTTCCTTCAGGATGGAGAGGTTTGATCTTCTTGCAGTCCATGGGACTCTCCAGAGTCACCTCCAACACCATAATTCAAAAAATGTCTTAACCTGAAATGCCAAAAAATGTATTTGAATTTGTATTGTATTGTACTGTACTGTAATTTACAAGTGTCAAGTTGCATCTGCTTCCCCACTCAGAGGGCCAAGTGCAACTCCATGCCTGCGTCTGCCCCACTGACTTCAACTAAACCTACTTCTACTTTCCTGGGAATAAACCCCATTGAATTCAGTAGAGCTTACTTGTGAGTAGACACACATTTCCTTTCACTGCTTACTGACAAAACACCCCATCATTCTCACTGCACAACTGCTCAACCTCCCAGCTGTAATGTGGCCAAGTTAAATTCCCCCCTCCATTTCCCCTATTGTGACACTGAAGCCCAGCCCCCAGCCCCTCCCCCCCATCCCTCATCCCCCCAATCTCTCACTTTTTACCATCCATAAAGAGCCAGTAGTAGTTGGAATGTTGGACTGCGACCAGAGAGACCCAAGCTCAACCATGATACTCAATGGGTCCCCATTTCTCTCTCAGCTTATTCCACCTTTCAAGATCTTAACTAGTGCAGCTGCTTGGAAAGGAAATACATTCAATTTTTTTAATATTTTTTTTCCTTCCTTCCTGTTAAATGAATTACCATTGCCTCTTCCCAGGGAGTCAGAATGCTGATTTCCTTTCCAGCTTGTGCAGCAACATATTGTTCTGCCCCATCCCCATGTTTTAAAAACCTGTGCAGGTTCTAGGTAATCAGAAAATGCAATATCCCTGTCACTGACTTTCTGAAGATGTGTGGCCTGGGTAATTTAACCTGTCAGCGCCATCAATCATGGAGGCGCAACCAGCAGCTGAACAAAAATGGAGGGGTGAAGAATGGCAGGCAGCTGGGCAATGGGCTGCAGTCTTCTAAAAGCACCCCCCTTCCTCCTCTGGCTTGTGCTTTTTGTGTAGCAGCAGTCCATTAAATGCTCCCTTAGCCAGTGAGCTGTCTTGCTTTTAGCTGAATAATTAAGTGCTTAAACTAGACATTAAAACATCTTAACATAGGTGGGTTTTGAGTCGTTTGAGCCTCAACAGTTTGCCTTGACTAAATTACAGATATAAAACTTACATTCTTGCGGAGGATCATTTCCTGCAAGAAGAGATGTATATAAAACTGCAAAAAGTGCTGTGGCCCCTTAGAGACAGAAACTAGTTTAATGAAACATTTAGTTTATTGGGCTTTACTAACTGGCTTATGGCAGTGACAATTCTCAAAGGGATCACAATATTACTTGTGGTCTTGCTGCTGTAGATGCACAGGACTACACGGTCATCCCCCCCCCCCAAGAATAAATTGTTAAAGTGCATTTGTAGCAGAAAACTGAAAATAAATCACCTACAAATAGTACTCTCAAAATTCTGATCCTTAAGCAGCCAAAACAACATCATTCTTGCACAAGAAGTGGAGGTATAAAATATAAATAGATCTTGGGTATCCCCCCAAATGTTTCAGAAGTAAAAACAAAAAGAACCTTGCCCCCAGACACCTTTAGGAAAAACTCAGTGTGAAAGCGCCCCCCCCCCCCCAGCCCAGTGGGGATAGGTGCATAACATCAGCCTTTGGTCAGTTGGGTTTGGCATAAATATCAGGCGTCTGGCCACCTACGCTGTCCTGCTTCACACATCTGTGATGTCTGCATGCTACTCTCCAAGACCACCACTCCAGCAAGGGCAGTTAGGACCCTACAGTGGGAAATGGCTGGACGTGGAAGCAGCCTGAGCTCAAGGAGCAGGACCAGCCCTGTCATGTGGTGAAGTGAAGCAGCTTGCTTCAGTCGCCACAATGAAGTAGCCACAGGATGGGAAATAGATAAAAGCAGAAATGGATGGTGCAACAAGACCCCCAGCAAGAGGTGCAGATACCATTTGGACTCCACTTCAGGTAACTGGATGTCTGGGCCAGCAAAACAAGGTGGTTAGATATAGCCCCAAATTTCCCCGCGGAGGACCTTTCTAGATATTCTCCAAACAGGAGAACATTTTCCAAAGTATTGCAAAGCTTAGCAACTTTTCAGAGCTGCCAGAAGAGTGTGTTGAGAGTGCAGCTGAATCTGTGCCACTGCCAGGATCTGTTGTCTGTGCAGAAGCAGCAACACATTTCCCCTTGAAATATTTGTCTCCAGTTCATGGCTGAATGGTTTGCTACCATCTAACTCCAGTTTTCCTGAAGAATTTCCTACATTTCATAAACATCCCCACTTGTTTTCTCTCTCCCCATTGCAAGCGTCCTTGAGAATGTTTTCAGCACAACCTGCTTCTCTTCCTCCACTCCTGAACCTGTAGAGGCTGCAACTAGGGAGCATAGGTAGCGCAGAGCTTCCTTGTAGCTAAGGAACATGAGAATTTCCCCCCAGTCACTGAACAAATCCAGCCCAGGCAGTTGCTATCTCCTTCAAGAATTGAATGGTACTGGGTAATTCATGAGAGCACTTTAATGCCCTAAGTTGTGCACTTGCGAACAGGTATGGTGCCAGATTTTTTAAGGGGAGGGTGCAGAGTGCCTCGCCTTCCCTCCCACTCCTCATAATAATAATAAAAAAACAGGGCAGAGCCTAGCCCTGTTCACCACATTTTTATTTGCCATTGCTATAGATCTATTGGCTGGGCCACTACGCTTTTGGTTAATAATAATAATAATAATAATAATAATAATAATAATAATAATAATAATTTATTTGCACCCCGCCCATCTGGCTGGGTTTCCCCAGTCACTCTGGGCGGCTTCCAACAAAAATTAAAAATACATTAAAATGTCACACATTAAAAACGTTCCTGAATGAGGGGTGCCCAATGTGGATACGTGCTGAACTTAGTTTTCCTGCTCACTTTGTTTGAGTTTAGCCATAGATTCCTACCCCTGACCCCGATCCCAGATCTAGGCCTTAAAATGCACACTCTCAAACATTTAATAGATGTTACGCAGAGACTATTGTATCCTTACAGCACCCTTATTCTGACGACAAGAAATTGTAGCCTAAGGACCCCTTGTCTCATTGCGTATTTCTCTCCAACATGTTGTATTAATTTATTCTGAAATTGCAGGCTCTATATGGTGCCAATAGTTCAAAATGAACTTTGCCAGTGGCAGCATATGATATCATAGGTTGTACACTTGGTGATGTGTTTATGAATGGCCCTAGGTCCTAGCAACCAGCGTCAAGATACCTACAAGCTGGTGTGTGTGTGTGTATGTGTGTGTGTGTTAATGTCTGAAGAAGTAGCTCAAAACTGAAGGAAGGCAACAGCACTGGTTAGAATGTCTGTCTGAGACTAGGGATGCTTGTGTTTAAATGAAGCTCACTTGGTGACTTTGGTCCAGTAACTCTTTCAGCTGAACCCACCAGGATTGTTGTGAAGATTAGCTGTGTGTGTCTGTGCGCACACACAAATGCACACACAGCTCGCTGAGAGCCTTGGGGGCAATATAAAAGTAAAATGATAAAAGCTAGGGCTCAAGGCATGCAACTAACACAAGTTTATTTTAAAGACATCCCCAACTCTTTCCCCAAATCAAAATTAGAAACAATGTTTTACCAGGCACAAGTATCATTAAAGAGAGCCTGTCCCTTGTCGGTTGAATGTGTGGGGGGAAACGGCTTCAGAACTAAAGAACACACTGTTGCTTTGCAAGAAGTTGTATCTGCATGCAGAAATGGGAGATTCTGCAGTGTGGGGAATAAGCTTTGCTTATTACATGATCTTCCAGGTCTGAAGCTTTTGCAGTAAGCCAGAAGCAAACCACCATGCCTAATAATAATAATAATAATAATAATAATAATAATAATAATAATAATAATTTTTATTTATACCCTGCCCTTCCCAGTTTAGAAACTGGGCTCAGGGTGGCTATCAACAAATATAAAATATTGATTAAAAACAACTTAAAAAACAGCTTAAAAACAGCATAAAATACAACATCAATGTAATATCGCCTGGGCTAACTGGTCAAGTTAATTCTGCTAAGGCAGGCATCCCCAGACTTCGGCCCTCCAGATGTTTTGGACTACAATTCCCATCTTCCCCGACCACTGGTCCTGTTAGCTAGGGATCATGGGAATTGTAGGCCAAAACATCTGGAGGGCCGCAGTTTGGGGATGCCTGTGCTAAGGCCAGCAAGGAGACCAGGGAAGAGTTTTAATGTGGGGACCCAGAAGCTTACTATGTGCAGGGCTTTGTGTTAGTCAGATTGCTCTCATGCCATATTTTTTCAGGGAAATAACAATTCTATTAATATTGGCTGTATGGCTCCCACCATTGTTCCAGTGCAAAAGCTTACCAGGAGGTGGAGGAGTGACAGCAAGTCGCAGCCCGGGCATTGCTAGTTCATAGCCAGAGGGCTTCAATTAGCAGCCACCCAGAATAATGAGTTGTTTCTCTTTGATATAATTTTACAGAGGGTTTTGGTTGTTGTTACATCACCACCCCAGACATCTTTTTCCCTACCTTGTGTTTTTTACTTTAGCATCTCTGTTTTGTAGAAGGCACACCTATCAGCCAATCACCCATTCCCACCACCCTTCTGAGTAATACCCCTCCCCACCCTCCCACTATATATATGAGTCTGGTGACTTCTGTTTCAGTGTATCTGAAGACGTGTGCATGCACATGAAAGCTCATACCAATGACAAACTATGTTGGTCTCTAAGGTGCTACTGGAAGGATTTTTATTTTATTTTGTAGAAGGCAGAGAATGACATGGAAGATAACTTTGAGATGAAGGAGTTTTACTGCGTTAACTTTCAATTGGTAAAGAGTAGAAATCAAGACTTGGAAGACTAATGAAATAATAGAAAGTGATAATGCATACAGTTCCATGTTGTCTTTTAACCCCCCCCCCCCAAGAGTTCTTCATCCAACTAAGTTCTACTCAGAGTAATCCCACTTAAATTAATGGATCCAAGTTAGTCATGTCCATTATTTTCAATCTATTTATTTAACAAAATTTATTCACGGCTTGACTGTAGTAAAGTTGGTTTCAAGAGAAAATATAATTATGATTAAAAATACAATTATAATTAAAAACAGTCAAAACATTTTAAAAAAAAATTAACAGCAAAGAAAGAAAGAAAGATAGATAGAAAGAAAGAAAGAAAGAAGCCAATAGTGGCTATCCTCTGAGTAGGGATAACATTGGATACAATAAAAATTGTTTGGTAATGACAAACTTTGGATATGCCAATGTTGACATGGTAGGATTTTTTTTTAGATTCTACAAAGTCAGTCTCCTAATGTTGGCAACCCTTGGTATAGTCTGTAGATCTCCATTGCTCCCTTAATCAGTAACAGTATGAAGCATGTTCTTGCCTAAGAGACCTCAGTATCACAATCACAACTAATTGCTTGCTCTCTAAATACTGATGACTGTGTATAGCACTCATATTTCAGTGTGTTTCACATATTTCAGTGTGTTTCTGTCCCTAGAAAGCATGGGTCTTGAGAGGTCTTTTGCTTGTCCTGTGCATTCTCTGCATGGGTGCAAGAGGTTTTCCATTTGCTCTGCCACTTTCCCCTGAAAAACCTGCTCTTTTCTGCTGAATTGGAGAAAACAGGCTTTTTGCAGATTATTTGCTCCAGGGAAAAACAGCAGGAGAACAGAAAACTGCTCAGCCCCATGCCTGGAAAGCACAGAACAGGCAGAAAACCTATTGAACCTATGCTTTCTCAGCATGGGCAAGCGGAAGTGTGGATGAGCCTTGAATCGGAGCAAATGTCAGTCTGCGGAAAACCCAATTGACCTTTGCTCTGATTCAGCAGTAAAGAGCGGGTTTTCCCAGGGGAAAGCAGTAGGACAAGCAGAAGTGTTTATGAGCCCTTTGTGAGGCAGGAAGCAGTGAGTGTCTTCCAATCCCCAAACAGGAAACACTTCAATATATTTGCCTCTTCCACCCCCCCTCTCTGTTTCTCTTTGTGAGCTACTGACCCTGCTAATAATCTAATTCAGGAATTCAGTCTGCAAGCGTGGTCATTGAGCTGATGCTTCTCCAAACACAGGCTCCAAGAAAACGCCACCATATGGGCAGTCTCTCCCAACATATCCTTGATAATTTGAGTACAGTTCACATGGTTCACAACTGTTACAAAATGGCTTTCCTCTTACTCTCTTTGGAGACTTTGGTTCTTTGTTAAATGGTTAGATGCGAGCAAGGGCGTCTTGGCCATAGAGGCAAGTGGTGCGGGGTGCCAGGGCACCAAGTGCGCGCCAAGTTCTAAAGGGCGTGTGGGAAGAGGCGGAGGCTGGATACGGTGCCTCCCGGCATCAGCTCGCTGCCTTCGCCCGCCTTGCTGAAGCAGCGCCACGCTCAGAGCCTCCGCCTCTTCCCCGCTGGAGGAGCTGCCCTCCAGCCGCTGACGGCCTCCTCCATCCCCGCAAAGCTGCCGGCAGCACTGTAAAAAGGTTGGCAACTCTGGGAAACATGGGGCAGGGCGGAGGGATCTTTGCACCACGGCGTCAGATATTGCCCTGGATGCGAGGTGGGCAACCTGCACCAGCATAAAATGGCACAGGATGCCATAGCCAACAGCTTGAGACAGGTGCCTTTAGAATGCTTTTCTCAAAGCCATGCCCTGTCTTCATTGGTTGAGTCGGGTGATAATGGAAATACCCCTCCTTATCTGCTTCTGTTGGTTGAGTTGTCCATCCTGCCCTTGGCGAGGATGGTGGATCTTCTGCATCCCTTATGGGTGAGGCAAGGGGCAGGCCACCTCAAAATGGATCTCTAAACATCCAAAGGGTGAAACATATTGAGGTACAACCCAGATATTTAGGATGGGGAAATGACTTGAAACTATCAGATTGGGGGCTAGAAGCCAGACATGTAGAAAAGTCATATGATATCATAAAATAGACTTTTTGGGGCAGGGGAATCAAATGTCTATTAAGCAATATAATATATATATATATATATAAAACAATACAGCACTTACGTAAAAGGATGGAGCTCCTGATAAAAAGGGAGCAGGGATTTTGCCACTTTTTGTGAAGACAAAAAGTATGCCTGTTCTTCTCAAGTCAGTGCACTAAGAAAATAAGAAGAGGAAGCTTGACTGTGCATACTGACAATATTTATTTTGATTCATTGACCAAATCTATTCTTTACTGGTCAGATGTTTAGCCTGATCTACATCTTAGCACAGTTCCCATTACACTTTTGAAGCGATTTTCACATCTCTTGGTGGTTGTTTGACCTTATTGCTTCCCTCCCAACCAACTTCCGTGTGGCTGAGCTCTGTAAGGTTAAACATTTCTTTTGGTTCTTGGTTTGGAACAGAGGTCTCTTAAAGGGGCCAGTCCTCAGTATTACTCACAGCTGAAAGCAGCTTCTGTTTCTTTAACTGCTCTCCATTCGGTGCAGTCCTCTGCCTCCTCGGCTTGAAGTGATTAAGATTTCCATGGGCCAGGGGGCGGCACTTTCATTTGCAGTTCCCTTGCCAAGAAGCGTGGAGGCTGCACTTCTGTGTAGAATAATAAAGAATTTTTACAACAGAAAAATACTTTAATGGCAGTTTAAAGGGCCACTTTCAGCCCCCAGAGGCCTCTTTCCTTTTAACCTTCTTCACAGAGTGAGAAGTGTGCGCCAAACATTTTCACAAGGCCTTTCCTTTTGATTTTCTTCTTTGGTTTCCCTTTCCTGTACAGTTTCAAAATCACCAGGAGAAGGGATCTTTCCCTTCTCATTTCCAAAAGCAGGAGACTTTGGGGGAAGGTCTGGTAGATAAGACTGTGCCAGGGACTGACAGAAGGTCGAGGAGAGAGGGGATTTGTGGGCAGCGGAAGAGGAGAGTGAGGAGAATGATCTTGGGGAAGGTGCCAGTGGTGTGTAGGGTTCCATGCCACAAGTGAAGAGAAATATTTCCCTGTCACCAATCCCTTCATTGATGCCTGCAGTATCTGTGAAGCGATTGCCAGCAGAGGCAGAAGAAGTGGAGCAGGAGCCAGAGGCCAGTCAGCAAGAGCAAGGGAGAAAAGAGCAGGTTCAGGAATTGATGAAAGAGCCTTCAGAGATCCCTGAACTCTTAGAGGTTAGGCCTACTGTGTCTCCAGAATCCCCTGGAAGCCCACCCACCCCTGCTGTCTCTCCACTTGAGGAGGAGTTTTGAGCAGTCTCTGGGGAGGAGCCGATGGTTACTTGAACACAACACACCAGGCAATATTTTTTAAGGGGTGGTGGTTGGCGTTATTCTATTGCTCCAACTATCTGAGACTCGCACAGATCTTCAGCAGTGGCTTGCTTAGACAACTGACTAGCGAAGAGCTTTGTTGTATATCACGTGTGCATTAGGAGCTGATTTAACCAATAAAACGATAAAAAAACAATAAAAGTCCAGCATGTTGACCAAAGGTGAACTATTCTTGAAGCTCTGCAGACACCATCTTGGTTGTCAAGATAACCCTACAATTAATTGGTACAGTGGTACCTTGGTTTACAAACACAATTGGTTCCGAAGTCTGTACTTAACCTGAAGCATGCTTAACCTGAAGCGAACTTTCCCATTGAAAGTAATGGAAAGTGGATTAATCTGTTCCAGATGGTCCGCGGAGTACTTAAACTGATGTGTACTTAACCTGAAGCGAACTTTCTCATTGAAAGTAATGGAAAGTGGATTAATCTGTTCCAGACGGGTCCGTGGAGTACTCAACCTGAAGCGTACTTAACCCGATGTATGAGTGTAATTGGTTCTGGAAGTCCATACTTAACCTGAGGTGTACCTAACCTGAAGTGAACTTTCCCATTGAAAGTAATGGAAAGTGGATTAATCCGTTCCAGACGGTCTGTGGTGTACTTAAACTGAAGTGTACTTAACCTGACCTGAAGCGAACTTTCATATTGAAAGTAATGAAAAGTGGATTAATCCGTTCCAGACAGGTCTGCGGAGTACTTAAACTGAAAAATACTCAAACTCAGGCGTACTTAAACCGAGGTATGACTGTAGTTGTTGTGACAATGAACTCATATATGTTTATATTCACTTGCTTTGAGGTTATGCTTATCTGTGGGCTTGAGGTGCTGGGCTCCGAGCCCAGAAAGGGGAACTATCTGTGAGACTTGGGAATTTGCCCCTTATGCCCTCATCTGGTCAGGTGAAGTGATGGATAGGCCTGGCCAAAGTGACGTCTGCTGCTTTGTGTATAAAGATTGTAGGCACGTTTGCTTGGGTACAGAGAACCCAACTCTTTGCTGTGGTGTCCATCCCACATCTGAAAAAGCTTGGAGACCTGGCAGGCTGCTTTGTTGTAAGTCTAGACTTCTTTAATAAAGCACTAGAACAGATCACTCTGACATTTGGACATCCTTCTTTGGTATCCCTACTTTGGTGTAGCCACTTCCATGAGCCCTCCTTTGGGCCTGCAGTTCAGAAAAATCCATTCACTTGTCCCTGTTGGTCTGGGTGTGTTTTGGGTCAGACTTGTTTTCTGGGCAACTGTTTGCTGTGATCGCTAGCACTAATCCCCGATTTCCTTCTCTGTAGGTGGGATTGGATTTGGCCGTGCCAAAGGCAACTCTGGCTCTGAAGCAGATGATGAAACTCAGTTGACCTTCTACACTGAGCAATACAGGAGCCGGCGACGTAGCAAAGGTGAGGAGGGGAGCAAATTCGATTTAATGCCTTAGGCCACAATTGGTGAAGATGTGTGATGCAACAACGTTGCTGAAGCTATACGTATGACTGGATGGTTAACTGCCTCGGGAACATTAAATCATTTGATAAGGCCTAAGATCTTAACCATCATACAAGCCATGGGCTGTATGCAGTGGCAGTTCCAGTGGAGGCTGGTCCACTAGGGTGAATGGGGCCCTGCCCCACCAGCCTCAGTCTACCCTGAGCCAAGGCCCACCAGGCTGCTTTCCTACTTACAACCCATCCAGTAGGGTGGCACTACTGCTGGTCTCCCTGCCTGTCACCCTTCCAGTCCCAATATGCACTATCCTGCACTGGCAAGTCCTACTCAGAGTAAGCCCATTGAAAATTATAGACATGACTAATTAAAGTCATTCATTTAAATAGCTCCACTCTGCGTTGAACTTAGTTGGTTATAAGCCCATGTGTTCAGCTGGAATCAGGTGTGCCTTGCTGTTCTGCAACTGTCTGTACCTGCCTTAACTGGAAGTGGATTCTTTCTGTTTCTTTTTCCTTTCTCTCCCCCCCTCCTTTCCTTTTCCTTTTCTCTCATTCCTTTCTTCTTCTTGCTTATTGTGAAAAACTTTAACAAAAATCTCAACAGGCTGCAGAGGGAGAAAAAAGAGAGAGAAAAAACTAGTGCAGCAAGGCAAGGAATTCACCACCTTTTCTCCTGCTGGGAGATTTCTTTTAATGTGCTTTATTTTACCTGAAGTAGGTATCTTTCACAGTAGAGTGATACAATCCACTCTATACAACCAATGGATTGCACCACCACCTCATTTTGCTGTATGTGTAGACCAGGCTATAGGCAATTCTAGAGCAATGAGAGAAAAGGAGAGCAGGGAAATTTCCCAAGCAGAGTTAGGAGGCTTGTTCTTTCTCTATTATTCTAAAGCCTTAGTTTCAGTGTACGTCCCACACTTGCTCTCTCTCCCCCCCCCCCAAGTTCTAATCTGCATTTGCATTCCTTTATCTTTGTGACAAGAGGTGGTTTTGAAAAATGAGTGTGAAGAAATAATGAAGTTGCAGGGTGCTTTGAGCTCAGGAACGAATTACTGGTTTGTGCGGTGGCTTCTGTGCTTTGCATTCACTATCTGTACTTAAGCGTAGCAAGATACAGGATCAGAAAGTTGCCTCAACTATCCTGGGAAAACACAGTGACATTTATTTCAGTGATTAGGTGTTGGCATGGATAGGGATATGTTCATTTTGGGGCGAAGCTGGCTCAGTGGTTGCACACTGGATCAAACACAGGTATATTTCAGAAACAGACACGTGCTGATGGTGCACAATCTTTCCTTCTGGAAAGTGAGAATCATAGAATTGTAGTGTTGGAAGGGATCCTAGGGTCATCCAGTCCAACCCCCCGCCATGCAAGAAATTAAACAAAACATCAGTGTCAGATGGCCTTTAAACCACGGCTTAAAAACCTCCAAGGAAGGAGAGTCCACCACCTCCGGTGTGAGTCTGGTCCACTGCCAAACAGCTCTTACTGTGAGAAAGTTTTTCCAAATGTTTAGTCGGAATCTCCTTTCTTATACCTTGAAGCCATTGCCTCGAGTCCTTTTCCTACCCTCAAGAGCAGGGGAAAACAAGCATGTTCTCTCTTCCATGTGACAGCCCTTTAGCTATTTGAAGATGGCTATCCTATCTCCTCTCAGTCTCCTCTTTACTGCACTGGGATAAACACACCCAGCTCCTTCAACCGTTCCTCATAACACTTGGTTTGTAGACCCTTGATCATCCTAGTTGCCCTCCTCTGCACATGTTCCAGCTTGTCAACATCCTTCTTAAATTGTGGTGCCCAAAATTGGGCAAAGTATTCCAGGTGTGTTCTGATCAAGGCAGAATAGAGTGGGACTATTACTTCCCTCAATCGGTACACTAAACTTATGTTGATGCAGCCTAGAATAGCATTAGCTTTTTTGCTGCTGCATCACACTGTTGACTCCTGTTAAGCTTGTGGTCCACCAAGACCACCAGATCCTTTTCACATGTACTGCTAGTAATAGGGTTGCCATATTTCAAAAAAGTGAAGATCTGGACAGGTCTCTTGGGGAAAGTGGTGGAGCAAATAGAAGTGTTGACAAGCCCCGAGGGAGATTTAGATTGTATCCAATCTTTCCCAGGATAGATCTGACCCAGGATGATCCAACTCAACCTGGATCAGGGCCCCAAACTGATTCAGGGTCCTTGCACAGTTTTAATTAGCATTTCAACCAAAATTAAACATGCAGTTGGCTGGGGGAGGGGGGAGGATGAGACACAGGCTACATCCTTCTCCATCTCTCCTCACTGCCAGACCTCCCAACTTTTGGATTGTCCTGGGTTGGATCAGGTCCAACCTCAACCTAATATGGCCAAAACACTGGTCCACCTGAATTTACCTGATTCCGTTCAGGAAGGACCCATGGTTTGATTGGATCTGGCACATAGCTTTACTAGAGGAAACCAACTACAAATGAAGTCTCCTCTTCAGGGTCCAAGCTTTCCTTTCCCTTCCAAGCATTCTACTTCTCCCTTTCCCATGCTTCATTCCCTGTACTTTTCCATTGTAGTTATTGAAAAATTTCAGTTCTCCCTCATATTACCTAACTTCCCTCTTGTAAATTTTGGGATTATCTTGGGCATGCTGGTGCTTCACTCTTGCTTCTTGGTGTCCCCTTTTTTGATACAATCCTGTTGACATCAGGGTTGGCCCAATACATTTTGGTACTTGAGGCAAACCACAAAATGCCTCCCTTGCCAGGGCAGAAAGTTCACTGTAGAGGTGGCATGGGGGGAGGTGAAGGCTTCCAAGGAGGCAGTAGATCAGGCCTCCACTGCTGCCTCTGTAGATCCCTTCTGAGGCGATTGCCTCACCTTGCCTCATTGATGGCATTATTAGATGTGAGGGGATGGTAGTGATGGAAATGACCTTGAAGATCAAAGTCTTTCTTACAGGGACAGCTGCCTCTGCATTCACTCTCCATTGTCCTTTGCTCCTGGTCATTTTTCCCTGTATGTCCCAGTGAGTCTCTTGTGTAAGCAATTGTCCAAAATGGCCTGCTTTGTTTTGATATCTTTGCCACTCTTCCTTTATGGAAGAATATTGTATCTATATCTATATCTATATCTAATCTATCTATATCATCTATTTCTATTTCTGTATGGAACTCTGCTAATCCCATGTGCAAGGGAGACCACCAGTTTAAGAGAAAACTGTGGGTTTTATTTTTTATTTTTTTAAAAAAACACATAAAAATTAAAACTGCAGATGAGAACCATAATTGGGCGAGCTTCTAATTCCTACTATGGAAAGCTGTGTCACCAGAGACAGCTAATTGTTAGTGATGATGCTTTCCTGTTGATTTTTATAGTGGGCCTCTTGTCACGGTTATTTGGAGTTAAATGGCCATTAAGGGCAGTGCAAAAGTGTCTCCAGACCAGATGAACCATAGCAGGACAGAGGACAATTGTTAAACGTGCTGCAGTGCTTATTGGAGTGGATCTGGTGGTTTATCTTTAGCTCTGTACATCTCATTTTATGCTGTATCATAAAGCAGACTGTCAGGGGGTTCTTGCGACTACTCTAGAGTAACGACGCTCCTCAGGTTACTTTTCCATAATGTGTTTATTGGTGCTGCTACCGTATGTACAGTGTGGAAGGTGCAGAAACATGTCTTCTTACTCCGATGCAGAATCCGGAAGTGCCCCTCGGCGCGAACGTCCCCAACATAAAAGTCGCGGGACACTGAATCTCCTCCCCTTTCTTCTTTTACGTCATTCCAGACCCGGAGGAAAGGGTCTGCGTTCCATGTTTTCCCTCTCCCCCTTTTCCCCTTCTCTCTCCTCCCGTCTGTGGTGCCTGGGCTCTTTCATCCTGCCTGAGCCCGGGCACTCTCTCTCCGTGTCCTGACTTCCCTCCCCCGAGCCTGTGCTTCCTTCGCTGCTCGGGGAGGAGCTACTCTTGATGATAGGGGGAGGTACTCTGTACTCTCTCCCCCTTACACAGACTTTCTGCATGTGAAGCACATCTCTCCTCATTTGGTTGTGGGGAGAGAGTTCCAGTGTGAGGAATGACTTCAAGGTTAACCCCTGAGGTTAATAAATTCAGTGGCCTTGTTTACCTGTCACACTCAACCAAAGATAGCATGGGAGCTGTCCATTTACTGTTGGATTCGAACTCTCATCAGTCTCAGACAGCATGGTAAATGGTCAGGAATGAGAAGAACTGCAGTCCAGAATAACTGCACAACTCCAATCAAGTACAGTAGTTAAAATAATAAATTCATATCGTGCTTTATTTAATAGCCAATTCATTTAAGAGCAATTCATTCTTGTACTTTCTGCCTCTGAAGAAAAGAGTAATGAATACTCCTCACATTTTTGTTTAAGTGGATATGTTTTGTTCCTCCTCAGGATCCTGCTGCTAAGCTAAGAAGCAATGTTGTTGTTGGCTAAAGGCTTGTTCTTCACTTGCAGGGAAATGGGGTAGGAGAATAAGAATGGACAGTGGCAGTAACCACCCCAGGCTGCAGGTGAAATAAAATGATTCCCCTACAATCAGGGGTCCCCAAACTTACCCGGCTTTGGGCTGGTTCTTCCGGCACCGGCCGCGCAGCGGGCCGGAGGGCGGGGGAACGCACTCCCATACGCGCACACACACACTTTTTCTGGCGCGGGGTGGCGCTGGAAATGGCTTCTGTGCATGCGTAGACATAATTTCCGGTGCACTTCTGGGTCGGCGCGGCACCGGAAATAGCTTCTGCGCTTGCGCACAAGCTATTTCTGGCGTTGCGCCGACCCGGAGATGGGCAACTGCACTGCGGCACGCCGGTAAGAGCGGGCGGTGGGGGTCGGCAGGGGCCGCACAATTGGCTTGTGCAGGCCGCATCCGGCCCCCGGGCCTTAGTTTGGGGACCCTGCCCTACATAAAACTCCTTGCAAACATAAGTCTAGCACATGGAAATACAGATTATTTATTTATATTGAATCTATATCCGCCAAAGCAGTTCAAGGCAGCAAACACACCCATAATAAAACAATTAGGAGGGGAGAAGCATTCTTTTAAAAAGTTGCAATAAAAACAATTTCTGAAACATTCTCTCTTCATTCCAATGATCTCAGGACTGCCGAGAACAGTGTCCTTGAGCCATCAAATGGCAATAATGAGGGGAGGGAGACAGGTGCACCTCATCAGGGTCTCGCCTGCAGATTGTAGGGCCCAAGATAGTTGATATAAGGGAAGGTGTTCTTTAAGGTACTTGGGTCCCAAGCCATTTAGGGCTTATTTATGGTAGCACCAACACATTGAATTGGGCCCAGTAGTTTACAGGTAGCCACCACAGTGCTTTCAGGACCTCTGGCATGTTTCCACTTATCGAACTATCAGCTGCCTTTTGCGCTAGCTGCAGCTTCTAGTCTTCAAGGGCTGTCCCACAAACAGCACACTGCAGTAGTCCAGACCGGAAGCCAGCAGGGCATGGGAAATGAAGGCCATGCTATCCTGGTCCGGAAATGGTCACAACTGGCAAATCAGCCTAAGCTGTGCCTAAGCACTGCCAGCCACAGAGACTCTAGTGACAATTGGAACCCAGGACTACTCTCTGACTATGAACCTGTGTGCAGTTCATTCCCAGGCACAGAAGACACCCACTGACTACACCTCTGTCTTTGCAGGATTCAGCATCATCTCCCACTGCTTTTGTATAGCTGATAACTAGCATAAGGGACAGTTTATACTCCCAATTCCTTGCCTGCTTTTCTGTTTCTAATGAATTTTTGTCCTAAGGGACGTTAAGAAGTAGCCTACAACCATCCACCTACAGTCTGACGTCTACCACATTATTCTGCTGCATATAACACCAACTATAAATCCTAGTTTGTTCATACCTTCCGCTGTAGTCATCCATTTGGCCCCATTGTTTCTTTGCCAGTTTGCATTGTGGGAGCGAGTATCTAGGTCACATGACATGCCCACATCCATGGTTCTATGTGGTATAGTCAAATATGGTTATCTTGTAGTAGCCTGAAGGAACCCCTGCCCATAACTAGTGCCCCCCCGAAACATCCAGGTTTTTGACCACTTTGTTCTGTTCCAGGGCCGTGCCCGCATTTGCTTCCCTCTCACTGGACTGTGTGGCTGTTTTCTTCACCATTATTTGGTAGTTTCCTTTTGTCAAGATAACCGAAGCATCGCTAGGTCTCTGGAGAGCTGTATTATTGCCTCATAAACCAGCACTGCCATCCCATTATAGTCTAATTAAGACCATGGGGATTTAGCTTCCTCTTGTCCACTGATAAGTTCCACTCCTTACTGAGGTAAGGAGGTTCTGCTGCTGTTCAGAGGCTTGCAGTGGATATCACCAGTATTTTTGGGAGGGGTTGGGGGGAAAGAAGACCCTTCCCCCCCCCAGTCTACAGGATGTCCAGCTCTTTACCCTAATTTGCAGCAATCTTTAATGGGAATTCAGGGGAGCCCAATTATCTGCCTCAATTTTGCATCAGCCACTGTGTGTGTATCTCTCTGACTTACGGAGCCTTCCGAGGGCTGTTAGAGAAAGACGAATCCAGGCTTTGATCTGCTTCTGTATTTGGTGTTTAAAACAACGCCGTTATAAGGGAAAATTAGGTATTTGGAATCTGTTACATACACAGAAGCCTGTCTTTGATCCTCGCCTGCCTCTGGAGGCAACAGACACTTATTATTTCAAAGCAAAGCAAATGAGATGTGGAATGAAAACTTTAGGTAGTATTTCTCCTCTCCTCTCCCTCCCTTCCCTTCCCCTTCCCCCAAAATGTACATAAATGCTAGGGCTAAGCAAACAGGGTGCGTCATAGCAGGAGACATGGCACTGGCTAAAAGAGCAGTATTGGGTGGGATTGGGGGGGGGGTGTAGAAAGAAATTCACAAATTCCCCTTCCCCCATTGCTATCATTTGGACCTGCATTTTATCTACTTTTCACTTACTCATTTAATTTATTATGAAAAGCTTCCTGTAAAATCTTTAGAAGCTATTTCATAATAAGAAACACCAGCAATGAAAACATCTCATTATATATACAGTTAGAACAATTTCATTTTTATAGAACTATTTCATAAATAAAAATTCAAATCCAGTACCGATACAGACTGCCACACCTACTCACCCACCCCTTTGTTTAAAAGATTTGTTGAACAAGGTGTTCAATTGGTGCCAAAATTACAGTAGACACAGTGCCTGCCTGATATGCAGGGAAAGGACTTGCAAAGAACAGGTGCTGCTGCACTGAAGGTCCAATTCCTATGCTTTATAGAGGAGACTTCCTGATGAGATGGCAGCTGCAAGAGGCCTTCTCCTGCAGAGCACAGCGATCAGTTGGGTATTGTTGTCGTTGTTTAGTCGTTTAGTTGTGTCCTTCTCTTCATGACCCCATGGACCATAGCACACCAGGCACTCCTGTCTTGCACTGCCTCCCGCAGTTTGGTCAGACTCATGTTGGTAGCTTCGAGAACACTGTCCAGCCATCTCGTCCTCTGTTGTCCCCTTCTCCTTGTGCCCTCCATCTTTCCCAACATTAGGGTTTTTCCAGGGAGTCTTCTCTTCTCATGAGGTGGCCAGTACATTATTGGAGCCTCCGCTTCAGGATCTGTCCTTCCAGTGAGTACTCAGAGCTGATTTCCTTAAGAATGGAAACTCAGTTGGGTATATAAGGCATCAAATCATAAGTGTTTGGACAGGGTCAAATGGTCATTTCAGCTAACCTTCAGGTTGTATCCCTCCCCATACTCTGTAGTGCTGTCTTTGCACCCAAAAACAACAACCCCTGCCCCACTACATAGTTTAATTTTGTCCTGCAAAAACCAGCTACCATATATTGCGGCATATAAGACGACTGGGCGTATAAGACGACCCCCAATCTTTCCAGTTAAAATATAGAGTTTGGGATATACTCGCCATATAAGAAATACGACCTGGCGTATAAGACTATTCCCGACTTTTGGGAAGATTTTCCTGGGTTAAAAAGTAGTCTTATACGCAGGATTTTATTGCATTTTTTAGTATTATGGCATCTTTTAAAACCAAGTCACAAATGGATCCATTGCTATGGGGGGACATTGCTATAGGTCTTTAATAGGATCCTGGGCGGATATTTTACAGTTATGCTCAGTGTGCTGCTGCCTGCCTTGAGCTTTGGGGATGGGCCCCTGTCATAAATTAGCTCTACATAGGAGTCCCAGAATAATGGGTGGTACAGCAGTGTTAAGTAGGCTGGTGACTGAGCTGATATCTCTGTGTAGTATCTTTGCTTGCAGCAGTATGAAAGGCAGTATGGAATTGATAAAGTTGCTCCCTAGCTGATGAGATGCTTCCCGCTACTCTTCAGATGACTTGATAAGTGGATAGCACGTAAATCTGAGCTGAGGCATCTGCTCAAATATTTTCTCAAAGTTCCTCTGCCTTCTTATTATTACAAAAGCTGCCACAGTGCTGTCTGGATTCTGCAGGAGGAAGAAATTGAGATAAACATTAAGTGGGGGTGCAAATTAAGGTAAAGGGACCCCTGACTATTAGGTCCAGTTGTAGATGACTCTGGGGTTGCAGCGCTCATCTCGCTTTACTGGCCGAGGGAGCCGGCGTACAGCGTCCGGGTCATGTGGCCAGCATGACTAAGCCTCTTCTGGCGAAACCAGAGCAGTACACGGAAACACCATTTACCTTCCCACCAGAGCGGTACCTATTTATCTCCTTGCACTTTGAGGTGCTTTCAAACTGCCAACTGTTAAAAGTTAGTCCTGCGTACTGAGGGACTATAATTCTTTCTCTTGGAGGAACCAAAATGTCACAGTAAAGTCTGTAGCTCTGGGATAGGGATGGGGAACCTTTTACAGCCCTAGGGCCACATTCCCTTTTGGTGGCCGCATGCCATCTGTGGTGTGGCGGGAGGCAAAAGTGGGTAGAAAAAAAATGCAAAGGTTGCCCTTGTACAGTACAGCACAGTAGCTTATTTCTACACACACTTATGCATCCCTTTCTATCCTCCATCCAGACCAGCAAGAGGCATTATCAGATGGGGCAGCCCATGCAGGTGAGGGGAAGCCATTTGCTCCAGGGGGTGGATCCGATCCTTGCATTGCCATTGTTATCGCAGTTCACACATTCCAGCCATGTAAACAAATTCTCAGCCTAGCAGGGCTGTTGATGGGTGTGACTCCTGAGGGTGTGCTGCTTGGGTAGAGTCCCCAGGAGGTGCCATTGGGTGCCAAAGTCAACTGAAATAGCCCTAAAATGGTACTGAGTAAGCTTTCACATTCATTAAACTGGATGTTGGACATGAATTATTATACCTACATTGAGTGGCAGGCCATAGCTGCCAAGTACCCCATTTTCCCTGGGAAACCCCTGTTTTTACTTACCTTTTCCCAGTGGTCCCCCGTATCACTTCGTCTCCCCTTTTTCTCTGTTATTTTCTCCTGCCGGCGGCCATTTTTTTCTGATTTGCCCTCATATTGAAGCCGCCGCCGGCTTCAAAAGTAGCTTCTACGCATGACCGGAAGTGTGACACCGGAAGTTGCGTCGATGTAACTTGCGGTGTCGCTTTGCCCTTCTATGGGCACCAAAAATGGCCACCACCAACACCGAAAGTCGCATTGATGCACTTCCGGTCATGCGTAGAAGCTACTTTTGAAGCCGGAGGCCGCCATTTTTGGTGCCCATAGAAGGGCAAAGCGACACCGGAAGTTACCTCAACGCAACGTCCGGTGTTACACGGTTGCCGGTCCCGGATTCTGCAGTCCGGGACTTGGAAGGTAAGTGGCAGGCAGGAGCGCCGACTCCCCCCCCCCCATTTAGGAGGTGTGGTGATGAATCATATGTGTCATGTGATATCACCCGGCATGGGCGGGGCACGGCGGAGCAGGAAGTACGGAGGGTTTTTCCCCTGGTCACAACATAAGAGATCCCATTAGGAAACTACTGAACGACTGAATTTGCTCAACACAGCAAAATAAACAAACTCCCACTGGCAATCATGTTCCTAGACATCCTTAAAGCCTTTGATTGCTTAGTTGCAGAACAACTCCAGGTACACCTGGAGGATGCGGACCATTTGAATACCTTTCAATCGGGATTCAGGCCTCATCTTGGGACTGAAACTGCCTTGGTTGTGCTGGCCGATGATCTCCGGCAGGCTAGGGACAATGGTGAAAGCTGTTCCTAGTTCTGCTGGATCTCTCAGCAGCCTTTGATACCATCAACCACGACATCCTTCTGGAACAGCTGGAGGGGCTGGTGTTCAGAAAGTGGTGTTGGGGGATGAGTGTTCAGACTTCTGGGCTCTCACTTGTGGAGTGCCTCAGGGTTCCGTCCTCTCTCCCATGCTTTTTAACATCTATATGAAGCCACTGGGAGAGATCAACAGAGGGTTTGGGCTGGGTGTTCATCAGTATGCGGATGATACCCAGCTCTACATCTCTTTTAAATCAAAACCAGTGAAGGCGGTGAAGGTCCTGTGTGAGTGCCTGGAGGCAGTTGGAGGATGGATGGCGGCTAACAGATTGAGGTTGAATCCTGACAAGACAGAAGTACTGTTTTGGGGGGACAGGGGGCGGGTGGGTATGGAGGACTTCCTGGCCCTGAATGGGGTAATTGTGTCCCTGAAGGACCAGGTGCACAGCCTGGGAATCATTTTGGACTCACAGCTGTCCATGGAGGCACAGGTCAATTCTGTGCCTACAAGTAAACTTTGCAAAATCTGAGGCTATGTGCTTCAACACCCCGCCCCCCAATACCCAAAAGGAATTCACCAACATCACAAAGGTAAAACTCTGCCACACCAAATTCACATACCTAGGGGTTCAGATAACCAGAAACCTTAGCAAACTATAATACCTCCACAATTACAAGCCCTCGTAGTGACAAATCAACAGAGACTTGAACAAATGACACCGACTTCATCCTCTCAGACAAAATAGCCATGATCAAAATGATCACCCTCCCAAAACTAACCTATTGATTCCAGACCCTCTCAACCTGGATTCTCCCAACCCAACTCCAGGAGTGGCAGAAAAAAAAAACTACACTAGTTTATTTTCTCACACAAAAAGCCAATAATAAACCCCAAATTCCTGCACCTCCCCCCATCAGAAGGAGGAAGGGGAATCCCCAACATAGAATCATCTTACATTGCCAACCATGTGCACCACACAATCCCATATATTCTAGAAGATGAAACGAAACAATGGATCCACTTGGAGAGAGACACCATTGAAACATCCCTACAATGACATGCCTATTTCTCCACAACAAACTAAAGAAATCCCCACAATACTGAACAGGTTTACACATGTCCATGCTTAAAGCATGGAAGGGAAAAGCAGGCAAACTGTCCGCATCCCCCTCCCCACTAACCCTGCTGGCCTATCACTCATTATTCCAACATGCCACACAAAACCTGTCTCCCCTTCCTGTCTTAGTGATTAGGGCTCTGTTTTGCTTCAGTTGCCTCTTTAACTTCCCCAGGGTTGCAATAGAGATAATGACATTTACATCTGTTCCCAGCGGTCCAGGTTTTTGGATGGTTGTTTTTTTATTGCATCTGATACAGTCTTACCAAAGTAATTGAGTATTTGCACTCTAGCTTGGTCCTTATCTTGACAGCAAAGCAACACTTTTAATTTAATTTTGTTCCAAGCATGCAGGTAACAAATTTTACTAATCGTTCCACTCATGCCCACTGCATGGTAATGAGCCTCTTGTTTCGCAGGAAATAAAAAAATACTAACATGTTTGCTGGGGAGGCAAAGGCAGGGTGGCTTACAAGGGTATTGCTGCTTTGTCTAACAAGCAGGGTAAATTGTAAGTCTTTGAGGGCATTTGGTAAATAGACTGGCATAAAGCAGGGTCAGAGTTATTGAAAAGTGAATGTTGGTGTCCCCATCACACAGGTTTATTAGTAGAGTTGCAATGTTTAATTGACTTGCTTGAACTCTGACCTTGGACTGGCCCTAGATACAGCTTTGGTTTCTGCCACCTTGGTATTGTAATAATAATAATAATAATAATAATAATAATAATAATAATAATAATTTGTACCCCGCCCATCTGGCCGGATTCCCCCAGCCACTCTGGGCGGCTTCCAACAAAATATTAAAATACAGAAATCCATCAAACATTAAAAACTTCCCTAAACAGGGCTGCCTTGAGATGCCTTCTAAAGGTCTGGTAGTTGTTCTCTTTGACCTCTGGTGGGAGGGCATTCCACAGGGTGGGTGCCACTACCGAGAAGGCCCTCTGCCTAGTTCCCTGTAACTTGGCTTCTCGTAGCGAGGGAACCGCCAGAAGGCCCTCGGTGCTGGACCTCAGTGTCCAGGCAGAACGATGGGGGAGGAGACGCTCCTTCAGGTATACTGGACCTTCACCGCCTTCACTGGTTCTGATTTGAAAGAGAGGTAGAGCTGGGTATCATCCGCATACTGATGAACACCCAGCCCAAACCCCCTGGTGATCTCTCCAAGCGGCTGCATGTAGATGTTAAAAAGCATGGGGGAGAGGACAGAACCCTGAGGCAGCCCACACGTGAGAGCCCAGGGGTCTGAACCATACCTGCCAAGTTCGGGACCTAAAGATCCGGGATAGGCAGCGCACGCATGACCGGAAGTTGCGTGACACAACTTCCGGTGGCGCTTCGCCCTTCTATGGGCACCAGAAAATGGCGGCGCTAGCGCCGGAAGTCGCTTTCGCGCATGACCGGAAACACGTAAAAGCGACTTCCGGCAGCGGCGGCGGCGGCATTTTCTGATGCCCATAGAAGGGCAAATCGCCACCGGAAGTCGCGTCACGCAACTTCCGGTCATGCGCAGAAGCGACTTCCGGCGCCGGCGCCGCCATTTTCTGGTGCCCATAGAAGGGCAAAGCGGCACCAGAAAAATGGCCGCCGGGCCGAAGCTGATTTAAGGGACAATACCGGGATTTTAACCTAAACGGGAGACCGCCGGGAAACGGTAAGAAAAAAGGGGTTTTCCCGGCGGATACGGGATACTTGGCAGCTATGGTATGAACACTTACCCCCCCCCCCACTTTCTGGACACGGCCCAGGAGGAAGGAGCGGAACCACTGTATGACAGTGCCCCCAGCTCCCAAACCCTCTAGATGGTCCAGAAGGATGTTATGGTCGATGGTGTCAAAAGCCGCTGTTGCTTGCAAGTTCCCTGTTTACTCTGGAGCCCAGTGAAAACAGGTCATAGCAGAACCTAGAGGTGTGTAAATGACAATATGGTTAGCTTTGTCCTTTCATAAGCCTGACAACTAAGTTGTTTGCATGGTTTATTATTCAGAAACCCCATTGACTTCAGTGGAAATTACTTCGAGGTAAACCTGAGAAGACTGCAGCCATTAGCTTTGATCAACAGAATAGCCCCCTGCTTCTTGACAGGATCAAATATTTTATCACTATTTTATCACATCATATCTATTTCATTCTTACACTGAGGCTCCTGTTGTCTTCGATCTGACCCAGAATTCAACTCTGGTTTAAGGCATACGACAGCAATGAATCAGCCATGATTTCGTCTGATTTGTACTGAAGAACAGTGCTATGCAAGAATCTTATCTAAAAGATATCCATAAACAGTTTCCCTCAATGTAACAATGATTCTCATCTGATTCCAAAATGTGTTTTGAATAATAGGACCCCCATAAATGTTTTAATATGTGATAAAAATTTGGCATGGTTTCTCTTAAGCACAGGTTTATATAGGTAAAAGGTTTATATAGCTTCAATGCTGTATAGGCAGAAAATGCTGTGGAAGCCCAGGCTCAGTGACCTGGGTCTGTGCTAACAGACAGCCGATATCACCTCTGGCTTCTTTAGTAGCCTCAGTTTTTGTCTTTGGAGTATGCCCGGGCTCTTCCCTCCCAAACCTGGTAGAAAAAGGCCAAGATGGTCTTTTACTTTATTTATTATTACACTAGCAGCCTTGTACCTGACATTTCCCTGGGAATTTGAATAAACTGAAGAATCAATGCAATTTTCAAATCAATGGTTAAAATCAGAGCAGTTTTGAAAAGTTCAATCCACCAGCTTGATTCAAAATGGCATGTAGTTGTTCCCCAAATGGAGATGAAATCCTACTTCTTGATGTCAGAAAATTTAATGTGAAATCTAGTTATTGCATTTTAACAGGTATGCAAATGCATAGCAAGCAAACAAATTTCCAAACTGCATAGTGACTTTATATCCCAAAGAGTTCAGGTTGGGGTATGGGGTTCTCCTCTCTCCCCATTTCAACCTCAAGGACAGTGCTTTGTGCCCTCTTCCAGGGGGCCTTTGAATAAAAATGAAATGAAATGATGCCCACCAGCAGCCAGGACTCCCTGGAGTATGAATAGCCAGGCAGCTCAGGAAATAGGAATAAGTGGAAGCTTTAATTGGATTTATCCGTTTCCAAAAGAAAAAGGGAAAAATAACTGATCCATGTTGATAGTGTCCTCAACAGGACCTTTTTCTAAGAAAGGACACTTTCTTTGGCTGTGGGATTTTTTGTTTTGTTTTTTGTTTAACGTTTCTCTGTCTTTTGTGATTATCTGCACAAATTTGGCAACCCATTTCCTATTCCTGTTGAAGATGTACCAGTATATATGCTACATGGCTTGTTTGTATTTGAGAGATACTGATCAATTGCCGCAGTTTGACAAACTCTTAAGACGGAAGTAAGCAGACATCATTTTGGTTTGCTTCTTGAATGGCCAAATTCTCTTTGAAACTTGCTGATCCGGATTTCCACACTTCTCTTTGTGCCACTGACAATTTTGCCAGCCCTCATCCTCTCAACTACATCACCAGGCCACATGTCTTTAGAACCTGCATCTTCTCTCAGGCAGCTGTGCACACAGTGATTTGCTTTCTGGCCATAAATGGCCCCATCTTATGCATGAACTGTGAGCTAGTCAGACTCCAGGGCCCATTCACTGCTTGTTGGCATTGTATTTCCATTTCTTCTGTTTGCACCATTTTCTCTTCCCTCTCCCTATTGGGACTCCATAATATGATGAATTTGCTGGCTTGCAAAAGGTAAATATGTGCCAGTTATTTGCCACAGAACTCTTCATAGGTTTTGTATGCATCAGTATCTGACTTAAAACAGTGGGGAATAATGTTCACATAAGATTGCCAGTGTACTCTGTATGTGCTCGTGCATGCACACACACACACACGAGTATTTGAAGCATTATGGTCTATACGGAAAAGCATATTTATTTCAATGCATCAGGCATTAAAACTCCTAAAGTCTACTGAGACTGAGCATTAGAGACAGATTAGCAAAAGGCTTCAAGGACTCTTCAGGCTGAATAGAACATGCAGAGTGCGCGGTTGTGGGAGTTGGCAGTTCCTGCTGCTTAAGCCAAAGATTTTCCTGTCTCCATTGATCCTGCTGCAAATTACCACCCATGGCAGATTATTGCTTTGGAGAGGAAGGTGTGTGTGGATTCTGCCTTCATCAGACAAATTATCCTCTTTACTCTACTGGTAGCCATATTTATGTACCTCCTATACATGTCAATTGTTGGACTACTAGTTAAGGAAGACTGGTAGACTAGGTGGAAAGTGTTCTCCAGTTAATACTGATTCTGATAGGCTTGGCTTTCTCTTTTTAAGTGAGATTCCACTCCCAAGGTGTGTATCTATGGACCAAACCAAAAGAAGCCCAATTATAGCTCATTGTTTTGCACTGCTCTCTGACAGGATACATAACTGTTAGTAAAGAGAAAGATTGATGACATCAGTCATACGCTCAGCTCTATTGACTCCTCTCTTGTGAATGAAAATTCAGTAGGATTGGGCATCTCACCAGTCAAATATTGTTGAAGAACTGCCAAATATTTTTAAGGCAATGCACCAGTTGAGACATAATGATCTCCTAAATAGATGACAATTTATAATGCTTAGATTGAGCAATCACCCGCTGACCTTTGTGAACCTGCTTTGGCATTTTTGTTGTGGCTGTTTAAACTACAGTTCCCAGAGCTTCCCTTTTGAGGGAAGTTTCTGTCCAGATTTTCACTTTTTGAAATACAGTATCCTACTAACTTCTTACTTAGCTAAGAATAACTTGTTTATTCTTGGCTAAGTAGCCAACATTTGAAAGTAAGGTTGGTAAACTTTACTGTTGAAGCCAAAATCATTGCATAAGAAGTGGGCTAATTAGTGTTCAGAGTATTAACAGAAATATACTTTAGGTTTTATAGTTACACTGTTTAACATAGGAAATCATTTAACTTATGAGTAAAATTTCATCCATCAAGCATTGAACACAATTCTTTGTGTATAGTTAATCATTGAGGTTTTGGTTTTTTTCAAGAAAGAGGAGAAAGAGAGAATGAAGCAAAATCTTTGTAAAGAAGTGTGGGGTGGGTGGGTGGGAAGAGATTTTAAAGGCAGTTGTGCTAAATTGGCAGTGGACTAGTTCTTCAACCCTCAACTTCAACTTCCCTGATTTTCTTTCAAAGGTGAGCGCACTTTCGTTTATTCTAGCAGTTCAGAGATAAGTGGAGATTTTTGTCAATTTTATGTGTTTTTCTAATATTGGCCCTTTTTGGTATACTTTTAAATTGTTTTTAAGTTTACCTTGTTAACTTTATTTTGGTTGAAATACTGTCTATAAATAAATAAAAGTATGGCTTTTTCAGGAAAGAAAATATGTTCCAGTTCCTTTTCAAAAATCTTCCTTAAAAATCCCAGCAGATTTCCACCTGTTTCTTCTACCACAGGGATCAGTTATGAAATAAACAGTTCACTTTTTCATCTTTCTCTCCGGCTGAAGCCACACATGCTGGGTGTCTGGGAGCCTCAATGGCGTCCCTCTGGAGGCTTCACCCGGGACAGAAACTCTGGCTAGATCCCCCTAGCTATGGCTCTGTGGAGTTCCCCTTCCCCATCATGGGGGGGGGGGGTTTAGCAGTGGGGCATTTCACTTCAGGTTCCAAAATTCCTCTGGCTGCCCCTGCTCTGTGCCAAAAAACAGTCTGTCAAGATCCACCCCCACCCCACCCCCCATTTCGAGCAAAAAGAGCTAAATGCAATTTGTGTAAACCAAGACAATATATTAGCATGCTTAATTCTACTTTGTTATTAAAAATGGAAATAAGCAATAAACTATGCAGGCTGCTGAAATCTCTCCTCCCCATGCTGAAAATGCTACTGCACCTCTCTCCAACTTTGCAGGTTACACCAAGCAGTATCCACACAATTGAAAACACATCTTTTTCAGCCATAAGTACTGTAAACCATTTTCTTGTACTTCAGGAAGCAAAAGAGGTGCCACTGTGGCAGGAAGGTAAACGGCGTTTCCAGGCGCACTCTGGTTTCCGTCATGGTGTCCTGTTGCGCCAGAAGCGGTTTAGTCATGCTGGCCACATGACCTAGAAAGCTGTCTGTGGACAAACGCCGCCTCCCTCAGCCTGAAGCAAGATGAGTGCCACACCCCATAGTCACCTTGGACTGGATTTAACCATTCAGGGATCCTTTACCTTAATCTGTAATTAGTTTTTGAGTTGCAGGATACTTAGTAGTGTGAATTGCCTTAATGAGTTTCTGCCTGAACATAACTCTGGATAGTTACTAGGCAGTCAACTCCCTTGACAAGTGTTGCCTTCTTGGGTGTTTGGTGGGCAATTCCTGCCCCTCCCTTAAGCCTGCAAAAGGAAACTGGGCATGTATAGGGGTGATTTTGCCATGCTTGGTTGCTTCCTTGAGATGTCGGTGATCTACAATTTGCTCCCTTTTCCTCCCCCACACATAGGGCTGCTTGAGTTTGCGGCTGCTGTGTACCTCAGCTTCTTGCAAGTGACTTCCTTTCATCTTAATGAAATTGGTGCAGGTTCAACGCAGCGTGGATGACCCATTCACCCCCCTCCCCAGCTTTTTTTCGTATTCCTGTAATTATCTTGATGTGGGAATTTTCAATGAAATACCAAGTGCTGCCATGGAGTGGGAAAGAGGGACCTGATTGCTAGGCATTTTAGCATCCACATCTGGCTCCAGTTAACAAAATTTGTGCTGATTAAAAATTGGGTAATTAAAGTTCATTATGTCTTGGTTGGCTGATTTCCCAACTGTGTATTTATAAAGTTGATTTAGGACTACATATTGTTATGAGGAGGTTCAGCTATTAAAGATCGTCATAAATCCATACAGAGTTGTGCATGTCCCCATCAAATCTAGCAATGTGCTAGATTTCCCTATTAAATTCTGCATTATATTTGCACATGACGTAAAATCTGCTTCCAGAAATATAGCACAAGTTTAGCACTCAGGAAAAAAAATCTGTTTGCAAATAACAGAGAAATGAGGGCTAAACTAGCACCATATTCTGCTATATTTCTGGTAGAGGCTTTTACACCACATGAAAGCTCAGGTATAAAGTAGAAATTAACGGGATATTGCTGAGAAGATGGAATATATGGCCATGTGAATGCAGGCCCAGTTAACCCTCCAGTGCAATAAGAGGAGGAGGAGGAGAAACTCGTAAGGTAAGTCATGTTGGGGTACTTATTATTCCCCTTTGCTGACCCCTCCCCCAACTTCTGGCTTCTGTCCTTCTTTTGAAAGGTTTCAGAAACTTCAGAGGAATCGGCCACTTCATGGGACGTTTTCTCTAGCAGCCTGTCTGCCCCCAGCGAGTCCAGAGCACATCTAATTGGTGCCAATGGAAAATGTCATGAAAGAGAGGTCAGGCAGTGTGTGGCACTGGCAGACACTGCTTACATGCCCAGGGTCACAGGGCACTGCGGGGAGCCTTTGTTTCAGAATCCAGCTTTCCTTCCAGACTAATTAAGTGGCAGCTGATTGGATTGAAAATGGCAGTGATGATTGGGTGCCATTCCTGTTAAAAAAACAAAACAAAAAAACCCAAACGTTTGCATGCCCCTCCCCCTTTAAAAATAAAACAAAATCTATTGCTCTTTTGTTCTCTTAAACAAGGGTTTCTTGCTTCAGGGCCTTTTCTTGCCCTCTTCCTCAAGGATTACTACACCGGGCACACTCCTCTTCTTTAGAGAAGCCTCGGCTGCTCAACAGTCAGCTACATTTCAGCTATTGAGTCTTTGCAGAAACACGCCATGAAGGTATAAAGCCTGTCCCACAAGACAGAAAGCTTGCCCCTGAATTTAAACTCTGCTGGGTTTGCAAAGTGCTGTCTAGATCAGGGGTCAGCAAACTTTTTCAGCAGGGGGCAGGTCCACTGTCCCTCAGAGCTTGTGGGGGCGGACGGCAGACTATATTTTGAAAATAGTAATAAAAATGAATGAATTCCTATGCCCCACAAATAACCCAGAGATGCATTTTAAATAAAAGGACACATTCTACTCATGTAAAAACACGCTGATTCCCGGACCGTCCCTGGGCCGGATTGAGAAGGCAATTGGGCCGCATCCGGCCCCTGGGCCTTAGTTTGCCTACCCATGGTTTAGATCAGGGGTCCCCAAACTAAGGCCCAGGGGCCGGATGCGGCCCAATCGCCTTCTAAATCCGGCTCGTGGATGGTCCGGGAATCAGCATGTTTTTACATGAGTAGAATGTGTCCTTTTATTTAAAATGCATCTCTGGGTTTTTGTGTGGGCTGCCTGGTGTTTATACACGAGTAGAAGATGTCCTTTTATTTAAAATGCATCTCTGGGTTATTTTTGGGGCATAGGAATTCATTCATTTCCCCCCCCCCCCAAAAAAAATAGTCCGGCCCCCCACAAGGTCTGAGGGACAGTGGACCGGCCCCCTGCTGAAAAAGTTTGCTGGCCCCTGGTTTAGATGTTTCTCTCGGAGTGTCCAGACGTGTGTGTGTGTGACTCCTGTAAGAAGCAGAGCATTGTTCACTACCCCAACCATCAATTAATCAATTCATGTTCTCATTTATTGACTAAACCTGCTTCTTGTCAGCTTTAAGCTTCCGGGGCAAGGGATGAATACGTGTTACTTTCACGCCTGTAAAATAAGCCCTGAAATCCAAGGATTCTGTTGCAGTGTGTTTAGTTAGTGCTGGGTCATAAAGTTTAAATTAATCTGTTTTTTAAAGGTCTCATGTTAAGTCATTTATCTCTTGGTGTGTATTTAAATGCAATGTGCACATTGTGCATGTTCCAAACTGCTCTTCAGGTGCAGAGAAAGTTACAGAGTTGAAAACAATTAAGTCTCCTTTAAAAAAAAAAAAGAGCCTCCAAATAATAATTGGCTAATACTAGCTGTATGGTATGGTTTATTTATGTACTGCTTTTTAGCCCCAAAGCAGTGAACAGCATGAATACACATTAATAAAAAAATAAATACACAATAAAAGTACAATACATAAAATATATCCATCAAAATGATATAAAATAGCAGTAGGATTTTCTAAGGCCGATATCATGGGGGGGGTAGTAGCCACTTACCTATAAAGGTGAAGGTAAAGGGACCCCTGACCATTAGGTCCAGTCATGACCGACTCTGGGGTTGCGCGCTCATCTCACATTATTGGCCGAGGGAGCTGACGTATAGCTTCCAGGTCATGTGGCCAGCATGACAAAGACACTTCTGGTGAACCAGAGCAGCACATGGAAACGCCGTTTACCTTCCCGCTGTAGCGGTTCCTATTTATCTACTTGCATTTTGACATGCTTTCAAACTGCTAGGTTGGCAAGAGCTGGGACCAAGCAACGGGAGCTCACCCTGTCACAGGGATTCGAACCGCCGACCTTCTGATCAGCAAGCCCCTAGGCTCTGTGGTTTAACCCACAGCGCCACCTGGGATTTTCTAAGGCCGATATCATGGGGGTGGTAGTAGCCACTTACCTATGGCAAGTAACATTTCAGGGGAGTTAGTTCAATGGTAGGAGTACATGTAAAAGGTCCCAGCTTTAGCCCCCCCCAACTTTAATCACAGCGAACTAAATGTAACAGTTAAAATATTTGAAGGCACACCTGTAATCTACATGCTTAATCCAGGCTCTGGTTCTTGTTGATAGGGGTGCCAGGGTGCCTAGCCATCCCTATGCGATGGGTATTTCTTCAAAAGGATTCCAAGGACTCATGGTTGGTCTTCCCCGAGCAGGGTTGTGCCCTGAACCTGAGTTCAGGGCTCATCTGGGGGAGGCGTGGTAGACACTCCTGCCTGCCTCTCTCCCAGGTGTTCAACCAAGGCTGACTTATAGTTGCTGCCCAGAGTCAGCGCTGCCTGCAAATGCTGCAGGAAGCTAGCCGAGCCAGAGCCTATGCAACCACTCACTTGATTTGTAATCAATAAAGTTGTGGCCTAAATTCTGCCAAAAACCAAACCAAAAAATTGAGTCCTCTTTGAATTCATTTCTAGGCTGGGGCCTCCACACGCAAAATGTTTTCAGAATACTATGAAAGTGTTATTAAATCATATTTCAATAATCCGCTGAATAATGTTTCACAACTAGATACTGTGTTGGACGGAAACTCTAGTACCTGTTTGAAGGCAGAGACCTGAAAATTCAAGAGGTAGTGGCATCAGTTTACAAGTAAAAGATTCAACTACAGTTTCAAAGCCATTTAAGCAATTCCTGTGTGTTAACGAAAACAAGCAACAGTAGTTCCAATTGTTATCTAAGATAATGGTGCAAAACGAGTGTCCAGGAAAACGTATTGAGCATCCCCCCCCCCATGTTTGATGCTGTTAAATTGAATTGGGGGTGGGGAGAAGGTTTTATGGTCACATTTCCAGGGGGTGGACTAGATGACCCTTGGAGTACCTTCCAATTGTAATTCTGCAGTTCTGTGATTATGTGATATTGGGTGTGTGTGTCGTACTGATGTATGTTTTGTTCTAGGTGGCTTAGCTTGGTCAGAATCAAGTATACACTTCCAGAGTTAATGCTAAATACATTACTTCTGGTAAATGAACCACCATAGCCAAGTGGGCTCATATGTGAGCAGGTAGTCATTAAAATCTCCTTATCCTAACCAGTTTAGGCTTAGTTAAAATAGGTTAAAAATACTTTTTAAGAATCTTAAAAGTGATTTTTGCTGATGCCTGTTTTGATCACTTACTGAGCTTTCCCCACTTACCTCATGGGATCAAGCTGAGATCAAGGCTTTGATATTTGTGATAGATACTTCGTAGAATGCAACACATATTTTAGTGTGGAACTGCAGAATTATGTAATGTGAGCACTTGCCCATCTTAAAAGGAACCTGTGCATCTTGGACCTTTTTTGGGCTGGGACAGTTCTTCACTGAGTGCATGAACTCTCAGCACTCATCCACACTCCCCCATGTCCTGCTGCTTTTCCTCCGGGGAAAACTGCACTTTGGCACTCGGTCGGAGCAAGCGGCCATCAGGCTTTCCATGGATTGCTATTTGTTCCAGTTTAGAGCTAAAGAGTGGGTTTTTCTTAGGAAAGGAGCAGGCCATTGGAAAAACTGCTCAGGCCTAGAAATTAAGGGTCAAGCAGAAAAAGCTCTCGGACCCAATGCTTTCTAGGCAGGGGACAAGCAGAAGTGTGAATGAGCCTACAATTCTATTTAGTCTGCCTGTAGGGAGCTGTCCAGACTTGCAGAGAATTCTAATCAGTGTGCAAGGTTTGCCTGCCAATTCAGTTCCGATTTTGAAATCCTTCCCTTCCTGGAACAAATATTTATTAGGTTTTGGTGTGTGTATTTCTCCTTAACTTTCAAATCTGTGTGACCTGTTCTCTGCTCTTGCTCAAACTGTGTTATTATAGCAGAATTGACCCAATTATTACAGGAAAGGAATATTTGATGTTCATGTGGTGTTGGCATTTTCCTTGTTTCCACAGCCCCCTCCCTGTTTCTTTTTCTTTTGGAAAGAGAACATTTTGGCCTTCTTAACTTGAAGGCAGAAAGGGCAACGGGCTTTCATTCAATTAGTTTCACGGTCTTTGTGTTGTGCAGTAGGGTTGCCAATTTTTCTTCTGCTAGTGCTGTATCTTGCACTTTCCCCCATTAAACTGACTTTATTAACAAGCTCTGCGGGAGAACTCGTTTTGGTCTTGATGGAGGCCCAACTGCAGCACAATAATATTCCTTGGAGCTGCTGCATATCTTCGCTCTGCATAGACTCAAAGGTTCTGCTGGCTCTGAATAATTTCTTAGGTGTCAGCTTTTTGGCATGTGGGATGTTAAGACAGTTGGTCCACAGAGAGAGGGCACAGAGAGAGGCAGAGAAAGAAGCACTGTCTGACCTTCATGGCTCTCCACTGCTGGGGTTGGTCTAGCATCAGATTTGGGCTGCAAAGAGCCTGTCTTCATGCTGTCAGAAATTATTTTAGCCCACACTTGCTGTGAGAGGCCCTTTGCAAGAATGACCTTGAGTGATGAAAAGGCTTTATGTGACTAGCAAAATGGATTTTGCTTTCTTTGTACCATTGTAGCTCATATCAAGTTCCAGCTTTTATGTGCTCTGCAATTCTAGTTGATTTCCCTATAAATGATTTTACATTGGAGTATACTTGGTTTTTTATACTTTTATGTAAAAAGCACATTAATTTTCTTTAGAAGAAAACTATATAGCTATTGATGTTTGTTAGAAGACAACATTTCTTATGTAAAATGTAAGGGGAAAATAGTTTTGTGTCTTTTGTTTAGTTACCGTACCTTCCTTTATCAATTAAAGTTTAATAACATTTCCCCTGCTCCAATATGTTTGGGATTGAGGAAGGTGGGCGGATTTAAGTGTTCTGTAAATGAGATCCACAAAGAAGGGCGAACAAAGGAGTTTATTTAGAGACTTGATTTCACAGCACCATCTTTGATGTTGTTCCTTCTGCAAATGTCAGTTACCTGTAGCAGGTAAATGTAGGTGAACCCCTGAGAGATGGCAAGAAGCATAGACTGGTTTCCCACAAACACACATTGTTCCCTTTTTAGCAAGGGACCACAGAGATAGGTATCATAAAGGATTGAGTCATCAATTCAAAATGGAGTGCTGTATAGGCAGGTGGGCGAGTGGGGAGATGGGAATCCCAAAATGTTTCAAACTAAAGCTCTTCCCTGGTGGGTGGGTGGGGGAATAGTTCAATAGAAGCTTCTCTTCAAAAAGCATGGCTGTGTGGCTTCTTTTACAGGAACATGTATAACCATGCTTTTGAACAGGAGTTTATTTTGAACTAAATATCCTAAGATGGAGACCTTATTCTAGCATAAAGTATATTGGGATTCCAGCCCTCCCACCACAGGTTAACAAAAATGTTTTTTTGCTGGCGAGACTGACTAGCAGGATCCGGAACCAAGGAGAAGCAAGGTTCCAAAGAGACTGGAGTAAATTTGTGGATTATATGGAAAAGAACTGTAGAAGTTTAAAGACACTTGCAGGACCGAAATAAATCCTACGAATTGACTTTAAATGGGAGGTATAAAGGAACTGCGAGATAAGAACTGAATAGAAAACCAAATGAGGGGAGGGAGGGAAGTCAAGCTCGGCAGAGCATTGAGAATGAGAGATTCGGAGAGAATTGCTAAAAAGATGAATGTATGTGTTGTATTGTTTTTTAATGTTTGTTTGTTTTGTTTAATGTGTTTCAATTGGAAAATTTAATAAAATGTCTTTTTTTAAAAAAAAAAAATGTTTTTTGCGCCTATTATTCAATTATTTATGCCCTCTATTGGTGGGGTGCTACCTAAGATGGTACTGAAAATGCCATTACTACCTTAATGATAAAAATTCTGGTCAGAGATAGTTTGAAGGCTCAAATCTGAAACTTTCTTTATCATGCCTCAGTATGGCGATTGAGATGAGAACGGGCTGTGATCATTCTCTTCACATTGTAACTGTGTTTTTCTTTTACTTCTCAGGTTCCCTGAAGAGCCCCGTGAACAAGACAGCACTTACCTTAATTGCCGTGAGCTCCTGCATCCTGGCCATGGTGTGTGGCACTCAGCTGTCCTGCCCACTGACTGTCAAAGTGACACTCCACGTTCCTGAGCACTTCATTGCTGATGGTAAGAGCATCAGCCTTGCCGCTGTGGTGATAATTGCACATACCCCAAGCTTCCTAAAGATGTCATAGGCCATCTGGGGCAGAGGGGTTTGGGGTCTTTATTTTAAATTGATCTAGCTCAGTGTCTCCAATCGGACGTTAGGGTGGCAGAAAACCAGGGTGTGCAGTTTTTCATAAAGGGACTTTTTCTCAACTTGTTATTGCTGCTTAAATTTAAGTGTGCGTAATGTACATACTCGATTAGGAATGTGTTATCTATAATTGCAGATGCACACATAACAAAACAAACAATGAAAATATAGTATCTATTATCCCATTTATATTCCCCCACCCCCCAGTAACATATAAGGATTTCTTTAATCGTTTTTTTATGTCCTTCCTTATGCAAATATAGTTTTTATTGCAAATATGAGATAAATAGTCATGAGCTCACATTAACAATAAGAATGATCCATCATTCCCAATTTATAATAAAATATACAGTACATTAATATATGCAGGCATATGTTCAATTAGATACCTACACAAGACTGGTGATTATAATATATACATTCAAATGTAGAAAGGGACAGTAAGATCTCCAGGCCATTGAGTAATGGATGATGGCTGTTTATCCTTCCAACCACGAAGAAGTCTCTGCTTCATTTTACTGCTTTGTTAAATGGCAGCACAATCAAATTTTACACTTGTGCTGTTTAGCAAGTCAAAGTTACTGTATTTACCGTACTTTTCCATGTATAAGACACGGGGGGGGGGGCTCAAATTTAAGAAAATGGGGGGAGGATTGCCAGTTGTTGAGCTTTTTTGAGGGGGGGGGATTACCCTGGGTTGTTCAACTTTTTAAAAGGGGGATTGCCGAAAATCACTTATGCATCGCTAAATCCGCCTTTCATCTATCCGCTCGCTGGCAGAAGCTACCAATCGCCCGCACAATTGCCGCAGCATCAGCCAATCAACACCAACCACTGACGCAGCAACCAATAACACGCACAATAGCTGCTGACAGCTGCGGCAGCAACCAATAATATGTCCACCCTATGCACTACCCATGTATAAGACGACCCCCAAATTTTAGCATGCAAAAACGGGGGGGGGGGACCCTAGTCTTATAGACGGAAAAGTACGGTATTTGTGATATTTTTATATTGCCCTTCTCTTTAGGGGTACTAGGACAGCTCAGCTGGTAGAGCAAGAAGCTCTTTGCCTTATGTTTGTGGGTTTGAGCTCCACGTGGGCGAAATATCCTGGCATTTCAGAGGGTTGGGCTAGATAACTTTCGAAGTTACCTCCAGCTCTGATTCTTAATGGTATCCGCCTATTCCCCTGGTCCCATCTCATTCTCCCAAAGTCCTCTTAATTAGGCCATTGGTTTTCATCCAGTGTTCCATGGCACCCTGGAGTGCCTTGAGGAATGTTCAGGGTAGCCCCACGGACCGTGCTTTCATTAAATTGCATCCCATATCTTCCTGCATTCTCTCTCTCTCTCTCTTTCTTCCTGAAGAACATTCAGGGGAACCAGCTTTAACTTGCAGCCAATTATCTTCCTGAAATAAAACAATGACAAAAAAAGTGGGGAAATGCTTTTGCATTAATGTTTATTTTCTTAAAATCTCCCCCCAAACAACAACAACAACAATAACAACAGCAGCAGCAGCAAATGAAAATCCTCCCCAGCTTCAGTAACTAACAGTTCCTTAGTTTTGCACAGGGAGTTTGAGAAAGACGAGGGAGGGAGGGAGACGTCACCATGAAAGTGTTCCACGAGTCAGGACCCTGCCGTGAGTCAGTACCACCTGGGTAGCACCCTTTGACAGCACCAACAACAGGACCTGTTAACAAATATTTTCAACAGTTTTGTGATTCATCCCTTGCTTTTTAATCTCATGCCAATCCTGCCAGGAATATGGGGATTTGCCTCATAGAGGTCAGGCGATTGTCCACTTGGCCAGTCTTGTTTACTGTGACTAGCAGCAGGACTCCAGTGTCTCAGGCAGAAATCTTTCCCAGTAGACGAGGCTGGTCCATTCGGGCAAGTGGGGCATTGCCTCACCAGTCTCAATCTGCCCTCAGCCACAACCCCTAACCACACTCAGTCCCCTACACCTGCGGAACGAATGCTTCCTGCAGACAACTGAGCGAGATGAACTTCTTCTGTGACTTGGGGTAAGGCAGCTTTCTGTGCCTCTGCCTTTCTTCTTACTTAAATCAAACCAAGGGTTGGGACTGCCCATGAGCACCCTCCTCATTAATCTCAGTATTGCCATTGTAGACATCTGCAGAGAAGAGGATGGGGTCAAACGTATAAGTTGGCTCTGCCTGTCATTGGCTCTGGTTCCATTTACCTCCGACCTCTCTGCCTTCTGCCCTACCAGTCCTAATGGGCACCAACCACCACTGATCTTTTCCCATCCCCTGCTACTGGATCCTTTCTAAACTGGAGTTTGACCCAAAGGCCTTCTGCATTTAAGACATGCATTCTGCCATTGAATTACAGGCAGAAAAAACAGCAAATTGCTACAGACATCACCTTAGTTCTTCAGTGTCCAAATGTAGCACTGTTCACCATACTTCATTGGGCTGACCTTGGAGTTTCTGTTTCCAGGCTATAGGTTTGCTAGGCTGGACTTGTTCACTGAACTCATCACTCACAGGAATTACTCAATGGAGGGGACTGGGAGGGCAACGCAGTGTGTGAATCAGCCTGAGGCAGCCAGTTTTTTTTACTGCTAGTGCCTCATCATATCTGAATTGCGGAGAAAATGGTATTTGCCTTCAGGGCTCAGGAAGCCAGTCTATTTCAGCATCCTCGTGTCATCCGAAAGTTATGCTACAGTGTGTGCAGGAATGCCATGAAAGGAAAATTTGGAGTGGGTGGGGATAGACAGTTCTGCCTGGAGCATAATATAGAGCTTTGCATGGGAAGGGCTGGTATATACTGTATGTTCCTGCGTATAAGAGTACTTTTTAACCCAGTAAAATCTTCTCAAAAGTCAGGGGTCGTCTTATATGCTGGGTCGTATTTCTTATACAGCGAGTATATCCCAGACGCTATATTTTAACTGGAAAAGTTGGGGGTCATCTTATACGCCCAGTCATCTTATACGCCGGAATATACTCTCTCTCTCTCTCTCTCTCTCTCTCTCTCTCTGCCATTATTGCAGTGTATTTAGGGATGTGGGTGGCGCTGTGGTCTAAGCCACTGAGCCCCTTGGGCTTACCGATCAGAAGGTCGGTGGTTTGAATCCCCACGGAGGGGTGAGCTCCCATTGCTCGGTCCCAGCTCCTACCAACCTAGCCGTTCGAAAGCACCCCCAAAAGTGGAAGTAGATAAATAGGTACCACTCTGGCGGGAAGGTAAACGGCGTTTCCATGCGCTGCTCTGGTTCGCCAGAAGCAGCTTAGTCATGCTGGCCACATGACCTGGGAAAACTGTCTGTGGACAAACACTGGCTCCCTCGGCCAGTAAAGCGAGATGAGCACCGCAACCCCAGAGTCGTCTGCGACTGGACCTAACAGTCAGGGGTCCTTTACCTTTACCTTTTTTAATGTGCTGATTTGTAAGGAAATGTTGCAGTGTATTTCAACAGCCTGTTGTGGCAGCTGTTCTTATCAAGTGTTCCAAGCAGCCTGATAGTCATAGCTGTCAAGTTCTCCCTTCTTTCCCTTATGCTGAATAGGCTTCCTTGCGAGAAAAGGAAAAACTTGACAGCTATGCTGATAGTGCTGTTGGGGCTCACAAGGGAATTCCAGAACGGAAGGAAGGGTCACCTCCCCCCACCCTTCACCTAAAGCAGAACTGGCTCCACAGTACTGAACACACAGCCGCTGGTGGTTGTGACTTCCCTGAAGCCCTTAATCATCAGGCAGGGATATCAGGGATCAGGCAGTCCTTATGGGATCCTGGACCCAAGTTGTAGAGGGTCCTCCAAATTAATTCAGTAAACCTTGTAGCACATGGGCAGCCAGTGCAAGCTTTTAAGCTGTGTTGTGTGCTGCCAGTTATCTGTCTGCACCAATGATCTAGCCACAGCATTTTGCACCAACTGGAGCTTCCAAACCAATCTGAATGTTAGCCCCACACAGTGTGTTGCAATAATGCAGTCTTGAGGTTGCCACTGCATGAGTAATTTTGGTCAGGCCAAAATTAGCTGGTACAGTACCTGGTAAAAGATACTCCTAGGCACTCCAGTGCTGCTAGCTAGGCAATTTTACCATTATACAAGTGAGCTCTGCTACTCAAAACCTTTTTCTTCTGGCTTCAGGTTTTGATGTTGTGGTGTTGTTGTTCAGTCATTTAGTTGTGCCCGACTCTTCGTGACCCCATGGACCAGAGCACGCCAGGCACTCCTGTCTTCCACTGCCTCCTGCAGTTTGGTCAAACTCATGTTCGTAGCTTCGAGAACACTGTCCAACCATCTCGTCCTCTGTCATCCCCTTCTCCTAGTGCCCTCAATCTTTCCCAACATCAGGGTCTTTTCCAAGGATTCTTCTCTTCTCATGAGGTGGCCAAAGTATTGGAGCCTCAGCTTCACAATCTGTCCTTCCAGTGAGCACTCAGGGCTGATTTCCTTAAGAATGGATAGGTTTGATCTTCTTGCAGTCCATGGGACTCTCAATAGTCTCCTCCAGCACCATAATTCAAAAGCATCAATTCTTCGGCGATCAGCCTTCTTTATGGTCCAGCTCTCACTTCCATACATCAGGTTTTGATGGTGTGTAGAAAAACTTTAATTGGTGGTGTGAGACACCTTCCCAGGACTGTTTCTATTTTTTGATGTTATGACTGATAAAAAGCCTCCTACGGTCACTTAGAAGCTGCTCATCTCTGCTGCTTTTTCTGGTTCTCAGATGGTGAACTTGCTAATTTCTGATGGGGGAAAATAATGAGATGCTAGAGCATTAGTTGGGAGCCATTGCCACTTTCTATTGCTCCCCCCCTCCCCCAAGGTGAACGTTCAATGTTTCTTGAATTCAGCTGACCTTATTAGCCCAACATGCAGTGAGCACAAAGTTCAACTACTAAGGGCAAATTTCATTTTCTTCCTTCTGCTGAGATCCTTCACTCAGTCAGTTCTAACCTTCACCTTTCCCCCCCCCCCTTACCACAAGGGCAAATAAAACAGCACCCTTCTCTTTTGGATCAAGTGTTTTGCGCAAAAACTCAAAACAGAGCAGGAGCATGGAGGCACTATGCTCGTTTCCTAGTGGGTGAGTCACTGTTGCTTTCCAGGATTGGTGAGGTGGAGAGGGTGTTGTGCAAACACTCTAGCAGAGCCCATCTGGCACTGCTGCTGGTATGTTTCCTTCCAGGGCTCAGAAGTAGGAAGAAGGCTTTGGGGCTGTTCCTCATAGCCACTTGTTCTTAGTGCAGGAGTAGGGAACCCTCCCCACCCCCAGTGCTGCTAGACTCCAGCTCCTGTTAGCCCAACATAAGAATATCATGCTGGATCAGGCCTTTGGCTAATCTACTCCATCATCCTATACTCACATAGCCAACCAGATGCCTATGGGAAACTAGCAAGCAGAACAGGAGCACAAGACCACTTTCCCTTCCTGTGGTTTTCTAGCAGCTGGTATTTGTAAGTCCTGCTGCCTTCAACTGTGGAGGTAGAGCTTATCCATCATGGCTATGAGCTATTGATAGCCCTCTCCTCCACGGATTTGCCTAATCCTCTTTTAAAGCCATCCAAGTTGGTGGCGTCACTGCCTTCTGGAGTAGCAAGTGCTGTAGTTTGGCTGAGTGTTGCATGAAGAAGTGTTTTCTTTTATCTTCCCTAAATCTTCCAACATTCAGCTTCACTGGATGCCTACAAGTTCTAGTGTTATGAGACAGGGAGACGAACTTTTCTCTATCCAGTTTCCCCAGGCCATTCATAATTTTATAATCTTCTTTCATGTCACCTTTTGCCTCCCCCCCCCCTAAACTAAAAAGTCCCAACCACTGCGACCTTTCTTCATAGAGGAGTAAATCCACCTCTTTGGTCATTTTGGTTGCCCTTTACTGAACCTTTTCCAACTCTACACTATCTTTTTTGAGGTGAGGTTATGAGAACTGTACATACTACTCCAAATGTGGTTGCACCATATAATTGTATGTCGGCATTATGATGCTGGTAGTTATCCTAGGGAAAGAAAGTAAGGGAAAGACAAATTGAGTGGACTCTTTGGTCCTGGTTTCCACAGTGGACCCTAGTGGTGGCATTTCTCACTCTCAAAAACTGGCACATACATATCCCAAGTGCAAATCATCCAATATCCAGGTGTTTTTTATACACTCCTTAAGTATGTTCCAGCATTTCCAACAGCAGCTGGGACCAAGCATAAGCCAACTGTATTGTCTACACCAGGCATCCCCAAACTTCGGCCCTCCAGATGTTTTGGACTACAATTCCCATCATCCCTGACCACTGGTCCTGTTAGCTAGGGATTATGGGAGTTGTAGGCCGAAACATCTGGAGGGCCGCAGTTTGGGGATGCCTGGTCTACACTGACTGGCAGTGGCTTTTCAGAATTTCAGGCATAGAGTCCCTTCTATCCCATATGCCAAGGACTGAGCCACTTTTATGCACTGCATGCCGCTAGGCGAACACAATTTAGGAGTTTTCCCACTGACCTCCCCCATTGCTTTCTAAGCCCCAAGAGAATACTTTTCCAATCAATATGGAGAAAACTGCTCTCCATTTTTCAAGCCCCAAATTGTTTAATTCCTTTTAACAAGCTAAATTAATGTATTCAGTGCTGAGAAAGAAGTTAAACTAATAACACTTCATTGGGTGTTATTAAAAACTTTTAGCCCCAATGGTATCCCTAAATGGTTTTCTGTAGTTTTGCTGTCAGAATGATTTGAAGCTGTTAAAGAAACAGCTCTCAGTGTCTCTGTTTGTCAAGGAGAGAAACTCTGGAGGAGTTTGCATAAACTCAACCCAGCTGAAACACAGCAAGAGTTCATGCGTACAACTTTGACAAGGCTTTTGTGAGCGGCAAAGTGCTGTCCCCAATATTGCACTGCAATCTGGCTCAGCTTGAGCTAGGATGAAGAGGGCACCGGGAGAAAACACCTTACAGCGCCCTGGCAAGAAAGTGCAACATTTCAGAATAGGAGACAGCTATTCTTCCAGCCTCATCTTGGCAGCTAAGGATGCCGCTCCCCATTGAAAGTCCCCTACACACACACACACACACACACACACACACACACACACACACACACACACTTCAAATGATGTTTTACAATGTCATTATAAATGCCATTCTCATTCTACATCTAGCTGTTCCACTGGGCCCCCTCTCTTCTTTCTCTTTAGAAAAGTCATTATGTCTGAATTGGAAAACAGCCCATTTCTTCCCCATTTCCAAGGATATTAATCTGTTTTACTGGTATTTCATTGGCAGGCCTGTGCAAGTGTTCTGAATACTTGCATAATTTGCTCAGCTGCCTTTTTCCCAAAGGGACTGGCTTATAAGTGATTCCATTTTTTTGGTAATATTATGGGGACATGTTGGATTTCATTTTATTTCAGCTTCTTTTCTCCCATTCTAAGAGGGAGCATGTTTTAGTATTTAGAGGATGGTAAGACTGGAGGGCTGGAGGGGGAGAGATTTACGTATACCTATGATTATACTACTAGCACAGGGGACACACACCCTATGTACATTTCACCATTTGCCCCCCTTTCATTATCTTTTTTAGTCTTACATAGAGAATAGCAGTGTTGCATGAAGCATTTTATTTTATTCATTACCCCCATCAACCAACCAAACAACCAAGCAAACAAACAAGCAACAGAGTTCAATCTTGACTGTGTCTGTTTGAAACAAATCAACTTCAAACTATGATTTATGAAGCTGGCTTGTTTCAGCAAACCGTAGCTAATATTAACCTCAGCTACATGCAAACCCTTTCGGTTAACCGAAATTGAAAGCAAAACCTTTTGAACTTCTCCACATGGCCATGCTGGTGGAGAGGAAGTACACAAGCTCAGGTGGGAGTCTAAGCTCATTTCCATTCATAATAAGTTATGACTTACTATGATCTTTGAATGCCATCAAAGTGCAAACCATGATGTGAAAAGCCTCCATATAATACTGTTCTTGCCTGATGTTGTCCTTTATGTTTAAGATGCCATTCCATTAAATAGATAAAATTACTACTTACAGTTTCCAATCCACCCAATTTTTCCTGTGTGTGTTACATAATAGGCTCCCCAAAGAATTTGATACTCCACTGCAGTGTGAGATTTACAGACACACAATGCATGACTTAAAGGTAAAGGGGCCCTGACCGTTAGGTCCAGTCGCGGATGACTCTGGGGTTGCGGCACTCATCTTACTTTACTGGCCGAGGGAGCCGGCATACAGCTTCCAGGTCATGTGGCCAGCATGACTAAGTCGCTTCTGGCGAACCAGAGCAGCGCACGGGAATGCCGTTTACCTTCCTGCCAGAGCGGTACCTATTTTTCTACTTGCACTTTGACATGCTTTCGAACTGCTAGGTTGGCAGGAGCTGGGACCGAGCAACGGGAGCTCACCACGTCGTGGGGATTTGAACCGCTGACCTTCTGATCGGCAAGCCCCAGGCTCTGTGGCTTAACCCACAGTGCCACCCGCATCCCTAATGCATGACTTATTGAAGTCCAATTTTGCGGCTCACATCGGTTAGGGAATTGTTAATCTCTCACTAATCTTTAGAAGATGAACCCTTGGAACTTTGATCAGAACTAAAGATGCCTAATGAGAGAGATGTTCCTATGTGTTCTGGGTCCCTTGAAAGCATTGTCATGCTCACAAAACCTCTTGGGACCTATGTGCCATGCTTGTGTATTTTGGATGATGCATCAATCTCTGATGAAGAACATGGCGTACTTATTGCAGGCAAGCCATGGAAGTAGCATGACACCTGAGACATGATATGTGTCTTAGTAACCCAAAAGACTTGAAGCTACACAAAATACCTGATCACTTTAAACTCCAGTTTCAATAACCAAGGGGGAAGTGGAACAGTGTCTGGGGAAAGCGATAGAAATGATGCTTAGTAGACACACTCTGCAGGAAAGCAAAAGAGGTGGGGCCAGGCCAGAAGGACGTGAGTGGGAAGGGCCTTTCCTCTTTCACAGTAAAGAGTAGGAAAGAAGCAATGCTGGCACAAAATATTGGGAACTTCATAAGGTTACAGTTAAATGGAAATGGATGCCAGCTCCAGAAGCAAAATGTGGGGGAAGCTATTTGATTGGGGGCAGCTGTGAGGACTCATTCTGTGCTCATATTTCCTTAGTTATTTGTTTGTGGGTTTTTGTGTCCTCTTTCCACTCTTTGAACCATCTCTGGGCTTGTGCAGCTGCTCCATCAACATGTCAGGGACAGATGGTCCCATTCCTGCTGGATGTGGTATGAGGGCAAACCAAGATTTCCTGGAACAGGCAGCTGACCTCTTTTTAAATTATTGGCATAGAAGACTGCAGTTTCTGTGTTTTGGCCTGACACCAGTGGCACCATGTTGTTGAATTAGAGAATACCTTCCCTGGATAAAGGGGAAAGCAAGGCATGGGTAGAAGGTGCCTTGAAATGAGGAGGATCATGGGAAGAAAGTAAAAAGGTAGCCTGTTCTGCAAAATACATTATTATTTTTTAAAAAAAACATTTTAGGTCCTCTAGTTTTTAGCCTTCAACCTAATAGTTTTTTTTTTTTTTGAGTTCAGGAGGTGGGAGGAGGAAAATGCATGCTTACTAGAAATAGATAAGCAGATGCACAGGAGATGAACTTGAAACATTTGAGGGTATATCCTGTGCAGCTCCAGATTTTCATCTAACTGTGGCTGCTTGAAAATTTCTGTCTCCTCCTCCTCCTCCTCCTCCTCTATTATCATATTCTTGGAGGAATTTTGATATACACAGTAAACAAAATAAAATAAAATATTTGAGCAGAAGAGTTAGAATACATTTTTTAAATGTCAGATGAATGTATGGAATGCATTTTTAATGCTTGACAAAATGCCATAAATAAAAACCATTTGAAATGAGAAAAGCACAATCCATATGTAAGTGCAGAAATTTGGAGAAACTGCAGGAGGTGGCTGGAGAGAGCCCTGCCAGATTGTGTGGCTAGTCAATGTTTGTTGTTGTTGTTAAAATTTGTATACTGCCCTGCAGATCCCAAGATGGTTACAACATAAATTCACAATATAAAAACACAAATGCATATTAAAAACAAAAGCAACCCAATACCCCCCGCCCACCACAACACATTTTTAAAGGGCATTGGATGTCAATCAGCCAAAAGCCTGGTTAAAGAGGAATGTTTCTGCCTGGCACCTAAGGTTATAATGAATGTGCCAGGTAAACTTCTCTGGGGAGAGCATTCCACAAATGGGGAGCCACTGCAGAAAAGTCTCGTTCTCATGTTGCCACCCTCTCAACTTCCTGCACAAGAGGCACACGAAGAAGGGCCTCAGAAGATGATCTCAGGGTCTGAGTAGGTTCATATGGAAAGAGGCGGCTCTTGAAGTATTGCGGTCCTGTACCATTTAAGGCTTTATAGGTCAAAAACAGCACTTTGAATTGGGCCTTGAAACTAATTGGTAGCCAGTGCAGTTGGACCAGTATTGGTGTAATAGGCTCAAACCATCTTGCCCCAGTGAGCAACCTGGCCACTTGATTTCTGCATCAGCTAACCGTCTTCAGAGGCAGCCCTACGTATAACGCATCGCAGTAATCCAACCTAGAGGTTACCAGAGCATAGACAACAGTAGTTAGGCTATCCATGCCCAGATAGGGGCACAGCTGGGCCACCAGCCAAAGCTGATGGAAGGCACTCCGGGCCACTGAGACTACCTGAGCCTCGAGTGACAACAAAGGACCCAGGAGTACTCCCATGCTACGTACCCTCTCCTTTAGGGGAAGTGCAACCCCATCAACAACAGGCATCCGGTCTAGGAAACCACCCACTAACAGAGCCCCAGTCTTATCTGGATTGAGTGTCAGTTTGCTGGCTCTTATCCAGTCCATTATCAAGGCAAGACACCAGTCCAGCACTTCCACTGCCTCACCTGCAGATAATAAGGAGAAGTAGAGCTGAGTGTCATCAGCATTTTGCTGACAACATACTCCAAACCTCCTGATAACCTCACTCAGCTGTTTCATGTAATGTTGAACAGCATAGGGTATAGGGTTGAACCCTGCGGAACCCCAATTGAAGGCTCCATGGGGTCGAAGAGCACTCCCCAAGGGTCATTCTCAGTAAATATTCATCTAAGTAGGTCTGGAACCACCATAAAGTGGTGCCACCCACCCCTAACTCGGGCAGCCGCTTCAGAATGACACCACAGTCTTTGGCAGGCATCCCCAAACTGCGGCCCTCCAGATGTTTTGGCCTAGAACTCCCATGATCCATAGCTAACAGGACCAGTGGTTGTGGAAGATCCAGTCCAAAACATCTGGAGGGCCGAAGTTTGGGGATGCCTGGTATCAAAAGCTGCTGAGAGGTCGAGGAGAATTAACAGGGACACATTACCTGTCTCTCTCCCAACAGAGGTCATCATACAAGATGGCCCTAAAGCACTTTCTGTGCCAAAACCGGGTGTAAACCCTGATTGAAATGGATCTAGAAAATCAGTTTCTTCCAGGAGTGCCTGGCCTAGTCCATGGCCACCCACTCCAGAACCTTGCTCAGGAAAGGGAGATTAGCAACTGGCCATTAGTTAGTTGGATTTTCTGAGTCCAGGGAAGGTTTTTTAAGGAGTGGTTTTACCTCTGCCTCCTTCAAACAGGCAGGGATCACCATGTGTTGTGAAGAGGCATTAACCACCTCTCTGGCCCAGCCAGTTGTCCCCTCCCTGCTGGTTTTTATTAGCCACGAAGTCCTGAGCCACCCCAGAGCCAGCTACCTCAGCATGGATGTTGAAGTCCCGCAGAAACAGCAGTCTGGGAGTCCTCAACATTGCCTCCAAGATCAGCTCATGTCAGGGAGACTGCTGGGCAGCAAGACGGTGGTAAATCCCTAATCTGTCCCGATTGATCAGTGCAAGAAATACACACTCTAGATCCACACCCCCAACTGGACAGCCTGGAGAGGGAGAGAGGGAGAGACAATCTCTATAGACCACAGCAACTTCCCCTCCCCAACCCTTGTCTGGCCTGATGCTGCACTGAGTACCCAGGTGGGCACAGGTGGGTGAGACCAACTCCACCCTGTTCACCCACCCAGGTCTCAGTGATACATGGCAGATCAGCCTCCGCATCCATAATCGGAGGGAGGTCTTTCTACAAGCCAACCTGGTATTCTTCAAGAGCAGCTGCAAACCCAAGGGCTGGCTGATATGACAACCACAGTTTCCCAAGTTGAAGGAGGGGCTGCCACACATCAGACACTAACTGCTTGTGTCATGTGCCCCTTACCTAGCCTTCCCCACCTCTCCTACCTTGAACCATTGTAATTGGGGCACCCCCTGGTCTCCTCCACTCCTCTCCTCCCAAGCACATCCTGCAAAGCGCCTTTACAAAATAAGTTTAAAACAGAACAGTTAAAAGTATTAAAAGCAAATTAAATCAGTCTGAACAATTGGGACATAACAGCAAACCCCAACCTAAGGTTTGACTGGCTGTCTCAACTTCCAAGGTTGCAGTTAACTTCCAGGGTTCCACCCAATAGAAGAGAGTCAGGCAGGCAGGCAGGCAGGGAGGGGGCAGGTCCCACAGGACTCACAGCAGGCGCTGTAATAAAGAGGGAAATGTCTTGACCTTACACTCCTTTGGTGTGCCATTAGTGCAGTGGGTGCAAAGCTTGAGCTTTCTTGGTGACAAGCAGACCCCCCTGCCCTCCCAGACTGCTGAAGCAATCAGATTCTCAGTCTCCTGTGATTCCTAAAGTTTTGAGTAATGATAAAAGTGTCCTTCATTTCTCATAATATACTGCATTATATAACAACACTCGGGTGGCTGCAGATCTTCTAACATGGTTGTTAAACAGAAATATAAGGCTAACGGTTGGGATTGAAGACGCAGGGGCAGATGGATATAAGGTTGAGAGAAAACTCCTGCTCAGTCCAAATGATTAATCCTCCATGAATTTATTGCATATGTCTCAGTTAAACTTGGCAATAAGCTTCTGTGCCATTGCAGTAAGCAAGTGTCTGAGAGCTGTGGGCTGGAGCAAAGGACACCAGTGGGCTGGGCTGGGAGTTTGTCCTTGCAGAACAGCAGCTTGAAATACGATGCCAATTAAAACAAGGCCAGTGTTTTTACAACCCTCCTACATGTTATAGATGCTAGGAGAGCATTGCTGAATTTGTTAGTGAGAGAGGCTGATAGGAGGGTGCTGCAGCCAGTGGTGTAGCGTGGGGGGCACTGAGGGGATTCAACCACACACACACCCATGATGGGCTCCCTCGTCAAGGCCGGAACTGTGGATAGAGAAGCTGTGCTGATGGACATCTTCAGTGGCAGAGATAGCAAATACGCCCCAAGAAAGGTACTTTAGTCACATGCCTGCAAAACCTTATACACCTGGATCAAAGCATTGTTCTAGAGCAGCTTTCTCCAGCCTACAACCAGGTGTTGTTGGGCTACAGCTCCCATCATTATCAGCCAGGATGGGGAAAGTTATGCTAATTGGTGACCATATCAAATGATCAGCACTATCCTGTCCTACTACGGGAGGACTGGAATATTAATGCACTTTGTAAAGGTTAGTGGATGTTTCTCCAAACTCTGTAGTAATGTTAGAATTGTGTTGTCTCATCAAGTTTTTGTTTGTTTCTAAAATGTATACCTCCCCACTTTCAGTGGCAATTAGCTTAATACCGAAATCCATAAATAAAGCGATGGTAGCACATTGAAAATGACAAAACAGTAAAGGATGGAAAATTAATAACTGGCTATTAAGGGCTTAAGAGTTTCAGAAGCTTTTAGGAAAATGGTCTGACGGTTGGTCCATCAGTGTTCTTATCACTGACTGGCAGTGACTCTCCTGAGTTCAGGTAGAGGGCATTCACAGCCTAGCAGGAGATGCCAGGTATCAAACCTGGGATCTTTTTGCATGCAAAGCAGATGCTGTACCACTGCAGTACGCTCCTTTAAAAAGTAATACAAAACAGAAATGAGCTTGCCTGGTGCTAGAATGACAGTGAAGGAGGCCCCAGCCAGATTCCCCAGGTTGGGGCCCACCACCAAAAGCCATTCTCCCTGGTTGCTACCTACCCTGATTCAAAGAATGAGGGTTCCCTGGTAATACAGTCTTACCTCATGTTGCATCCGCTTCAGGTTACGTGTTTTTGTGTTGCGTCCTGCGGCAACCCAGAAGTACCAAAGCGGATTACTTCCAGGTTTCACCATTTGTGCATGCGCAGAAGCGCTAAATCACACCGCACGCATGCACAGATGCAGCACTTCAGCTTGCATCATTTCTGTGTTATGGACGGAATGGATCCCGTCCATAAGATGAGGTTCCACTCTATCCTCAATATATGTCAGTGTGCAGGCAGTGCAAGACTTGGTTTTTTTCCCCATTTTTGAAAGGGGTTAGGGGTATAACAGAATGCAAAAGAGAGAATACAGAAATTAACAAAGTTTCCTTCTATATGCAAAGTCTAAAAGTGGTGTAATTCTTTATTTCCTTGACATCTGAAGGTAGGGTGTTCCACAGGGAGGGGCCACTGCAGAAGACCCTTGGAGGAGGACCTCAGTGTCCAGGCTGAACGATGGGGATGGAGGCGTTCCTTCAGGTATACTGGGCTGAGGCCATTTAGGGCTTTAAAGGTCAGCACCAACACTTTGAATTGTGCTCGGAAACGTACTGGGAGCCAGTGAAGATCCTTTGGACCGGTGTTATATGGTCCCAGTGGCCATGTAAGAGTCACCAGCTAGATAGTCACCAGTCTAGCTTGCGCATTCTGGATTAGTTGTAGTTTCTAGGTCACCTTCAAAGGTAGACCCACATAGAACACATTGCAGTAGTCTAAGCGGGATATATGCACCACTCTGGCTAGACAGTCTGCATGCAGGTAGGGTTTCAGCTGGCATACCAGATGGAGCTGGTAGACAGCTGCCCAGGACACAGAATTGACCTGCGCCTCCATGGACAGCTGCGAGTCCAAAATGACTCTCAGGCTGCGCACCTGGTCCTTCAGGGGCACAGTTACCACATTCAGGACCAGGGAGTCCCCCTCCCCCCTTACTAGTTTTCCAACAGAACACAAATGCATACAAGTTATTCTGGTTTGCAATAAATTTGGCTTAGCTTCTTTTTTTTTTTTTTTTAAAAAGCAAATTAGAGTGAGGGAAATGAAACACTTTTTTTTCAGGAAGGGGAGTTTTCCAAGAAACCAACCAGTGCTTTTTAGTGTAAGGGGGGGGGCAGGCAAGATCTGATAAAATGAAATATAATGGCCTGCTTTTGCTGCACATTGTAATAAGAAGCTGTACAAGCATGGGTAGCAAGTTGCTGTTGTCTTCCTTATGAGCTTCGTCACCCAAGAGCCTGACCCCCCCCCCCCCACTGCCTCAGAGATATTGAGGATAGATAAGTCTGGGTTCTTGAATCGCCACAAGAATGCAGTCAGCAAACTGCAAATGCTGCACCCCAACTTTCATTATTCCAGACTCCTGGCCATGCTGTCTGGGACTGGTAAAAATTCAAGCCCAACAACATCTGGAGGGCAACACATTGGTTGCCTGAGACTTCCACGGTGGATAAGAGAAGGAGGCCTCTGTTTTCTCTGTTCTTGGGTATGCACCATTAACCATTGCACTTGAATATCTCCTCAAACCAGCTGCAGCCTGAGAGGACCCTTCTGCCCACCAAACTCTTTAGGAGCCACATGAGATATCCTGGCTGTGCTGGAAAGCACACCCGTATGACCCTGTTAACTGTTGAGCGGTCTTCTTCTAAGATACCGGAAGGCCTTTTCTTTGCTGCACACACACCTACTTCTCTCTGCAAAAAATACTTAAATCTTCAGCTTCCTCTAGGCTGGTGCTGGAATTCACATTCGGCCTGATGTATTAAGCCCTACTGGGAGCTGTCCTTGGTCCTGATAGTCTTGCGCTCTGACTTGTACATTGATTGGCCTCGCACTATTTTAGACCTCTCTCTTGCTATGTAGAAATATACTTGAAGGGTATATGTCAGGGGTGGCCAACTCCCAAGAGACTGTGATCTACTTTCAGAATTAAAATCTAGCAATGATCTACCTCCCGCTTCAGGTCTCAGATGTTGAGCTTTTTAAGGGAGGAGGAAAGCCCTGTTTTGGGGTGTTCAGGTCAAAGTTAATGAGCTTTTTTTAGGGAGAAGGAAAGCCCCATTTTAATACTTTCTGAGGAGGGAAGTTCCGTTTTTGGTGGGGTTAAAGGCAAGGGTCAAAGGGAAAAAGTCACTCACAATAATATCGCTTTGAATGAAAAATCCACAGAGAGAAAGCTCCGTCTTCCCTTCCACTGATCAGACAGCAATGGAAGGTGGGGCGAGGGGGTGAGGCACAGTCAGTTTCAAAGACACTGAGGAAAGGGAGCCAGAGATCGACCCACAATCTACCAAAACCTTGTGGGGATCTTCCAGTAGATTGCGATCTACCTGTTGGACATCCCTGGTATATGTGTTTGAGATTGTGTTTGGAGGCTGATTTTCACATTTTTACCAGATTAAACTTTACAGAATAAAACAGAACAATAAACAGCTGTCCCCAGCTCTGACTTCCCTGATTTACCAGTAGGTAAATAGGTCTCATCTTCTCGCATTCTTATATTGTCACTTAAGATCACAAATGTAGGGTTTAACTCATAACCGCCAATGTTTTCATACCTTTATAATTCATCTTAGCATGTTCTACAAATTTACTCCATTCTTTATGAAATTTCTCGTCAGACTGATTTTTACTTAATGAGTAAAAAAAAAAAAGAGATTGTGTTTGGAGGCAGGTGTTTGAACAAATTGTGCCGTATTTTTTTTTAAAAAGAAAAGTAGTAAAAAAGTTATTTCTCCCTTGCGAGTGATTGGAGTATAGCCTGGCCTTCTCTAATGAGAGGCTGTAATTGCCCTGAGGTTTTATATGCATCATGCATGACTGTGAAATGCTAAATTAATGACAGAGCAGTGAAAAAACACAGGTTTGGTATTGCTAAACAATGGAGTAGAAACAGCTGATCACTGGCCAGTAAGTTATATTTGAATGGGTCACTGACTAGCTGGCTGATGATGATGGACAGGCTTAGTGAAGAGAAGGCCTTAAACCCAGTTAATGATAGAAATATTTGCTGTTGTGGAAAGCTGGACCTAAAAGACTAGGAAGGTATGCTGGTAAGATCCAGCCACATTGGTTTTGTATCTTGTGTCCAGGATGGCAAAGTGCTAAATGAACACCATGTCATGATTGGTGTGCAGCTGGACTTTAAGTGTTCCATCTGAAGATTGTCTCCACCATGATGCTCTCAAAATTTGATGCAGGTATTGCCCGTTTTCCCTTAATTTTCCTCTTGATCTCTGCAGACAGAAATGCTGGGCTTGGAACAACTTTGGTTGTTTTAATTAAATGTGTTGCTTGAAACTGTTTGTTTTGACAAACTCAATCTCTCTGTCTTTCACCTTCAGAGGTGACCCAGTGTTATGTTTGTTTTTTCAGGTGTTTACACCTATGAGTGTCAAGTTCTCCCCTCCCCCACCAATCCCTCTGAAACAGTTGCTTGTTACATCTCAGAACTAAACAACCTCCAGTACATGATTGCTGCAACAGTGTGCTGAAGACTGCAAATTGCACAGTAATTCACTCAGTATAAAAGATTAGCTTCCTGTTTGTTGACTTGGTTCATTGGCTTGTCGTCCCATTTAGCATATAAGAAATAATAAAGTATCTTTTGAAATAAGGCTGCTTCAATAGGAGTATAGCATCTAGATCAAGGGAAGTAATAGTACCACTGTATTCTGCTCTGGTCACCTGAAGTATTGTGTCCAGTTCTGGGCACTACAGTTCAGAGGAGGGCAACCAAACATGTCCATAGGAGGGCAACCAAAATGGCCAAAGGCCTGGAAACGATGCCTTATGAGGAACAGCTTAGGGAGCTGGGTATGTTTAGCCTGGAGAAGAGGATGTCATATAGAGGAGGGAGAAAAGGTTGTTTTCTGCTGCTCCAGAGAAGCGGACATGGAGCAATGGATTCAAACTACAAGAAAGAAGATTCCACCTAAACATTAGGAAGAACTTCCTGACAGTAAGAGCTGTTCGGCAGTGGAATTTGCTGCCAAGGAGTGTGGTGGAGTCTCCTTCTTTGGAGGTCTTTAAGCAGAGGCTTGACAGCCATATGTCAAGAATGCTTTGATTGTGTTTCCTGCTTGGCAGGGGGTTGGACTGGATGGCCCTTGTGGTCTCTTCCAACTCTATGATTCTATGAATTAAAAAAGTTTACTGCTATAAAATCCCCCTTTTTCTTTCTTGACACTGTATAGAACAAATTTGATCATTCATGCTTTGGATAGCATTCAGGCTTTATTACTGCAGTAACTTTAATGTGGGTCTGCTCTTGAATACAGAACCTTCAATTGGTTCAATTTTGTACTTTACCTATTTATTATTGTATTTGTAATCAGCACTATTGTAGAAGTATATCAAGGCAATACACAACATGCAAAGCAATAATAATATCACTGAATGCACCCATGAAAGCACCATTAAAAACACCAATACATTCTGGAAGGTTATAAAGACAAAATAATATTACTAAAGTCTACCTAAAAATGCAGTGGTTGCAATGTTGTTAAGGATAATTTACTGTAGGGAATCGCCTGCAGAGAGAACTGCAAATCTCCAGCTGGGAGATCCTGAATGGAACCAGTACCAATGGAGTTTGCATTTGGCACTAAATTTAAAAGGTACTGAGCACAAGCCATGCTTGCCAAACAGTGCATTTTAAAGGTTCCTGGTTGCTCCTTTGCATCCATGCCTTCACCTGCCCCAAACTTGTGGGATAGCTGAGCATGACTTTCGGAAGACAGTCTTGAAGTCCAGGGGTTAAGCCAAATAGAAAGCAGAAGCCTGGTCTTGCAGGAATCACTACTAAATTGGAATGGTAGGAACATGCCACCTAGTGTGTGGACTTCTAGAACCTCAAGTGAGAAAAATAATTGTTAGTTTTTTTTAAAAAAAATATATCAGAAAAGAATTTTGCAGACAGTAAATAAGCTAAAGGAAACAAAAGAAAACATTTTATTTAAGTTGCTTTTGGAAGTGGATTACATATATATTAAAGGATATTAAAGGAGGGGGGAGAAGAATGGGGTAGAGAAGAAAAGGAAATGCTGCCAAGTATTTTGGGCTCTAAAGATATTTAACAAGGGAAAAGAACAAAGTCTGGGGCTGTTTCATCTGATTTTGTTCGGGGGGGAACCCACATACTTTTTTTAAAGTCAAAATTTAAAGGCTTTATTGTAGAAGCTTTAAACAGGCTCGCTGAACTTTGATAAAGACCCCTGGATGAGGCATTTGAACTTCTGAAGCTGCTGTAGCCAGCTCTGCTTTGATAGAAATGTGGGACTAGAGAGAGGGAGGGTAAGGAATAATAAAACAAAACAAACAATGACTATGTCTCTCTGTGAACTCTTGTACAACTAAGAATCAGTTATGCTGGAGGCTGTGCACCCTCCCAATTCCTTTGAAGAAGAAGCCTTTTTGCTATCTAAAGGTAAAGGTACCCCTGACCGTTAGGTCCAGTCGCGGATGACTCTGGAGTTGCGAGGCTCATCTCCCTCTGTAGGCCGAGGAAGACGGTGTTTGCCTGCAGACAGCTTCCGGGTCATGTGGCCAGCATGACTAAGCCGCTTCTGGGGAACCAGAGCAGCATAGGGAAACAGCATTTACCTTCCCGCTTGGAGTGGTACCTATTTATCTACTTGCACTTTGACGTGCTTTTGAACTGCTAGGTGGGCAAGTGCTGGGACCGAGCAATGGGAGCTCACCCCATAGCAAGGATTTGAACTGCCAACCTTCGGATCAGCAAGCCCTAGGCTCAGTGGTTTAGACCACAGCGCCACCTGCTTCCCTTTTTACTATCTACCACACCCAAAATATTTTCCCCTGTGCTAGCCATAACTTGGTCTATTGGTTGTCAGGGCTAGTGTGCGGCTTCCCATGATCAAAGACCACCAAGGCTCAGTGGTGCCTTTTCAGATTTTAATACTATATACATATGTACAGTTCAGAGTTCAGAAAGACATTCCGAGTCAGAATCTGGAACTGTTGCACGTCTCGATCTACGCCAGCAAAACAACCTCAACCCGCCTTGTTTCCTTCTTTGCTCCTGATGCTTTCTCCATCTACGGACCTCAGGGGAGGGAGCGGGTCAGACCCCTCCCCCGAACTGCTAAACAGACTCCTCAATTACCTCACTTCTGATACCTCCCCTGCTGCAGTACCTTCGGACATCTCCTCTCCTGTGTGTGGGTCGGTAGCATCCCTAAACCCCTCCGTCTCGCGCTCCAGCCAGCCCTCCTCTTGCTCGACTGGTCCCCTTAGTACCTGTCCCTGGGCGAACTCGCTCCCCTCCCAGGGTCCTTTGACATTGGTGGCCTAGCCACAAACTGCCGCTGGTACTTTTATACCAAAAGCAATTATAATCAGGTCAGTACTTCTGAATGACACTCATTGTTTTGAAAGATACATTATTGGATACCCTACACATTTTATCCATGGGCTCCTTTTCTTATTGGCTAGAAACTGAAATATAAGAAGGTTAGTGGGGGGACTGTCACATCTGCAATGAAGTTTGAAGCTTTGTAGACAGTCTTCTTATTGCATAAAGTGTTTCTAGTCTACAGAAGGGAATTGTGGGAGAAAATTGATCCTACTAGCTCATTTAGATAGTCTTCAGAGGTCCTGGTTTGAACAATCTCCTGTTTGCCATGCTGCTGTGACTAGTTGGTGCACGAGGCAGGTTCTTCTGTGATGGCATCTGGGTAATGAAATTTATTCCTTACCATATGTGCACATAATGCTAAACCAACATATGCTATTTGTTTAAACCATAATACGCACATTCTGGTGCACTCTGCTCACTCCTCAGTTATATCTAAATAGGAAACCAAGGACAAACACATCATGGTTTGTGGTGAGAGAAACAAGCCATGAATGCCAGCTCAGATGCCATGCCAATTCACATGGTTTGTTGCACCTGAATAGAAAAGAAGAGGAACAAAACAGATTCATGCTTGTACACTTTATGGTTTAAACAAACCACACACCTTGTATTACATTATATGTGAACAGCAGCATTGTGTTGCTGGTATATTGGACAAGGCCAGGGGTTCAAATATGTGCTCAGCCATGAAGTTCACTGGGTGACCTTAGGCCAGCCACATTTTATATTTTCAGCATAACCTACCTCACAGTGTTGTTGTGAGAATAGGGGGGGGGGGCAGATGACCATGTAGGTCTTGGAGCTCCTTGAGTGCAAGGTGGGATATAAATGCAAGCAAGCACGAAATAAAGTCAATTAAGACCCTATTATTTTAGAGAGTGTTTGGGATAATAGGCAACTCCTTACATTCTGTCCTTGTTCATCTCCGGTGTGCTATTGATGCTGTTCCCCTTGGATGGTTACATGGGATGTAAAATATTTTAAATAAAACAAATTACTGTAACCCGCATTTGAGCTGGCCATTCCACCTGCAGGGACTAGCCTCATTCAAATGCAGAGGTTTGTAGGGGTGGGTGGGGGTTGGCTTCGGAAAAGTTTATGAAATAAAACACCATTTATCTTTTAAAGTCCTAGGTTTCTGCTATAAAAATTCAAGGTAACTGGAGGTCTGGGCCAGTGTTAACCACCTCAATTTGTCGTCCCCCGTCCCCCCCCCCCGGTTTTTTTTTGTTTCTTAAAGTTTGCCTGCCTTCTCAAGCTGTTCCAAAAACCCTTTCCCAGTTTTTAGTGGTTTCCATGACATAAACATTTTGCAAAACGTGGCATTTTGGCAATATCTCTCCCCTGCCCCAGTCTGGTCTCTGCAGCAAAATTGTGAAAACAGCCTTATAATCAATGTAATTGGAAATCAGAGTTAATGAGAACCTTGGCATTCATGAAATCCCCAAAGTGATGTTGGGCTTCAGACGCTAGATAAGAACATGATTGGGCTCAACTGAAAATCGATTTGCCTAATTAGAAGATGCATACTCCCACCAGTCCATGTGGGAAAGACACTTTAACCCCCCACCCCACTAAGGTAAGACAACCTGTTGTCCCACAAATGGACATTTTCTAGGCCAGTGGTTCCCAATTAGGGGTCCGGGGACCCCTGGGAGTCTGCGGAACACACCCAGGGGGGTCACAGCATCATCCCCTGCCAGGGGACTCACTTATCTTGTTAATTGCACAGTGAATTACCCCCCCCCCATCATTTTTTGTGTTGTAATATCACAAATTTTATGGTCTTTTTTTTACAATATCTAAAATCCTTTGCTTATTAGGGCCTCCCCTACATTTTATTGCTTTGCACAGGTAACTACCATAGAGTTATATATATAAAAATTCAAAAGTAGAGGATCCGTGGCTTGGCTTTTGAAAAATAGGGGGTCCTCAGTAATTAGCTAGTTGGGAACCACAGTTCCAGGCAATAGTGTTCTACAATGAGATAGAATAGCAACTCCCATCATTTTGTGAACTCTTTTATGTTCTTTGTTCATTAATTTCCACCTACAAACAATTTCCAACTCTCTATGGAGTGCAGGGTTTGCAAAAGTTTCTGGCCAATGTCATTACTAAAGATCTTTCTAAGACCTGTCACCCTGCCTGGTTGCTGCATCTCTGAGCAAGTGCACATAGAAGTCACAAAGTACGCATACCTTTACCACCTGATAGCCCCTTAAAACAACTAGAAAGCAGCTTTCTAGTTTTGCACATCTTGGGAATCCTTTTTGGCTTCTGCTAAATTGGGAGCTGCCAGTTGTCAATCTTTTGCCCCTGTTCTATCTGCAAAGCAGTCAAGCAGGGAATGGTCTGTGGGAGAAGAACACACATACCAACTCAGACAACTGGTCTACCATCTCACTATTTTCTACTGCAGCAGTAGCACCCCGTGTGCAAGGAATGTTCAGAGGTTTATTGTTTGTTTGTTTGATCTTCCTAGGATCATGTTGTTTGGGGTCTACAGTCTGGTTGCTGACTTATTATCAAACTAACATTTGCTCTGCTTTCTGTGGTTACTGCTTGCACTTGCAGGGAGCAGTTTTGTTGTCAGTGAAGGAAGTTATTTGGACATATCTGACTGGCTGAACCCGGCAAAGCTCTCTCTTTATTATCAAATCAATGCCACGTCGCCATGGGTGAGGGATCTCTGTGGACAGAGGACTACAGATGCATGCGAGCAGCTGTGTGATCAGGAGACTGGTAAGTGGAAACATGGTTGGGGTTATGGTAGGAACCACAAATCAGAGACCATATAAAAAGGAGAGAGGCATTACTTTGAGAAGCACTGCAATAAGAGGGATGCGTGGTTTCTGCAAATCCCTTTTCTTCTGGCTGGTCTGGGGAAATCTTCCTAGGCTTTTGTCTTCCACTCACAAGTGCTATGAATCACTTTTCTTTTTAAAAAGTTTTTATTGAAAGATTTTCATGCGTAACACATAGCATCTCTGTTTTCAGTTCACATAGTTCTAGCTACAGGTCAGTTGCATTTGGTGTGATATGTTGCTGTCATAGGCATTGTGAGGGGGGGGAGAAAAATGCAGGGAGAGCAAGAAGTGGAGGTAACACTTTCCCTTCTTTTGCATAGTGTATGTGCTGGGGGTGGTGGTGGTTTGTGTCAGCATCACATAGATATGTTATTCATCTATTCATTTATTAGTTTTCATTGATGGTAAGAGATTGGGGAGCCCAGGGTATAGTTGGTTGCATTCAGTTGATTGCAGTGAGTTTTGTTTGTGTGTGTACTATGAATCACTGTTGCGGACACCTTGTCCTTCACTTGGTGATATATTTGCAAACCTACAGGGTCCCCTACAAGTAGTGAATAAGGTGTGTTTTGGACGACTTCTAAATTTCCTAGTTGGAAGCTCTGGACAGATTCACTTTGCTTTGAAGACAGGTTGGGAACAGCCCATGCAAACAGGACTTCGAATTGTCAGTTCCCCCTGATGAATTCTGGAAAAGCTGCTATTTGCTTGCCATGGATGCTTCCTTAATGAATGCCGGTTTAGATGGCAGAGTGGAAACTTATTTTCCTAACTCACAACACAGCTTTAGCTTAAAGACCTGCTTAACGGACACATGGGTCCTTATCACTTGACAGTCTTTCCGCAGTCCTGGGTGTATGGTGTCTTCATGGTAGAGGCCTGTACAATTGTACAAAGACTTAATTTAAATTGTGCAAAGGCTTGTTCAGGAACACCATGGGATGAACCCGTGATAAAGCAGCTCCCGTGCCATTGCTGTAATGTCCAAAGGGCACTTGAGTAGAAAGGCAAGCTGCCTTAGTTCTGGTAAAGCTTCTGGTAAAGTCTAAAAAACAGTGCTAAAAACTAAATAGAAAAAGCTGGAGACTTCACTTGGCTTATCCTGCTCCCCATAATGTTAAAGGTGTTTTTTGGATGGGTGTTTTGTTCCTTTCTTTCTCCCACTGTTGCAATTATTCTGAAATTGTTAAGTATACAGGCAGCAATCATTTTAAGCACATCCAAATGACGCGCAATGCGGAAGAAGGCAGAACAGGTGCGGGATGTGGCAGGGCATGGTGTAAAGGGGTGGGGATAGCCATACCACTAAGACCTGCATCATCATCATCATCGTCATCATCATCATCATCATCATCATTTTAAATGCACTAAAAGTAGAAATCTGGCTGGAGAGATGGTTGGAGCTTTGGACAACAGGGGAAGCAGTGGTGTGCTGAATGAAAAGGATATGGCAGAGAAGCTGAATGAATTCCAGTGCTTTTTCTCCACAGGCACTCAAGGATACACAGTACCAGCATTGGGGTTTTTTCCTGAAATAAAAGCACTGGTTAAAAGTGTGGCACTTGCTGTAATAACTTCATGGTGATTACCAGCACCATGTTTTCTAGAAGGAAAGCACTGATGAATTCTGTGTGTTGTCTTCACTGTATCATGGGGCTTTTAAACTAGTTAATATTTAGGTGGGCAAATTTGCTGGTGACATGAAATTGTTTAGGTGTTAAAAACAAAAACAAAAAGAATTGCAAGGATCTCCAAAGAGATTGGATGGGCATTGAAATAGCAAAATGCAGCTCAGTATAAGGAAGTGTATAGTGATGTGCACATAGCTGCCAAGTACCCTGCTTTCCCCGGGAAACCCCGGTTTTCATTTACCTTTTCCCGGTGGTCCCCCGTATCACTTCGTCTCCCGTTTTTCTCCGTTATTTTCTCCTGCCAGCGGCCATTTTTTCCCTTTCCAATTTGCCCTTCAATGGGCACCAAAAATGGCCGCCACCGGCTTCAAAAGTCGCATCTACGCATGTCCGGAAGTGCATAGACGCGACTTCCGGTGTCGGTGGCGGCCATTTTTGGTGCCCATAGATGGGCGGAGCGACACCGGAAGTTGCGTCGACGCACTTCCTGACATGCGTACAAGTGACTTTCAAAGCCAGCGGCAGCCATTTTTGGTGCCCATAGAAGGGCAAAAGCGACACCGGAAGTTACGTTGACGCAACTTCCAGTGTCACACGGCTGCCGGTCCTGGATTCTGCAGTCCGGGACTTGGAAGGTAAGGATGTGCAGTGTGGCAAAAAAATGCCCACCTCACATTTTGTGGTCTGAATTGATGGTAATTGACCAGGAAAAATCTTGAAGCCGTGGTGTAATTCAATGAAAATGTCTGCCCACTATGCAGCGGCTGTGAAAAGGTGAATGCCATCTTAGGAAAGGGATTGGAAATAAAATTGCCAACATCACCATGCCATTACACAAACATATGGTGCAACTGCCCTTGTGATGTTGTGTACAGTTCCATTTGCCACAACGAGAGAGAGAGAGAGAGAGAGAGAGAGAGAGAGAGAGAGAGAGAGATCATAGAGCTGGAAAGGGTTTAGAAAATGGAAACCAAAATGATTAAAGGGCTGGAACAACTCCCCTGTGAGGAAACATTACTACATTTGGGGCTTTTCAGTTTGGAAAGAAAGACCAATAAGGTGGGGGATGATAGAGGTACATACCAATTTGTGCATAGCCATAGTGACACCAGAACTCAGGGTCATGTAATGAAGCTGAGTGTTGGAAGATTCAAGACAAAGGAAGCGCTTCTTTACATAGAACATAGGTAAACTATTCCTCAATTGACTATTCCTCAATTTCTGATTTCCTTTGGATAGCAGATTAAGAAATTGTTCCTCTGACATTCCGTTAGTAGCTTGTAGGTGCTTGGGAGAGGATCAATCAATCTGTAGCTTTCTTTGGATGCTTATGGATCTTGGAGACCTTTGTGTCTTCATTCTTTCAGGCAAGCAATAGTACTGGGAACACATTTGTTCGTTTTACTGGTGCTCATTTGGGCTCCTGGCCATGCAAATGACACTCGGGGCTGCCGGCAGCAATCTGGTTCATGGACTGTGGTGGCTTGCATTTTGAAAAACAGAAGCTCAGCTTGGTTTGCAGATGTTGGATGGCAGCGAAGAACAGAGGCCAGGATGCATGCAGAGGGATGGATTTCAGGACCAATGGCAAGTTTTGGTCTCATGCCATGATTCCCTGGGGGCAATTAACATTGCATCATGGTGTTTTTGGAATGATCTAAAGGGATCTTGCTGAATTCAGAGGGCATATCCTCGCTACAGACAAAAAATTGTCCCTTCCAAACACATCTGCAGCATGTAGCCTCTTCCAAGCCTCTGACACAGGAAATTGTGTGTGATATCATCTAAACAGCAGTATCTGCTGCAATTTGGAGGGTTTGTTTTTGAGTTGCTTGTCCTCAACCAAAACAGTAGCAAAAAAGCACAGAGGAGTTGGCAGGTCCAGGGGGTTGTATCCATGCCATTTTCATCAGAGGTAAGGGTAATCACATCTTGTGAAGAGTTGGCTACACCTATGCAATGCCACCAGTTGCTGTAAGAGTTTGGGAGCAGGAAAATAGAAGCAGCTGCCTTAAACCAGGTCTGTCTAGCCCAGAATTGCCCTTTCTGAGAGGCGACGGTTTTCCAGGGCAAAACTCTTTACCATCACTGGCTCTCCCAGGGTTGGGTAACACCTTTAAGTCCAAGGTCTGTCATTTATTCTCAGCAACCTTCTGAGGGCCGTGCTCCAGTGTTGGGCAGTCCCAGAGGCAAAAGTGTGTGAGGCAGTGTATATAAATTATGCCTTTGCAGAGTAGGCTATTTTCTACACACAAACACACTTTCCTGTCCTCCAGAAAGGCAAATAAGACACACCCTTGGGAGTTCAAGGACACATTATCGCCAGGCAAAATCCATCAGCATGCAAAGCAGGCCTAGTGAGTGGTGTGGTCAGGGAAGAGGGCTGTGTGGCCTGTGGAGATGGAGAGGCCTGGAAGGGTACATTTTGCCCCTGGGCCTTAGGTTCCCAACACGTGTGCTATTTGATCCTTCTGACTGGCAATGCCAGGATGGACCTGGAAACTTCTGCATGTAATCCTAATGTGTTCCACATTCAAACTGTTTATAGTGTGGACCAGGCCAAACATTTTCACAGGCCTTTAGACATGTCTGGCATTGCTGGTGCTTATGTCCCCTTCAAAAGAAGCACAAACATGTTTTGAGATTACAGAGTTGATTATTTCTGAGCCTTTCCGGTATCTGAACAACAGTCCTGTCATATTGTGTGTGTGTGTGTTTAAGAGATGCTGCTTTGACCACTGACCTTCAGTTGTATCTAATGGGAATGCATGTTGCTTTAACTGAGTTTGGTTTGGGATTTTGTATAATGCAAGAAGGAAAACTCTGCCATCAGAGATCCATTAATCTCCAGGCAGAATGTTGAAATTGTGTTACAGCTTGCCATCTTTAGTTTGCTGAAATGAAGTTTCCCATAAAATGAAGCCTGGAGCAAAAGCTTTAGCTGTGGGTATTAGAAGCACTAATTTTTATTGTTTTTTCACTTTTATAGAGCTTCCGTTTCAGCTGTCATGGAATAAAGAAATACAAGAGGTGTTTGGGCCTTTTTCTTTTCTTTGTTTAGGGAAGGGGGAGAGATGATTGAGTGGGGCATGATGGAAGAGGGGGCTTAGTACATTTATGGATTGGGGAAGAGGTTCATCAACAGGCAGCAGCCATTATGGCGCAGTGGAGTACCTCATGGTCCGAGGCAGTCTATCTCTGAATACCAGTTACTAGGGGGTAAAATAACAATGTTTGACTGCTGCTTTTGTGCCCTGCATGCCAGCTTCCTTGAGGCACCTGTTTGGCCATAGCAGGAAGCAGAGGTGCATATTTGGTCTTACAGTCTTATGCTATATATTTTTGCCACCTATTCTACTGTTTATCCAACATATTTGAACCCTAAAGCATCATTCAAAGTTTATCAAGAAAACTGCTGCTGTTGTTAAGACAATACAAAACGGTCAAATATTTTACATTAACACAATGTCCATAACACACACACACACACACACACACACACACACACACACACACACACACACTGTTGTTATTATTATTACTGCAACAAATCCACTTTTAAGAAGAAACAGATTTTCTACAGGAAAGTGACAGGGACATGTGTAGAAAACTGTGGGATGAACAATGTATTAACAGGAAGGCATATAAATACCCTGCAAGAAAGTTTGTATGAATGTCTGTTGCTGCATAACCTCCCCACAAACAAATCAGAGCAATTGTTCAATAAATAAGCTTTGTGCAAGTAAATCAGAATGAATGCTAAACTAAGCAGGTCCTCTAGAGGAGCCCCAAGTCACACACCCCCCACAGAAGGGCATTCCGTAGACAGGGCACCAACCCCCCCCCCCCGGGGGGTGCTTTTCTGGCAGAGAAATCTAGAGAAGGTTTTTTAATGAAGATCTTATGGCTTGGGTGGGAATATATAACCACAGGTGCTCATTCAATTAATCTAAAGCTAAAGTGGTATAAGAATGCTTTAAATGGTGCTTTAGTTAAGATTCCTGCATTGCAAGAGGTTGAACTAGATGACCCCCAGGGTCCCTTCCAGCTGTACAATTCTATGATTCCATGAATGCCTATAGATAACAGATGAGTTCTTTTTAAAATGCCTCAAATATGTGACAAGAAAAGATGTAACCCTGGTGGTTGAATGAACTTCTCTGATTATGATGCATACATGTGTGTGAATGAATTGGCATTAGCAGCTATATATATGGAAAGGGATGTTGGAGGCAAAGCTCTCTTAGGAAGTGAAACAGAATTTGTTGCTATCTCCACCTCTTTCTTTGGCGGGGTTTTACCATTCTTCTTACAGGCTGAAATCCAACAGGCGGGGAGGATGTGAGTTATTGAAATTAATGTGCATTGCTAACTTAGATCCAGAAATTTCATAGGGTCCACTCTGTGATTGTGACCAACATTGGAAACAACTCATTGTAATTGATTGTTTTGAAGTCATTTATGCACCAAGTAATTTTTAGCCTCCCAATTCCCCCCCCCCGACTTCTCCCATATTTTGCCTGACCTGTTCCTTATTTTACCCAACCAAAGGTGTCAACCCTACACTGTGCACACTATATGAGCTAAAATCTAAAGCAACTCTGCAGGGAGTGGGCTAGGGAGGCTGAAACAAAAGACCATGGAGCCAAAAATGATCTGACATCAGGACAAAGGTCCCCATTCTTTGCCGTTACGCTTTCACGACCCCCTTTTTTAAAAAATGCCGCATGATTGCAGAACACATATTTGTTATGCAATAAGAGTGAGGAATTAATGATCCAGGCAGTAAGAAACTTGCATGCTAAGCACTGTAGGAAGAAAATGACTTATTAATGCTTCTTTCCACTTGTGTTCAAGTTCCTAAAAGAGAGAGAGAGAGAGAGAGAGAGAGCATTAAATGTGGGCCAACCCTTTAAGTTCTCCCTCCCCACCCCTGGAAAGAGCAGTTCCTCCCAAGTAGGGAACAGCCAACCCTTCCTCCATCCACCCCCCCCCCCTTTTTGGAAAGGTTACAATTCGAAACCTTGCATCATGAATCACAAAGTTAGCGGCTTCTGGCAGATCATAAATCAGGCCTCTGGAGTCGCTAGGACAAATCCCAGAACATTTAATCTTTAATATTAGACATGTTTAAGACGGTGAATATTTTATGAAGGTGCTGTTGCAATTTAGCACATCATTAGCTGGTCTTATTTCCCCCTCCCCTCCTTTACAGGACTCCCCCCCCCCTCAGTGAAAGAAAAGAAAAGAAAGATGTCCAACAGATGAACCCATTTCACTTCTCTTTGGCAGCAAAAGATGCTTACCTAATCCCAGTGAGAGATTTTAAGGAACCTGATGATCACAAGAGCAAGTTTGTCAGACTGTATTACAGTGATACCTCTGGTTATGAACTTAATTCGTTCCAGAGGTTCGTTCTTAACCTGAAACTGTTCTTAACCTGAGGTACCGCTTTAGCTAAAGGGGCCTCCCGCTGACGCCGTGGAGCAATTTCTGTTCTCATCCTGAGGTAGAGTTATTCACCCGAGGTACTATTTATGGGTTAGCGGAGTCTGTAACCTGAAGCGCCTGTAACCTGAAGCATCTGTAACCTGAGGTACCACTGTACTTCCTTAGTGAAAGCAGCTTTCAATCTGTGGATCTTCCTTGTGTAGCTAGGAGAGGGGAGGGATTTGCGTGTCTTCCACCATTTATCAAATGCAAACGGGATCAAGACTGGGACAGCTCAGTTCTAATGCCGGTTAACCCTGTCCCTGCCACCACTAGCCTGAAGGTTCTGTTCCACCTGCTGTGCGCAGTAGCATTTACTTACTCTGCAGTATTGATATAATCTACTCTGCCCTGTTTCCCACTGATTTAAAGCCCAATAAGGGTGTTTGCTCTTTTGGCTCAAGAAAGATACGTTTGATAAGCATGGTTGCCTACAATCTGTTGGTGACAGTTGAAAGTATGTCCTGGAAATTGCAGTACAGTACATTGACGTTTAGGCTGGGCGTTGCCCAGCACCGCATTGTTTTTTGGGCTGATGACTATGCATGCACATTCATGTACACTAGAGATAGGATGCACGCCTTTGTCCATGTGCAAGCAAGTCCTGCTTGCGGGCTTTCATCATGGCATTTGGTTGGCTGCTGTGACAAGAGGATGCTGGGCTACTAGAATGGGCCTTTGGTCTGGTCCAGCATCACTCTTCCTGTGTGCACTTGAGAAACAATGCATTCATTTCCTAGGTTTGCCACCTAATTTTTAGGGGCTTTGGGTTTGGAGCTGAAATCTGGACAGTTTCCTTTTATGTTGGGGTTGCACTCCTTCTAAGGGCGCAAGTACATAGCTTGGGGGGTGGGGTTGTCATAATAGACCTAGGTGACCTCTCATGAGGGCCTTTGAGGGCCTTTTTACCAGCTTTGTCTGGTAGACCTGCGGTAGTCATATCTGGATCGGGATCACTTTGACATTTGTATGCAATGCTCTTTATGTGGGACTGCAGCAGCTAGATCAGGCATCCCCAAACTGCGGCCCTCCAGATGTTTTGGCCTACAACTCCCATGATCCCTAGCTAACAGGACCAGTGGTCAGGGATGATGGGAATTGTAGTCCAAAACATCTGGAGGGCCGAAGTTTGGGGATGCCTGAGCTAGATTGTTGGTGGGCCAGCTGGCTAACAGGCTTCTGCAGCTGTTTAAATTTATTAGCCAGTCATTTTAATTATTATATCCATTGTGGTTATTTTTTTTGATGGTACAGTATTTTTTTTTTACCCCGCCCTATTATTTTTGGATATTTATTCACTTATTGAATTGAAATTTCTGCTGAAGGAGCCCAGAGTGGCAGACGTGTCCACAGTTAAAAGGGAGAAAGAATTCTAAGACAGTTAAAGCAGTATATGACATTTTAAAATACGACAGTATAAAAATACTTTTATAAACAAATAAATATATCTGAGGAATGGCAACTCACACTAACAAAGTATTGCCAAGGCTTCTCCCAAAAGATAAACCAGGGATAGTGATCAAATTGGGGCTGTCCCTGATAAACAGGAATAGCTGGAGCTACTGGAACATATGTGATGGGGAGTTATGCAAAGAGGCCCTCAATCTTCTTTATGCCAACTGTGCTTAAAACTTGCCCTAGCTTGGTGCTTTGTCAACAGAAGATGTCAGCTGAAGGGGAAAGGAGAAGAAAAATCAACACAGGCTTTTAACGGCTCCTGGATGAACAAATCCAATTAATCTTTTATTATATATTTTTGCCAGCGCTTGCTTGGGCATATGTATTTCTGTGAAACAAGGGATCAGTCTGAGCCATCTAAGAATGGTGTGCCACATAGCAGTTGACTGCTTGCCCCAGGTGTGGGTCTTGTTGCCAAACAGGAAGGGAAGCTTATGTCATTTCGCCTCCCCCCTATGCAAAAAAGTTGCATTTGAACTGATATTTAATATAAAAAACTATATTAATTAGTATATGGAATACGCGTTTGGTTTCTTTTCTTTTTCTCCCTTCTCATATTAATGCTGTTTTTCAGAATGTTGGAATGTGTATTGGGTTTCTCTTTAGGAGAAAGGACATGGCTCACTGGTAGAGCATCTGATTTGTATGGAAAAGCTCTCAGGCTCAATCCTTGACAACTCTAGGCAGGGCTGTGAAAGACTCCCTGCTTGAAACATTGAGGAGCTGCTGCCAGTCAATGGCCCAAGTGATACCTTCCTGTGTTCTTTGTTCCATTTCATACTAACATTCACATATAACATAACATGAGGGTGGTTCAATGTTCTCTTTAGTTCCTTGTCTTTCATTTGTACAAATAGAGTCCAGAATATCTTCAGAATCATATGCGCCCTTATATCCCACTTTGAACGGTATAAGAAGGATGTTGACAAACTGGAATTTGTATAGAGGGCAACCAAGATGATCAAGGGTCTGGAAACCAAGCCTTATGAGGAATTGTTGAGGTTGCTGGGTATGTTCAGGCTGGTAAAAAGAAGACTGAGAGGAGATATGATAGCCATCTTCAAATATCTTAAGGGTTGTCACATGGAAGGTGGTTTAAGCTTGTTTTCTTCTGCCCTGGAGGGTAAGTCCTAAACCATTCCAATGACTTCAAGAAGATTCTGACTCAACATCAGAAAGAACTTTCTGACAGTAAGAGCTGTTTGATAGTGGAACAGACTTTCACGAGAGGTGGTGAACTCTCCCATTGCTAGGAGTTTAGCATTCCAACATGTGTTCTCTCTTTCTAGGTGAGTGCAGCTGTCATGAGGGCTATGGCCCTGACCCTGTGCATCAACACTTGTGTGTACGCAATGACTGGGGACACAGTGAAGGGTGAGTGCAAAGTATTCCAAATGGAAAAGGCAATAAAAGCTGGCAAATGGTAGTGGTGGTGGTGACTGGCCTACCTGTTGCATCAAGACTAAGCCTTGCTGGGCCACATGAGTGTCCCAACTAGTCCAGCCTCCTGCTTTCCACCTTGGCCAAGTAGGTGCTTGCCAGGTGCAAACACCACCACCCCTTCCCCGCCACCCTGACTTTGTGAATTAGAATGATACACGACACAGTACTTTGGGTCAAATAAGGCCACAACCTACTGATTACAGATGTAAGAGGTTTGGCATAGGCAGTGGGTATAACCAATAACATCCAGCTTGCCTGCCAGATGTATAAGCTATGCAGTCAAACCTAAGGCGAGAAGGTCTTCTGACTTACATCAAATAGGAATGTCCCCGTGGGATGGTCATGAGGAGCGCTATGGACCTAGTCCCTGGCTGGGCACCTGGACAGAAGCATCTCCCCCTGGATCCTTTTCACGGGATACCCCTTTCTTTGGAGGGGCAGGCAGAGGCTTACAACCTCCCCTCTAACCAAGACTAAGGCTTACCCTAAACCACCATAAGCGGTGACAGTTGCTATGAGGTTGGCAAAACCACCAGACATGGGCAATTGGTCTGAGTGAAAAATGCCTGCCCTAACCCGAATATGGTGACCAGTGCTTCCAGTAGCAAGATCTAGTACAGAGCAATACAATACGTAGGGAGGGAGATCCTAGGAGGGAACTGCATGCGGTGGGAGAGGCAGGTTCTTTGAAATACCTGAGGAGTGGATCCAAGTGAAGCCTGCTGGCTCAGTTGGGCCCGCTGGCCCCGATATTTGATTCCATGCCATCTGGGAAACCGCCCCCCCCAGCTGCCCCATGTTGCACTGTGCCAGGGACTTCAGCGCCGGCCCTCAATGCATCTCCCATTAAAAGGAACTCAGCGATGGAGTACACACTTTACATGAAAAAGATCCCAGGTTCCACCTCCAATACTGGAAAGAAAGCCAGCTCAGGGTGTAGTATATGTTTGTTCCTATTTCTTCAAATAATCATGCATCCTCAAAACTTGGTGGTGTAGGGTAAGGTGCCAGAATCCTGCCACAAAGATGTCAGTGCAGCAGTGATGAAGCAACAGGATGACAAATTTCCACAATTGCTTCACTGTCCTTTTGTGTTAGGTAGGGCCAGAAAAGACTCATTGAAGCATGGAGACCCACTGCCAGGCAATGGAGGGAGTACCTCAGGCCTGGGGGGGGATGTGGCCCTCCAATCATTTCTTCCTGGCCCTTGTGACTCTCCCCATACTACATCCTCTCTGCAGAACACACCCAGACCCTCCAAAAGAAAAAAAAAATATCAATATGGAATGGGATGTCCCTGTTTTCATCCAAGAAATCTTGAGAGGGTATGCTCACCGACTGAGCTCTGACCCCCACCCCTGGAGAGTTTTTGCCTAGCTGGAATGTGTCCTTGCACTCTGATAATGCCTCTTGCTTGTCTGGATGGATTGTAGAGAGGGATGTATGAGTGTGTGCAGAAACCACCCCACTGTACAAATGTAAAAATCTATATTTATTGCTCTGCCCATTTTTTGCTTCTGGCAAGTCACCAAGAAGCGTGACCCATGGATTGGAGGAGATTCCCCATCCCTGTTGTAGAGAAAGAACCAATGTTATGGCTTGTTATGATGCAGCTTCTTGCATTCCTACACTTGATTTGTATGTCACATTGTGAGGCTACATTCTAAAATGTAGCATATAAATAAAATAAATGCTACCTCTCTGCTAACAGGTTATCTCCTTTCCTTTGCTGGTTTCACAAGTTTCTGCTTTTTCCATATCTTTCAGGCCTTGGCCATATACAACGCTGGAAAGGGGCTATGACTTGGTTACAGGAGAACAAGCACCTGAAAAAATACTTAGGTGAGTCATGCAACCTCTTCAAATGGACTTTTGGCAGATATGGGAGCTGCCAGCCAGTTTTTGTTTCTTATTTATGCAATCAGAAATCTATAAAACATATCTATATATACAGTATATAAAAATGTAAAAAAGGTGAAACTGTGGGCTCCACTTTTCTCCAAAACCGCCTGACCGATTGTCCTGGAATTTGAACACAACGGTCCATGCCACTACCCGAGTGTTTGCACAACCTCGGATTGCTCACATCTCATACCTGCGCAGGTAAAAACCTGCTTTTCCACAAACTAAAACAGCGCCCTCAAGTGGCGTTATTCCCACAGCTCCTCCACCTCCTCCTCCCTCCCCATGGAGTCTAGCTGACACCCACAAACCCCGCCTCCGCCACGAGATCCTGTAAAACAGGGGGACTCTGAGACTCAGGGGGATCTGAAGGGGGGCTTTTACCCTCCATTTGACAGACTAACGCACAGCAACGCGTGCAGGGCCAGCTAGTTATTTATAAAAAAAGGTATAAATAAATGAGTCTTTAAAATGAACCTCAAAAAGCAAAGTCTTTCCATGATTCCAGGAATACCACCAAGAAAGCCCTCTGTAGTGGCTCTCAGACCGATAAATTCCATATTCTGTTAGAAGATTTTCTGTGGTCGACAGTGGAGACCAGTCCATTTGGGAAAATGGGGCACTGCCTCACCATCTTACCTGCCTTCTTCCTTCCAACCAGTCCAGAGAGTGGAACTGCCTGTCAGCTCCCCCCTTTGTCTCAGGGTTACCTCTTGCAGAACTCAGCAGGGAGGAAGAGGATGGGGACAAAACGAGAATTAGGTGGCTCTGGTGGTCTTTTTCTCTGGCTCCAACTACTGTTTGTTGCCGTCCCTGTCTTCCACCCTACTAGTACCAGTGGTCACCAGCCACCATTAAATCTTAAGGAACAAATAAGTATACAAGGTTCAGCACTTCTGTCAGCAATTAATCTGCAAGTAGCAGAAAGGTCAAGTATTCTGTGCTAAAAAGAGCACCAAGTTTTGGAACTAGAGCAACCAATGTATATGTAGAATGTGGAGAATGTAGGCACCGTTCTCACCTTCTGCTCTTTTTTGAAGGTCCACCTACAGCCTAGGCCAGGGTCTCTGGCTGCCTGTTAGCAAGAGCTTTGTGGTTCCTCCGGTGGAGCTTTCTATAAATCCGCTGGCCAGCTGCAAAACAGATGTCCTGGTGACCGAAGATCCATCAGACGTCAGGTAAGGATGGTACTCCCTGCACTGTGGGTGAGGGAAGGTCGCAGTAGCCATTAGGTTTCTAAAATGGAGCGAGCTGTTGCAGTGAAACCTCTACAGTGGTACCTCAACTTACGAATGACTCGAATTTTTCGACTTAAGAATGGGGGTAATGGCCGCACGCTTATGAATGTCTTGACATCCGGAAAAAAACCCGCAGCGGTTTTAGATAGGGATTTTTCGTCTTACGGATTTTTTGCTTTGACTTACGAATTTTTCCATTTCCAATGCATTTCTATGGGAAATTGTGTTTCCAATGGCGTTTTTCGACTTACGAATTTTCCGACTTACAAAGGTTCCTTCAGAACGGATTAAATTCATAAGTCGAGGCACCACTGTACCTAGGCTTCTATCTCTGCATGGCACACATGCTGATTTACCTGATGAGCCCTCATATTATGCTATTGATGATACCCTTTATATTTATAGTGATACGAACTTGTTCCTTTGTAGAGGTGGGAGATGTGTTGTTTTTCTCTTGGCTTCTCTGCAGTTGTACTCTAGGCTAGACAACCTGGGCTGTGCACAGACATATCTGTTAATATTTAAACAAAGAGGGCTTCCTCCAGATACTGTCTTACCACACATTGGGTCCCTTTGGGTGGTGGCCGCTTCCCTTTGGCAATCCCCTCCCATTAAATATTAGACAGGCACTGTCTGTGTTATAATTTTGGCACTGACTGAAGACTTCAGTTTTTCAGCAAGCCTTCTAAGTAAAAATCTTTCCCTGACTGCTTCTGCAGTGAAATTGTTTTTGATGTTTTAGTTGTTTTATCACCTGTGTGTTTGCTGTCTAGGGCTCCTTTGGGAAGAAAGGCAGAATATAAATTTAATAATAAAATAAATAAGAAATTAAAAGGGTTTTTTTTCTTTTTGGCTGTGGAGTGAGCTCTGTGCCCCTGCCCCCTCTCCCTGTTTCAAGCAAGCACTTTCGCTCTTCAGATAATATCAGTCCTGCTCTAAATGCTTTTGCTATCCTTATATCAAATACTGTTATTTGCCTATTCAAGTGAAGTGCATGGTTAGCTCATCAAACCTTTCCCTGGCATTCTGTATATTTTAAATTATAAATAGTTTGGATTATTACCGTATTGGCCTGAATATAAGCCACACCCGAATATAAGCTGCACCTTTAAAATTGGAGGGAGAGTGGAAGAACCCCCCCCCCCAGAATATAAGCCACTCCATTCCTTGCTGCTCCTGGCTGCATACTTGGGGTGGGGGGAGCCACGCTGCGTTTTTAGTGGTCTTTCCTCTTCCCCACTTTCTCCCCGTCCATGGGGGAGAGGATGGGGAACTACGCACGGGGCAGCCACCGCTTTGCTACACTCCTGGCACTGTTTGCCCCACGCTCCTGGCTGCATACGGTAAGGTCGCGAATATAAGCCACACTTTAACTTTTCATGGCCAGAGTTTGGGGAAAAAAATGAGGCTTATATTCAGGCCAATAAGGTATTATTTCCTTTGTTGTTGTTGTTGAAAAACTGCTCCAACAGGGAGTGAAGGTTGTTTCATGATTGACAAAAGGGACAGCAAATCAGTGCTGTTCACAACTGTGCTCTGGGAAGGGGTTACTAGGGATTAATAAAATGTCTCCATAAGTATCATAGTGAGCTACGTTATGCACAAGAGCTCACTTCTGAATGTGTGTGTGTGTGTGTGTGTGTGTCTGTCTGTCTGTCTGTCTGTCTGTATGTGCAGGTCCACACCCATAGAAAATATCTTAGAATTTGCATATGAGAGCTCATAATTTGGATTGCTTTGAATCTCCAAATTCAGGTTCAGATGTTACTTTTCACTGCAATATAGGCAGGCTTGGTAGTAGACAAGGCTACAATTCACACACACACACACACACACACACACACACACACACACACACCAATGAAGAAATAATTATAAATGCTCCCACTTCCCAGACAACAGCAATGGTGTCCTGCCTCATAAGCTAACTGGTTAAATTAAATGTATCACTTGTGCTTCTATGCCCAAAGCCAGTTGATGAAGACTTGGATTGACAACCCACTACAGTATTTAGATTCAACACTATTGAGAAAAAAAACTATTTAAATACTCATTGGTAGGTGGTTAATCTTGCCCATAAGGAAAACAACAACAGTAGGGACAAGAATATGAGAGAGCTGCAGAAGGTCTGTGGTTGTGCCTCTGAAGAAGAGAACCACAACTTTAGAATACAATATGCGAAAAAAACTGGAGACTCAAATGCAACGAAGAGAAATTAGTTAACTGAACACCTCTGTGACACACAGCAGATGCTAAATTATTTAACATTTAATAAATGTGGTAATAAATATTTGATGTCGAATTATGGAAGCCTCCACAAATACATTGGGAACCAAAGAGTGATCTATTGTGTCTGTATTCAAACCTGAGCTCTTCTCAGGTGGAGATCAGCCTGAAAGACGGAATTGGTGTAGCATGCAATGATTTCTCCGTGTCTTTTTACTTGAAGGTAATCTTGATCACAGCTGCATAAGCTGCTGTGGAGATGTTAGTCTAGAATTAAGAGCTGGGTCTCTGTGTTTTGTTCACATTTCAAGAAAGAGCCAAATGTTTATCTCTTCCCTCCTCAGTTTTTACCCCCTCCTTCACCGTTTTCTTCATTATGTTGTTATTATTAAAGCACTTCTGACATAAGTGCCTAAAGGCAGTTTGCAGATCCTTCACAAAAACAGCTAAAGTGGATTTATAAGCAGTACAAAAGCAACTGAAAATAGGTTTTAAAACAATAGAGAATGAATACCTAAGGCAGAGGAGACCATTTCACCCAGCTAGAAAAGTTTGTTGAGACAAAAATGTCTTCAGCTGCTCCTGATGAGTACAGATAGTACTTTCCTGAAGCAATTTAGATTGTTATCTTTAGATTATTCCTTCCTCAAACAAAAAATGCAGATATTGTTGAACTTCTACGATGGGGGTAGCCAACATGGTGCCCTCCAGATCCATCATTCCTGACCCATGTACAGCTGGAGCTGATGGTAGCTGGAGGCTGGTCAGAAGGTGGATCAGGATCCACTGTTAGATGTCTGACATGCAGAAGATCAGCAAGGATTCCCTAGATCTAGGGAAGTAATAGTACCACTGTATTCTGCTCTGGTCAGACCTCACCTGGAGTACTGTGTCCAGTTCTGGGCACCACAGTTCAAGAAGGATACTGACAAGCTGGAACGTGTCCAGAAGAGGGCAACCAAAATGGTCAAAGGCCTGGAAACGATGCCTTATGAGGAGAGCTGGGTATGTTTAGCCTGGAGAAGAGAAGGTTAAGGGGTGATATGATAGCCATGTTCAAATATATGAAAGGATGTCATATGGAGGACGGAGAAAGATTGTTTTCTGCTGCTCCAGAGAAGCGGACACGGAGCTATGGATTCAAACTTCAAGAAAGAAAATTCCACCTAAACATTAGGAAGAACTTCCTGACAGTAAGAGCTGTTCGGCAGTGGAATTTGCTGCCAAGGAGTGTGGTGGACTCTCCTTCTTTGGAGGTCTTTAAGCAGAGGCTTGACAGGCATATGTCAGGAATGCTTTGATGGTGTTTCCTGCTTGGCAGGGGGTTGGACTGGATGGCCCTTGCGGTCTCTTCCAACTCTATGATTCTATGATTTCTTGCTCCCAATTCTTTAAAGACAGAAATATATATATATATATATATATATATATATATATATACACACACATACATACACATACATACACACACACACACACACTTCCACCCCACTGTGTAAACCAGGATGCTGAAATGAAGAAATCTAGCAGGAGTGAACTTTTGTGTGAAAGGCCTGCACAAAAAAATTTACTAAGCAAAATTATCAGCTTAGAATGTGCTCAGAGGTACCCGTTCTTTCATTCTAGCTTGGTATCTTTTCAACTTGGCACTGGTTGGTGGATCTTTGGGTTTCTAGGAAAACAACAGCGAAGTAGGTTCGGTAAGCCAGAAGGTTGCCCCCCCCCATACTCCCACCCCAGATCAAGGACATCTGTAAGGCAGCAGGCTGGGGAAGCCTGATGTAAGCCCTGTGCAAGTTGTTGTCCCAGGTTGATCTTTCAGCCTCTCTGGCAGGGTTCCTCTATTATTTTCTCTGACATCCATTGGAATATAAGACCTGCTTGCGAGGTTCCTTGGAGCACAGCCTGGCATCTAAGCTTTGTTTTACAGGCTTATTTTATACCTGCCACTGAACTGGATGCTCTCCTGACCATGTTGTGACATGTTGCATTAGCAGCAATGCCGCCAGGGCATTCCTTTGTTGGCATGGTAGCATCCCCACCCCCAGCCCTTATTTGTGAGCACACCGTATTCCTCTAGGCCTCTTATTAGCCAGACACCTTTGCCTGAAGGTCATGCTTTGCTAAGAGTTTAATGGAGGAAAATTGTCCAGCACCTGCATTGTGAAAATACTTAAGTTCTTTATAGCTCTCGGGGTGAAGGTCTCAGCATGAACCTTATGCCTTAATGAAGGTGTCTTGAGTGCAGCAGACATGTGGGGGTGAGGATTTTGTGGTGGTGGGGATGCTGATCTGCTTTTGTGTGCTGGTTCAGAAAAGGATTCTGCTTTCTAGAGATGATGGTATTTATAAAGGGTGTTTGTGTATAGGATTGTTTGGATCTTTGAGACTTCGTGAATGGGAATAATTACATGTCTTAAGCACAACCCCAGGTTCAGACAACATGCCAAGTTAAAATCTGGCTTAGCTACAGTCCCGCAGTAACATAAAAAGCCCAGGAAGGAGGAGCGAAGTATGTGCAAGCTCCCTCCAGAAAGCAGCATATTTATGCAATAACAGTGCACCATGATCATGAGTTTGACCAAACTGTGGGAGGCAGTGGAAGACAGGAGTGCCTGGCGTGCTATGGTCCATGGGGTCACAAAGAGTCGGACACGACTAAACGACTAAACAACAACAACAATGATTACTATTGGCCTAATTACTAGTGACTGTTCATTGCAGGAACACTAAACTGAGTGCAGAAGAGATAATGGAGGATGTATGGTTACTTGCACATCTGCTAGGAAAGCAGTGTGCTTAGGTTATTTCCCGATGTGTCTTTCTCGTAGTTTTGTACATTGTTTTCATTAATTTATGCGTATCTGTACACATGTTTGGGTTGGAGAATAGCATGACACAATTTGGAGAAGGGCAATGTTTTGAGAGATAAGTTGTACACCATTTTGCTTATTGGCTCAGGAAGTGTGAATTAGGCAAGTTTGCCTGAAAATGGAAACTGAATGGCTTTCCCTCCATCTCTGTGAAGGGAAACTCGGGGGGGGGGATACCTGATTCCGCTAGATTTCTTCTTCTTCTTCTTCTTCTTCTTCTTCTTCTTCTTCTTCTTCTTCTTCTTCTTCTTCTTCTTCTTCTTCTTCTTCTTCTTCTTCTTCTGCCTCTGCCTCTGCCTCTTCCTCTTCCTCTAGAGTTAAGGAATCTTTTGCATTTCTCTGCCTTCCTGCTTCAAAGCTTGTTGCATTTGCTCACTTTGCCAGCTTATTCTCACGTTGCACATTGGGAACTTGAGGGCCACTTGCTCTTCCACCAGTTCTAAAAAGACAATGTTTCTGTAATATTATTTATTTAATTCTTAGCATCTGCAGACATAAATCACAGGAGCAGAGACTTAGCTGTTGTGGTGACATGACTTATGGCTCTATCGTTATAGAAACCGTGGAGAGACAGAAAGGCCCTGTACTTGCCTGACATGCTCTAGAGGCGCTTTGATGGGAGCATCGGCTGGAAGGATGTTTTCTCTTTAGCTTGCTACAGATTCATCTTAATTTTTTTCCTCTGGAGTGAACTCACTTGCTTTTGGTTCATTGCATGGTCTCTGGCATTACACCATTATTCCCCCCCCCCCGGCCTTCTATCAGAAGTGGAAATATGCCGATTAGTGGTAGGGTGTGTAGATTGGCTGTGATGCCATTTAAGCATGTCCTCCTTAAAATTGACTTTGCCAGAGGGTCTTTGGATATTTCGATCAGGTGGCATGATTCAAACTCAGACTTGGACAGGATCTTGTTGCAGATCCCTGAAGACAAGTAAATGTATTTCATACTCTGTTCTCCTTCCTTGAAGTGGGAGCAATAGCTATCCACCTCAAGAATTCTTGTGAGGGTAAAATATCACAATGGTGTGAAACAATTTGCCTACCCCCCCTTGTGAATAATTGAACACCACACTGTCTCCCTACCATCTTTCAGGGAGGGGCTATTGCTCAGTGACAGAGCACATGCTTTGTAAACAGGTGGTCACAGGTCCAAACCTTCCCATCTCTAGTCAAAAGGATCAGATAGTAAATGATGGGGAAAACCTTCCCTGAGATCCTGGAGAGTTGCTGTCAGTCAGAAAAGGCAATACTAGACTATCAGACAAATCAACTCATTTTAAAGCAACTACCTGTTTTCCTTGGCTGATTCCAATCGCACCAATAAAAGAAAGAAAGAAAGAAAGAAAGAAAGAAAGAAAGAAAGAAAGAAAGAAAGAAAGAAAGACCACTACTACTACTACTACTACTACTTATTATGATTATTATTAGAATTTATATACTGCCCTATACTCACAGGTCTCAGGGCGGTTCACAGAATAAAATCAAAATAAACGGCCCCTGACCATCAGGTCCAGTCGTGTCCGACTCTGGGGTTGCGGCGCTCATCTCGCTCTATAAGCCGAGGGAGCCGGCGTTTGGAAAACCACAAAATACACGATCAAAATAACAACAGCAACAACCCAATAACACCCCCCCAAAAACCCCACATTTTAAAAGGGCATCAGATGTAATTACCATTATATACTTGGAAAATGGAAAGGAGCAACAAAAGATCTTCTGAACTAAGCACTTAAAGAAAGTATTAAAGAGAAAGTGAGATACAAAGCAATGGGTAAATTGAATTAACCACCAAGTAATTGAGTTAAATAGCTGAACTATTTAAAATTTTAAAAGATGATGCTGTTAAGGTGCTACACCCAATATGCCAGCAAGTTTGGAAAACTCAGCAATGGCCAGAGGATTGGAGAAGATCAGTCTACATCCCAATTCCAAAGAAGGGCAGTGCCAAAGAATGCTCCAACTACCGCACAATTGCGCTCATTTCACACGCTAGCAAGGTTATGCTTAAAATTCTACAAGGCAGGCTTAGGCAGTATGTGGACCGAGAACTCCCAGAAGTGCAAGCTGGATTTCGAAAGGGCAGAGGAACCAGAGACCAAATAGCAAACATGCGCTGGATTATGGAGAAAGCTAGAGAGTTCCAGAAAAACATCTACTTCTGCTTCATTGACTATGCAAAAGCCTTTGACTGTGTCGACCACAGCAAACTATGGCAAGTTCTTAAAGAAATGGGAGTGCCTGATCACCTCATCTGTCTCCTGAGAAATCTCTATGTGGGACAAGAAGTTACAGTTAGAACTGGATATGGAACAACGGATTGGTTCAAAATTGGGAAAGGAGTACGACAAGGTTGTATATTGTCTCCCTGCTTATTTAACTTATATGCAGAATTCATCATGTGAAAGGCTGGACTAGATGAATCCCAAGCCGGAATTAAGATTGCCGGAAGAAATATCAACAACCTCAGATATGCAGATGACACAACCTTGATGGCAGAAAGTGAGGAGGAATTAAAGAACCTTTTAATGAGGGTGAAAGAGGAGAGCGCAAAATATGGTCTGAAGCTCAACATCAAAAAAACCAAGATCATGGCCACTGGTCCCATCACCTCCTGGCAAATAGAAGGGGAAGAAATGGAGGCAGTGAGAGATTTTACTTTCTTGGGCTCCTTGATCACTGCAGATGGTGACAGCAGTCACGAAATTAAAAGACGCCTGCTTCTTGGGAGAAAAGCAATGACAAACCTAGACAGCATCTTAAAAAGCAGAGACATCACTTTGCCGACAAAGGTCCGTATAGTTAAAGCTATGGTTTTCCCAGTAGTGATGTATGGAAGTGAGAGCTGGACCATAAAGAAGGCTGATCGCCGAAGAATTGATGCTTTTGAATTATGGTGCTGGAGGAGACTCTTGAGAGTCCCATGGACTGCTAGAAGATCAAACCTATCCATTCTTAAGGAAATCAGCCCTGAGTGCTCCCTGGAAGGACAGATCGTGAAGCTGAGGCTCCAATACTTTGGCCACCTCATGAGAAGAGAAGAATCCTTGGAAAAGACCCTGATGTTGGGAAAGATTGAGGGCACTAGGAGAAGGGGACGACAGAGGACAAGATGGTTGGACAGTGTTCTCGAAGCTACGAACATGAGTTTGACCAAACTACGGGAGGCAGTGGAAGACAGGAGTGCCTGGCGTGCTATGGTCCATGGGGTCACGAAGAGTCGGACACGACTAAACGACTAAACAACAACAACAATTGAGTGAACAGGACAGCTTCATTCCTAAAATAGAGCAATGGTGCTTCCAGGGACAACATGCTTGGGAGAAAAAATTCCTTCAGTAGCACCTTAAAGACCAACTAAGTTTATATTTTGGTATGAGCTTTCGTGTGCATGCACACTTCTTCAGATACACAAACAAGCAAGCAGACTGGTGCTCTAATTCTTTTTCACTCCAGAAGTCTAGTAGCCAAGGAAATTAAAACCTTGCCCAAACCATACAACAGTCTGCTATGGACACTTGGCTTGCAACACATTATTTTCTTAGCTATAGAATGAATTGAGGAAGAAATTTAAAAAATAATTCTTTATTTGGCAAGTAAGAAGCACACAAATAAGAGATAAGAGATCTGTGGACAGCTTAAAACAGACAATCCTACAGGCTGGAATCTTTCTCAAGAAACATTAAAGGTTCTATTGAAGAAGTGTGCATGCACACGAAAGCTCATACCAAAATATAAACTTAGTTGGTCTTTAAGGTGCTACTGAAGGAATTTTTTTATTTTGCTTCGACTCAGACCAACACGGCTACCTACCTGTAACTATGCTTGGGAGAGATTTCCATAGTTGGGATGCAGCCATAGATAAAGACTTGTGCCTCCAGTTGCTGCCCATGTGATCTCCACAGTGAAAGAGGAGAGCCTCATCCGAAGATCTCAGAATTTAGAGTGCTAGAAAATTATTGCCAGTGCTCTTAGAACTTTGTAATGCCACCTTTTGGCTTCAGGACATTTCGTACACCTGTCTGAAAGAGGAGCTTCCTGCACAGCCTCTTTTTTTTCCTTGCTTCTAGTGCCGCTGAAAAAAAATGGCATAGCTTTGAGCAAGTCCTTTATCAGACCCTTTAATCAATGGTTACATTGAACCGTAGAGGGAGCTCCCTTCAAAGTCTATTGCTCTGTCAATAACAGCATCAACCGCCGCCGATAAAGGCATCCCTGCACTCCTGACAGCAGGCACCAGTGATGAATGGCAGATTTAACATGATGGAGCAAATTGATCATTGCTTTGCCGGACATTGCTTCACGTCACGGTGGTGCTGTCATCACCAGAGATAAATGCCCCATGCTGGGGAGATTACAGTTTCCTGGCCTTTGTTGTAAACCATAGAGATTACCTAGGTATAAGTCAGTACGGTAGGTCAGGAGAAAATATCTTCCAGCGAAATGGTAGGACTTGCTGGGCATTGGTACTGTACTGCTTGTGGATATATTGAATATTTAATTTGCACTGTCAATGTGCTCAGTAATGCGTACAACAGTTGTTGTTGTTTAGTCGTTTAGTTGTGTCCGACTCTTCGCGACCCCATGGACCATAGCACGCCAGGCACTCCTGTCTTGCACCGTACAACAGCAAAGTGACATGAATCATGTTCATACAGTTTGTGGCATAAGCCAGGCATGCAAACAAGAGAAGATTGGATCATATAATCATAGAATTCTACAATTTAGGACTCCGAGGGTCGTCTAGTTCAACCCCCTGCAGTGCATGAAACTCAGCTAAAGCATCCATGACAGATGGCCATCCAACCTCTGCTTAAACACCTCCAAAGAAGGAGAGTCCACCACCTCTTGTGGGAGTATGTTCCACTGCCGAACAGCTCTTAGTGTCAGAAAGTTTTCCTGCATGTTTAGTTGGAATCTCATTTCTTGTAACTTGAAGCCATTGCCTCGAGTCTTGCCCTCAAGAGCAGGAGAAAACAAGCATGCTCTCTCTTCTATGTGACAGTGCTTAAGATATTTGAAGATGGCTATCATATCTCCTCTCAGTCTCCTCTTTTCCAGGCTAAACATACCCAGATCCTTCAAGCACTCCTCATAAGGCTTGGTTTCCAGACCCTTGGTCATCTTTGTTGCCCTCCTCTGCACATGTTCCAGCTTGTCAACAGCCTTCTTAAATTGTGGTGCCAGAATTTGACACAGTATTCCAGGTGTGGTCTGACCAAGGCAGAATACAGTGATACTATTACTTCCCTTGATCTGGATGCTATATTTCTGTTGGTGCAGCCTAAAATGGCCTTAGTTGGTTTTTTTGCTGTTGGATCAGCCTGTTGACTCATGTTAAGCTTGTGGTCCACCAAGACCCCTAGATCCTTTCACATGTACTTTCTATTTTCCATTTCTTATACATGTCCTTCTTAAATCTTAGGTTATCTGTAGGTCTGTAGGCTCCTTATGCAACCACACAGACGGATTATCCCCTTGTTGCTTCTTCTATCTTCTGGGAAATGGTATTGTCAGTGAGGCAATGGAGGAATTTTTGGACCTTGCATTTTTATCAGAGTTTGACTCTGATAGTGTTAACTGACCAACTGACAACTGACCTATGTTGCTTCTCCAACCAAATAGGATAACAACAACAACAACAATTTATTATTTATACCCCGCCCATCTGGCTGGGCTTTCCCAGCCACAATTGGGTAATCAAGTCAGCTGTGCCTTGCCCAACCCCCTTGTGCTCCTCTGATTGGTGGGCATGGACTGCAGTCCTTGCATGGACTTCTTGTTCTCAGACCTTGCATTTATTCATATTAAACAAACAAGCAAGCAGACTGGTGCTCTAATTCTTTTTCACTCCAGAAGTCTAGTATGCCTCTTCTTTAATTTTTATCTTCTGATGGCCTAATTTAATATTTTTTTCCAGCTCTTTGTGATGTTTTTATTTTAAGGGTTCCAACATATCTCAGTGTCATACTAATCCACAGTCCATTTTCCTCAATTCCTCCCTCTTCTCCCCTTCCAGTCCTTCGGAAAACTAACTTTGGGTATATTAGCAGCCTTCTCTATTTGTAAATCCACTCCCCCAGCAATCTCATTAAGCAACCTCAGCTGGCAGGAGAAAAAGTGTCTTGCCTTGTCACTAACACCTCTTGTAATTCAATCTATTCAACTATTAGCTCTTCATTTTTCTCTGAGCATCAAAAATATTTTGAGCACAGGGTCTGCAGATTCAATATGGTCAGGCAAAAATGCCCCCCCCTCTGCCACCTGCAGATTCTACTTCTCCTATTTTTCTAATCAACAAACTAATATTTTTGTTGAATTCTTCCTTTACTTCTCGGATTACTTCTCAGAATTCAGATTGCGATACTACTTGCTGCTCTTTAAGCAACACTCGCAAAACGATCTAGGATCAGTGAGATATTCTGATCAATCCTAATTTACTACCTCTCCACCCTTAAGGGTTTAAAACGCAGCTATAAATTCCACAATGAGAGGAAGACTTACGGATTTGCAGAAGACGTACAACTTAAATTACAGACAATAAAGAGTCATAGTCTGTTGATATCTTTAAAGGCAATAGAACCTTTAATGCTTCTTGAGAAAGATTCCAGCTTGTAGGATTGTCTGTTTTAAGCTGTCCACAGATCTCTTATCTCTTATTTGTGTGCTTCTTACTTGCCAAATAAAGAATTATTTTTTAAATTTCTTCCTCAATTCATTTTATAGCTAAGAAAATAATGTGTTGCAAGCCAAGTGTCCATAGCAGACTGTTGTATGGTTTGGGCAAGGTTTTAATTTCCTTGGCTTCAGAGCTGTTCTACTCACCCAGGGCCCCAGACATGCTGTCTTCCGGATCCCTCCTGTGAGACACAGCTCTTAGAAAACTTCAAGAGGACGACCGCAAGATATACTCCTGACCCTAGAATGAATTTTCTGGCAGCTGGGAAACTTCTCAGCCATCATAAACACCACACAACTATCTCTTTCAGCATGGAAGGTGATAAGAGACTTCTAACTCACCACCATACCTCACTGGAACATCAATTTTTACCTATATACATTCGTACCTCGGAAGTCAAATGGATCCATTCCAGAAGTCTGTTCAACTTCCAAAACGTTCAGAAACCAAGTCGTGACTTCCAGTTGGCTGCAGGAAGGTCCTGCAGCCAATTGGAAGCCGCAGAAGCCTCATTGGATGTTCAGGTTCCAAATAATGTTCGCAAACCGGATCACTCACTTTCGGGTTTGTGGTGTTTGGGAGCCAAAACATTAGACTCTCAAGGCGTTTCATAATCAAGGTACAGTACAACTGTACTCTTAATCTGCCTTCCGTGCTCCAAGTCATTGATCTGTTCACAATTGCACACATCCTTTACATATAATGCTACTCCTACTCCCTTCTTGTTTGGTCTTTTTCTTTTGAATAGGTTATGTGTCTCAATTTCTACATTCCAGTCATGTGTCTTATCCCACCAGGTTTTAGTAATGCTTATTAGATCATACTTGCCATCCTGAATTAAGAGCTCAAATTTGTCTTGTTTGTTTTGCATATTCTGTGCATTGGTATAGAAACAACTGAAACTATGAGTCATTCCCTTCAGCTGCTTTCTTCCAGTAGTATACTGTCCTTTAGCAGGTTTATGCTTGATAAAAAGATGTATAGGAAGGAGATGCTTACTCATTCTCTTCTATGACATGAAGTCAAAATTTCCATTGGATTGGAGGACTCTTTGTCTGAGCTGTAATACTTTGGACTTGACAGGTAAACTTTTGACATGTAGGGTATGTCCGTGTGTTTATCTATATATAGAATTTTCCTCAGAATGGGCAAGGCTAGGTTATGAAATAATAGTGTGTGTACACACACACACACACACACACACAAGCTGAATTTTTATACCATCAGCATGGATGCTGCAAAAAAATTGTATGTATGAGTGGCACACGTTCCATAATAAATATTTGCTTGAAAGCACCTTCTGTATCCCACCTGTGGTAGAAGCACAGCTGTTTGGGAAGAGAGATAGGGAATACTTTGCCCTTTGAAATTTGAGTGGTTCTGTCTTTGGATACAGTGGTACCTCGGGTTACAAACACTTCAGGTTACAAACTCTTCAGGTTACAAACTCTGCTAACCCAGAAATACGGTAGTGCCTCAGATTAAGAACTTTGCTTCAGGATAAGAACAGACATTGTGCTCTGGTGGCGCGGCGGCCCCATTAGCTAAAGTGGTGCTTCAGGTTAAGAACAGTTTCAGGTTAAGAGCGGACCTCCGGAATGAATTAAGTTCTTAACCAGAGGTACGACTGTACTGGTTAGTGAAAACTGTTATTCCAGCAGGCTTTAGCCTGCCAGATAGATTAGGTTTAATTTAATATTGTGGGTTAACTGCTGTGGATGTCTTTTTGTACTTGGTTTATGATGCATCCACTTCATCAGGCACATCTGATGAAATGGGCTGCAGCCTATGAAGGTTGGCGCTTCGAATCCCCGCGACGGGGTGAGCTCCCGTTGTTCAGTCCCAGCTCCTGCCCACCTAGCAGTTCAAAAGCACGTCAAAGTGTAAGTAGATAAATAGGTACTGCTCCAGTGGAAAGGTAAACAGTGTTTCCATGCGCTGCGCTGCTTTCGCCAGAAGCGGCTTAGTTATGCTGGCCACATGACCCGGAAGCTGTACACCGGCTCCCTCGGCCTATAGAGCGAGATGAACGCTACAACTCCAGAGTTGTCCGCGACTGGACTTAACTGTCAGGGGTACCTTTACCTTTACCCCTGTGCGCAACGCACACACAGGGAACGCACACTGCTGCTGATGCCCAAGCAAGTAGTTACTCCGCTGTTGTTTGTGTTAGACTAATGTCAACACCTTGATTTAGGGGGCAGTAACACATAGACCACCATTGCAGATTATTCAGAATATTAAGCCTTCAAAACGCTAAAATCACCTGTACTAGAAATAAATGTAATGTTTGAAGCGGCCCCGGAAGCGGCTGGATGATTTTTCAGATGACTTCATCCTTTTTGTTCTTACTCATGCCTTTGCCCTTGTGTTGGGCATTCTTGCTAAATCGTGTATGGTGTGTGCAGTCCTTTTAAACAGCGTGGCTGAAAGCATAAAGGACCAAGCTGAGACAAGGCTCTGTAAATCTGCACTGAGAATTGCAATGGGTGGATGGTGGAGGATATTCACGTCAAATACATTTTCTTTGCCTTTGAAAACTTCTAATACATTTCAGTCTCTGCCAAAATACCACCATACAATCCATCTGAATCTGCTCATAACCTGTCTCTGCATTGCTCCACTTTAATAATAATCTGCACATATATGGTCTTTTAATATGATAATGTTGCTAGAAAATGTTTGATAGATACTTTAATAAATGGTCAAGTAATTGATGACCCACTGGACTGTGTAATCATTCCTTTTAACCAGCTGTTTGCTCTGTTATTATAGATTGTGCTTGGCTAGGCTGGACTCTGGTTTTTAGGCAGGTATACTCCAAAGAACAAGTTGTGTGTGTGAGTGTGTGTGTGGGTGTTCTCAGTGCTTTCTGTTCTCTTGACAGTATTTTGCAGGGGGGATTCAAGCACATGCCTGCATGGTGGTAATAATAATAAAATAATAATAATAATAATAATAATAATTATTATTATTATTAATTGTAGCCCGCTCATCTGGCTGGGTTTCCCCAGCCACTCTGGTCGGCTTCCAACAAAGATTTAAAATACAGTGGTACCTCTACTTACGAATAACTCTACTTACAAATGTTTCTACTTACGAATGGAGCTCTGTCCGCCATCTTGGATGCGGTTTAGATAGGATTTTTTCTACTTACGAATTTTTAGATAGGGTTGCTTCTACTTACGATTTTTTTCTCCCAATGCATTCCTATGGGATTCGACTTTCAATTTTTTTCGACTTACAAATGTGTGTTCGGAACGCATTTAATTCGTAAGTAGAGGTACCACTGTACATTAAAATGTCACACATTAAAAACTTCCCTGAACAGGGCTGCCTTCAGATGTCTTCTAATTGTCAGGTAGTTATTTATCTCTTTGACATCTGATGGGAGGGCGTTCCACAGGGTGGGTGCCACTACCGAGAAGGCCCTCTGCCTGGTTCCCTGTAGCTTTGCCTCTTGCAGTGAGGGAACCGCCAGAAGGCCCTCGGCACTGGACCTCAGTGTCTGGGCAGAACAATGGGGGTGGAGACGCTCCCTCAGGTATACTGGGCTGAGGCTCACCTGTCAGGGATGCTTTAGCTGATGTTCCTGCATTGCAGGGGGTTGGACTAGAGGACCCTTGGGGTACCTAACAACTCCTAAGATTCTATTATTCTAGATCAACTAAATGCCACTTGGCTTTCCCAACTGTGTGCAATGATTGTAAAGTAGACCTGAAGAGAGGGCATTCTGGTCTCATAGATGCCCTTGCCTAGTGTGCCTGGAGGTATAGTAGGCAGGTGTGTGTGTCTTGATTTTAATTTAAACACTATGTTGTGGTACTCCATTCCATAGGCTTACTTGCTTGTATGTCAGTCTACCAAGTTAAAAGTTAAAACTTATAAACAAAGATGCATGCACATGCACCAGAATGTGTTGCTCAGGCATAGGCAAACTCGGCCCTCCAGATGTTTTGGGACTACAACTCCCACGATCCCTAGCTAACAGGACCAGTGGTCAGGGATGATGGGAATTGTAGTCCCTAAAGCAGGCATCCCCAAACTTCGGCCCTCCAGATGTTTTGGAGTACAATTCCCATCATCCCTGACCACTGGTCCTATTAGCTAGGGATCATGGGAGTTGTAGGCCAATACATCTGGAGGGCCGAAGTTTGGGGATGCCTGCCCTAAACCATCTGGAGGGCCGAGTTTGCCTATGCCTGGTGTAGCTCATATTTCCGAGAGGTAAGGGTTTTAAGAAATCACCTGGTATTGCGCAACTCCTGATAAAATGTTTGAGAATTAGCATGGCAGGGCAGGGTGGGGGGTGGGGATGATAAAGAAACAGAGGAGGGGAGTTCAGTACTGTACTTTGGGCCTCGTCCGCTGAGGCTTTGCTGAGATATATGGGGTGATGAAAAGATTTACTGCCAAACATGTGCCTCATTCTCATCACAGCAGGTCTACACTGGAGAGCTTTGTGTGTGCTCAAGATTTCAACCCCTCCCCCCGTCCTTTGCATTCAAAAGTGATCTGAGGCCAAAACAGCCTTATGTGACTTTTCCTGATGACACACTGTTTGGACTCTCATGCTCTCTATCTTCTTCAGAGTATACTTCTGCTTCGAAGAGCCTGAAGCTTTGAGCCTCTGTACCCTGTTCCTTATTCCCTATGTCACCATGATAGTTCAACAGAGAAAGTTACTGCAAGTGCGACAGCCTAGCCAGAACCAGCAGCTCAGGCTGCCATTGTGACATCTGCATGTGTTGGTGGGCTCTCCAGTTTCTCCTGCGGCATCCACACAAAAAAATGGAAATATTCCCTTGGAAATTCATAAAGCAGAGAGCGTTCTTCTCTCTTCTCGCTCAGTTCCTGTTTGCACTGACTCAGCCTTTCCTACATTGAACATGCCCCCTTAAACATGCATTTGTCACTGGTACCTATGTCGTTTTCTCCAAATGTGCCCACAGACCCCAAAATGTTGGGAACCCTTGAGCTAGAGGACCTAGAACATCATCATCATCATCATCATCATCATCATCGTAGTGAAGATGACGTATTTATTTATACCTAGACTTTTCTGTTGATAGACTCAAGTCAGCTCGCAAATAAATTAACAGCTAAAAACAAAAGGGGGAAATACAATCATGAAAACAAACAATAATAGAATGTGTGTGTGTGTGAGAGAGAGAGAGAGAGAGTGCACACATGTGCGCACGCACGCGCACACACAAATCAATGGTTGGACTTGGCAGCTTCTTGTGTTATGCATTACTTTGCCATTGAAAAGCAAAAGACTCCTGGCAGAATCCTGCAATTGTACTGTATATATTGAGAATAATTCAATTTGATTGCCACAGAACTACATTTAGCAAGCCCCCTTGAGAGAACACAAACAGCAGTTTTATGCTGCAGAAATAATAATAATATTTTAATCTGATTTAGGTAAAAGAGATAAAACCTAAGCTAGGGAGCTGAAGGTTTGGATGTTACTCACACACATCCCAACAAAGGAAGAAAAAAGGAAGAGCGAAGCCATGTTTCAGGAGCAGTATCCATGTCTTCATGGGGGCTTCTAAAGGTCCCATAAACGCTACTTCTCAATTGACAGAGAGATTAAGATTCAAGGATAAATGAGTGAAGCTTAATGGGGTGGTTAGTGTTCTGCAAAGCCAGCTCTAGGTTTCAGAGGAAGTGCAGTCATTGAGAGGGTGGATTGGAGGCTTATGTGGGGTTAAACCTATCACATTTCTGCCCTTTCCTTGGCAGGCATAACAAATGCATTTGAATCAGTGTAAGCATTCTATTAAGGCTTGGATTTGCTGACCTTGGCAGGGGCTCTCTAATTACTTTGGGCTTTTCCCCTGATGGGGGAGAGCAGGGAAGGTTGTGAATGGAGTAAAGGGCATGGCTTGCATCTTGGGGAATGGGGAGTGGTTATTGGGAATAAATGACATATTTTATTGTCCAGGAAATGAATCCTTCTAGCATACTGTTTGTACAGTCTCACAAGCTTCTTCTGGCTTCAAGGCCTCTCTCCCTCCACCCCCACCTCCTTTCCCAAAGAGAGAGAAATACAATATGACCCCGTTTAAGTCATCTTAACTAACTAACTAACTAACTAACTAACTAACTAACTAACTAACTAACTAACTAACTAAAACAGCTAACAGATTGAGGTTGAATCCTGATAAGACAGAAGTACTGTTTTGGGGGGACCGGGTGTGGGTGTGGGGGACTCCCCGATCCTGAATGGGGTAACTGTGCCCCTGAAGGACCAGGTGTGCAGCCTGGGAGTCATTTTGGACTCACAGCTGTCCATGGAGGCACAGGTTAACTCTGTGTTCAGGACGGCTGTCTACCAGCTCCATCTGGTACGCAGGCTGAGACCCTAGGCTCTGTGCCCAGTCTGGCTAAACCAATTGCATTCCCTTAAATCTGCCTCTGGATTCAGGGAGCAATTGTGAAGCTTCCTAGGAGGTTGCTGCCTGTTCTTCATGTAGGGATGAACTTGGTTTTTCTGGCCTGCTCTGCCCATCACCCATTTACTTTTTCCAGACTTGTGTTTAAAATATTTTCCAGGAAATGTTTGGGCAAGAAAGGGGGAAGGAGATGAAATATGGGCTATCAAAGGAAAATAGGAGCATATGAGGGGGGGGGCATTTATTTCACAAAATACTCCTCTTTACACCTTTCCACGTTGTCTTTTCACATTTACTTTCCAGCCTGTAAAATCCAGTATGGACCTAGTCTACCTCCCTTTACTCCTTCGCTTTTTATTCTTACCCTTTCAGTGCATGGAAGGTACATTAGAAGCAGAATAAATTCAGCAAAGCACACTTATACAAATTCTTGTATTGGCAGTAATAATTATTATTATCATTGCAAAGTACACATTGCTCTGCCCACACAGCATTTCTCCAATTTCCCATTTGCTATCTTTGCACTTGACCAAATAATACTAGTGTAATAAAACACTGCTTGAGCAAACTGGGTGTGTAAACAAATGCCTTCTCCCCTTCTGAGATCCCGATTTGATGACTGTCATGTGCTACTTTGACGAATGTTCAGTCTGTGACCGTAAATAAAATTGAATTGAAATTTAAATGGCAACGAGCTCGGAATGCATCTGTAAGCTTAATAACTGGAACATGGTTTTTTTTGTGTGTGTGCATAAAACTCAGATTTTTGTCTCCCAGTTAGCTTTCACTCATCCCCAAAGTTCAGGCTATAAGTAAAAACACGTTCATTTGGAATATCTGGCAATTGGCGGTTGTCCTTAAGTGTCCATAAAAATCCTCGTGTTTATATCACTGCTTCTGCTGAGGGTCTTATGTTTATTGTTAAATTAAGCCTTTTCTATCGCCCTTTTGTTCTGTCCCTGGAGAAGCTTCCTTGTGGATCCCAATGGATGAAGAGTTGGGATATAATATCTACCCCAACGAACAAACAAACAAATTATTGTGGTTCCACTCTGAATTCCACCAGCGTTAGAATTTATTTCTCTTTGTCTGTTACAAGAGTTCTGGAGATGCCTGCCTGGTTTCTCAATCCAACATGTCTCAGTTTTATCATGTGGTCGGATGCCTCAGAAAGGGATGTCTGCCACAGGCCTCATTCTTTCCTCAAGCAACAGGTTTCCTGGGCGTCTCCCAGCTACAAACTCTGCATCAGAGAGGACTCCATTAATATTCTGGGAATTGCAGCAAAGATTGACTGCCTCATTAGCAGGCATCGTGTGGAACCCTGACAATAATTAACAACTCAACGGTCTTATTTGCTGGCCTATCACAGAAGTATTCAATCAAAAATGTAATTTGCTCAGCGCACCCATTTAGCATGGGGAGAATATTCCTTCAAAGTTTTAAATAGACTAATTAAGAGGGAAGAAATACAAGCAGAAAATTATTAACAGTATAGTTTTAATGGGAAATTATTGGAGCGTATTAATAATGCAATAACCATTTTTAACAGCTGTCTGTCAGTTTGTGGGCCAGGGGTAATTAAATTAGCTGCAAAGGGTTAGTCAAATTAGGTTTGGGGCTTAACGAGGATACTTCAGGCTTCATGGACTGATGTGTGACAAAGAACAATCTGCCATTGGAGCGTGGATGGCAATTGTTTAATAGGCAAAGGCTCCTCCCTCCCTTCTGTCTTTCCCCAAATAGTTGGAAATCGGCTTTGATTGAAACTTGTAATTTATTTAGTGAACACAAACTGAACCAAGCTATAAAGAAGAATAGATATGATTAACATCATTTTACAATTTTATCAAACACTTCACTGCCTGAGGCTACCAAAGCAGTGTACAAGATAAAAATGAAATGCAAACAACAACAAATAAGTCTGAAAACAATGGAAACAATTCATGCAGTTGCACAGTTAGATAACCCCTTGGCGTATTAGATAATCCCTTGGCATACCTTTCAACAAATATACTAGCTTTGGCAGTACCGTGTAGCTTTGGCAGTCTTGGGTTAGTTTTGAGGAAGGTGCAGCATGGATAGAGATGTGTAAAGGAAAGGGGAGCATCACATGCCTTCACTCTTATAGGAAAATTATGAGCAGTATAGATTATTTTAATGGTATCATTGCCTCCCATCTGCAGTTTCACCATCTGTTCTTCTCCAATTATGGATGCAAAAACCCAGCATGGTTTTTCCATTTCAGCAGTAGAGAATGATATATAAGTGCTATAAAAAGGATGCATATTCTTTGAACAATACAGTCGGCACCTGGGTGTACATTCTTTGAACAGAGCATTTAACACCTGCACTCCTTTTCTCACACTTGAGGCTCCCATCAGCAGGAATCCCCTTTCTGAGATCAGTATGACTTTAGCACCTGCCACTCTGAATTCCTGAGGTGGTGGATGCCAGAAAAACATATTGTGCCATAAAGCTGATACTGCTATGTGAGTTGACTGAATTACTGCTGAGTAAAAATATGTGTGCTGCAGAAAGCATCCCAAATGCTAACAAAATTAATCTCAGGACAGTGATTAAGATGAGAGTTGGGGAACCTCAGTTCCAGCGGAGAGGGAGTGATGTGGTCCTCCAGTTCCACCCGTTTATTGCCTTTGAGACCACCCATCACTGGCATGTGGCCCTTGGAAGGTTACCCAGAAGTGAACGCAGCCCTTGGGCTAAAAATGTTTCCTTGCCCCTGCTTTTGACCATGAGCCTGAACGGGTGGGTTGGAGCCTACAAGTGGATTGTGCCCTGAGCTATGATGGGTTGCACTAGTTCCACCTTTATTTTGTAAGAGAAGGTGAAGATATTAAGAAGGAGAGGGGGAAAGGGGGAAATAGAAAGGAGAAAGAGAAGAAAATTAGGGAATGAAAAATGTATACTACTACTGCTACTATTACTAATACTATCATCATCATCATTTTCAAAGTGGGTCTCATGTTGCAGGTTATTGGGTTAGCTCTGCATGTCTAATTGCATGCCCATAAGTAACATCCAACCCAGAAGCCATTTTATCTGGCTCCTGGTGGCCATTTCAGCAGGATATGCCCTATTCTGCAACTGTGAACTGAACGCTACCTCCACAGAGAAGGTAGAAAAACAGACCCATGTCCCAGAATTGGCACCATTTTCTCAAATGGAAGTAGGGGGATTTGAGGAGTCAATACATAGAGCATACAGAATTAAGTCAGCATCTGCAAGAGGTAGGAAACTTACAGGGAAGTGTTTAAAACAATTCTTCTCAAGAACAATTAGAGATAGAATTCTTCAAGCTCGCTTTCAAAACAATCTGTAAATAGACAGTCAAAGGATTATGATATTAAAGTATGTTCCAATAAGGATTCTTAACAAGAAAAAGGTTTACAGGTTTCTGGTAGATGCATTGAAGAACCAGAATATTCATTCCCAGAAGGCGTACCCTTCACATATAAATCTAAGAGATAAAGATGTAGAGAGCTAGAAAAAGCTTGAGTTTTGGGAGAAATACAAAGAGGATCTAGAACAAGAGGAACTGGAAGATGACTAATGAGGTACAACAAAGATAAACAACAATACTAAAAATAAAGAAGCTGTGACATATTAAAACAATGGATTATAAAATAATGTCATGGAATGTAAATGGACTTAATAACAAGATTAAGAGAAATAAGATTGCATGTGTACTGATAAAACAGTAACTAGATATAATCTGCCTACGAGAGACACAATTAAAAAGACACACAGGAAACTTTTGGTGAATAAAAGACTGGGTCAGGAATTTATTGCAGTGGATATATATATAAACCCAAAATTGGACCCAAAACAAATTTTTAAAGATGGAGGATTATCGGTGTGGAGGCAACAATAGTAGGAATTAAGAGAATATTAGTGGGTTTCTAGGCAACAAATGAAAAAAAAGGCAGAATTCAATAAAAACCTGGAGGACAAACTTTTTGAAAAATATTATGGGAATATTATCCTATTGGGGGACTTTAATGGAGTGGTCTCAAGTGAAATGGACAGAACAACTAGATCAACTAATGAGACAAAAGTGTTATTTGAGTTAACATAGAGTATGGAGTCTCCTCCAGCACCATAATTCAAAAGCATCAATTCTTCGACGATCAGCCTTCTTTATGGAAGTGAGAGCTGGACCATAAAGAAGGCTGATCGTCGAAGAATTGATGCTTTTGAATTATGGTGCTGGAGGAGACTCTTGAGAGTCCCATGGACTGCAAGAAGATCAAACCTATCCATTCTGAAGGAAATCAGCCCTGAGTGCTCCCTGGAAGGACAGATCGTGAAGCTGAGGCTCCAATACTTTGGCCACCTCATGAGAAGAGAAGAATCCTTGGAAAAGACCCTGATGTTGGGAAAGATGGAGGGCACTAGGAGAAGGGGACGACAGAGGACGAGATGGTTGGACAGTGTTCTCGAAGCTACGAACATGAGTTTGACCAAACTGCGGGAGGCAGTGCAAGACAGGAGTGCCTGGCGTGCTATGGTCCATGGGGTCACGAAGAGTCGGACACGACTAAACGACTAAACAACAACAACATGGACCTACAAAATATTTGGAGGCTTAAATTCTCATTTGTTAAAGAATTCATACACTATTCAGCTAGCAAAAAAGCTATGGGAGATTATGTATGATCTGGATATCTAAGTTTATTACTAATTACTTTAAAAAAATTGGGAAATACAGCCTATAACTTTATTAGATCACAACCTGATATATGCTCTTATGACAGGTGGACAAAAGACTTCATACATATGGAGTTTGAATGGCAGTCTATTAAGGAAAACTGAGATAATGCGAAAGGCTCGGTCACTTGGGGAGTTGGGCAGCAAAAGCCACCCCCTTTCCTATAACAGTGGACTTGCAAGAAAGCGAGGGTATTTTGGGAAATGATACATGATTAGATAAAAACAATATTTAAAATGAGATTATAAGGGCAGAAATCCCCTTTATGTTAAATCCCCTCAGAATGTTAAAGTTGTTTACCGGTATGTACGTTACATCAGCAGCTAGGATTCTATATACAGTACACAGAAATGAAAGGAAGAAGAAGTTCCGACTGAAGAATAATGGATAAGTAAGATAATGGACTATGCAGAACTGGCAAAATTAACAGCAAAATTAAGAGAATCTAATGAGTGTTTTATTGAAGAATGAACGCCTTTTTTGGACTGTGTGAAGAAATATTATAGTATGATGAACTTGCAAGCAGGATTTGAGCTATGAGCAACAGAAGTAATTAGATTTCAGTGGCACCTCTGGTTACGAACTTAATTTGTTCCGGAGGTCTGTTCTTAAACTGTAAGCATTATTATCCTGAGGCTCACTTTCACTAATGGGGCCTCCCGCTGCACGCGCACCTCCAGCACATGATTTCCGTTAATTTGTTTATAAAACTAGCTGACCCTCCCGCACATTGCTGTGAGTTAGCCCTGTGGCTGGCCCCACCCTGTGATGATCCATGACACGTTGCTATGTCTGACTCAGGGTCATAGCTGTCAAGTTCTTCCCCTTTTTTAAGGGAAATTCCCTTATGCTGAATAGGCTTCCTTGCTAGAAAAGGGAAAACTTGACAGCTATGCTCAGGGTCAATGTTTCCCAGGAAAGGGGGAGGATGTGTCCGTTTCCCCCTGGACTATGTGGTTCCCCCCCCCGTTGTGTCTCATCCCTGTGTTTACTCCCATCCTGTAGCGACCCATGAGGTATCCCTCCCCTCCCCCCACCCTGTGGCTCCCCCCACCCTACGTCAACCCATGACCTATTTGGGCCCCTCCTCCACCCATGTGAGGGGGGCCTCCGCCCTGTATCTCCATTCCTCGGCCCCGGCCTGACTCTGTGGGTTGTCTGACAATGGCCGCCTTGGTGGTTTCAGTTGCTCAGTCATTATTTGGTGCCGCCCTTCAGAGCTTTTGCTGGTGACAGTGCGTGGTCTGCCTTTCTATTGGATGCTGCTGGAGTCTTCAAAGCTTCTGCTGGTGATGTATAATTTGTGCGCCACTTTTTGTGTTTAATCATTATTTCAGGTGTGAAAGGTGTGGTTTTTTGGAAAAAACTTTATGCCAGATCCCTCCCTGATGGGCAAGGTACGGTTTGCCCTAATTTGATGCAATTCAGTTCAGCGGTTATGGTGCAAGGGTGTTACCTCCGCACAAACAGTGTCTGTCTGTCTATCTATCTATCTATCTATCTATCTATCTATCTATCTATCATCTATCTATCTATCTATCATCATCTATCTAACAGGCTCATGTCCCTTAGAGAAGTGAGCGTCTTCAAGCACACCAGTCTCAAGGGGAGAAAGAGTCTTGCAAGTGGTCACACCAGCTGGTGGGGTGTGTGGGACCTTTAGTTGAACTATATTTGCAGCTTTCATCTGGTCACAGACCCCTGGTACTGTACACAAACCCTTGTCCTGCCTTTGGTGATCTGCAGCCATAGCCTTACCAGTGCTTTCATAGCCTTACCAGTGCTTTCAAAGCTTTCTTTCTTAGTTTCACGTAAGAACTTCTGGTGTAGCATGTAGGACTTGAGTTAGGACATTACAGTTGTGGACTAGGAAGGTTTTCCGCTGAAATGCTTGTTGGAAAAGGAAGGTCTTCGGTTGGCATTGAAAAGACAACAGAGTTGCTGCTTCCATCCATCTGTCTCAGGAGACAATGGGAGAGTGTGCCTTCAGGGGTAAAGTCAAACTGTTGAAGAGCTGTAGCTATAGAGACCAGGCCTGGGGGAAGACATGTTTTATTGCAGCTGGGGCAGATTTCAGCATTGGTTTTGCTACTACCGTTGCACCATGGCATTTCTACTCTCTGCACTCTCAGAGTTTGTGCTTGCAGCTTGCTTATTATTTAATGGAAGGGAATTCCAAAAGGTAGGTGCCAGAACACTAAAGGCCTGATTCCTGTATTCTGTAGAATGGGCTTCCTGTTAAGATGGTACGGTATCTGCAGGAGGCTCTCACCTGTAAATGCAACAATTGATTGGCTATCATATGAAAAGGTGGGTAGAGATGAGGGGGAGGTAACTCCCACATTTGACCTGCATTTTGTTTCCTCCACACCTTCAAGTATTAAACCTAGTTGAGGGGGAAGTTTTTTTGGGCACCGGACGCAATTTGGCAGAAGCATGTTGATTTGACAGTACAGTTAGATCCTCCCCCCCCACACACACCCTTGATATGTCAACAAGGCAGGAGCATGTTCAACAGATATGGCTGTCAAGTCTAGGATGAGTCATTGTTGCCTCCTTTAAATGTGGGGTCCTGTGCGTTGAATACTAATTATAGTTGCCCCCTTGGCATTCTTCTGTTGGAGGCAGCCCTGTGAATGAAGAGTGAGAAATAAGACATATGTAACTCAGGAAAGCAGAAGGGAGAAGGGAAATTGTGTTCTGTTGGCATTTTCCTTTTGAAACCTCCTGCCCTCTCCTTTTCTACAAGCGCCTCCCTCGCTTGGGGGGGTGTAAGTGGGGAGGAATAGAGAGCTGGAGAGGAAGAAGGGGGAAAGTGGGGGGTGGGGTGGGGGGCTGACGTGCTGCAGATGCAGTTCCTTGCTTGAGTGTTTTGTTGTTTGGTTCTTGATGCTTTTCAAGACTCCTGCCTTCTAATCCACAATTGAAATCCTATGAATAAAGGTAATAATAAGGGGGGCAGGAACTATTCAGAGTCACAGTGCTTGCAGGAGCTCTTAATAGGAACAAGTGGAAGCCTGATTTATAATAATAGTCATGGGGCTCCATCTAGCACTTTACCTCCACATCTTCAAATACCTTTAAAAAGAGAGAGAAAGAAATGGTATGCCCACCCCCGTGACTTAGGAACCTGTCGATTAAACCTTCTTTACAAGTAGTAGAGAAACTGTGTTATTAAAGTGGATTGCTCAAAGTTTTGCATTGGCTGCGGCTTGCACACCCATTATTTTATCTGTACTGTGACCGTCATTGTGTGTTTTGTGAAGTTTTTACTGTGCTGTTGGTGCTTTAAGCACTACAACCAAATGGTGCAGGTGTACCTATAAAGCAGATCATGTGGGACTCCCAAATCCCATCAGTGCCAGCCATTATGGCCAGTAGGTGGGGTGATGGGAGTTGTAGTCCAGCAACATCTGCAGGGTTGCAGGTTTATCGTCCTTGTTTCATGGGCTCAGTTAGACCAGGGGTAGCCAATATTGTGTCCTCCATATGGATTGACTCGCTTCCATCCTGTCCATTGGCACTGTTAATTGCTAAGACTCACTTAACATTATGACCTGAGAAGCCCAGGGTCTCCGCTCCCGTGGCTGACAAAGACCTCTTTGCTGTCAGTCAAAATAGACTAGAGAGATCAATATTGTGACTCTTTGAAAGGTGGCACCATATGTTCATTTATGTGGGAGGATCTATCTTCTTTTTTGGTGATCACTCGTAGCCGAGTAAGATTGTCTTCCATAAGCATGGTTTTAACATTGTGTCTGTAAGTGACTGTGGCGGCCAATTCTGGACCCACACATCCTTCCACAATGGTGACATTGGTTTCCGGGTGGGAGTTGATCACGGTGTGGATTGCCAAGCATTCCTTCCTCTTAGCAGATTCCTCCCTTGCGTCCTGAGTTCGAGTGTCTTCAAGGCCCATGACACCTTTGGTAAAGGCTGTTCTCCAACTGGAGCGCTCACAGGCCAGTGTTTCCCAGTTGTAAGTGTTTACACTATATTTTTTTAGATTTGCCTTGAGATAGTCTTTAAACCTCTTTGTTGATCACCAGCATTATGCTTTCCATTTTTAAGTTTAGAATAGAGTAGTTGCTTTGGAAGACGATGATCAGGCATCTGCACAACATGACCAGTCCAACGAAGTTGATGTTGAAGAATCATTGCTTCAACACTGGTACATTGCTTCTCCCAGTACACTGATATAAGTTCGCCTGTCTTCTCAAGTGATGGAATCTTTTGAGGAGTTGGAGATGGATGATAACAAGCCGTGTGTTACAACGGCTGTGAAGGCGGATGAAGGCTGCAGCAGAGAGGAATCTGCCGATTTGTTGTGACTACTTCATCCCATCGGAACAGAGCCCTACTGCGAAGACTGTGTGTTGGTCAACGTACACTGGTCTACACACATAAAACAAATTCATGCACAGGCGTCTTCAAAAAACCCAATCCAACCCCCCAAAGTCCCATGGTGATCGGCAAATGGTAAAGAGGGCAGGATCGTGAAATCTGGAAACCCCTAGTCATGAACCGGCACACGGGCGGTGGATACAGATTCAGTCCTTCTGACTCAAGGAAAGAGGCAGTTGAGCAGCTCGGCAGCTGTATCCATGACTGGGCAGCCCTTTTTAGGATCCACTCTGCTCACCCCGAAAAGGGGGAAGGGCTAGAAAAGGTGCCCTAAACATAGTCTGCCTCCCCTTTCCCCTGACTGGATTATTGGAAGTGACCCCCCCCCAAAAAAAGCTAAACAACTTAATTTCTTAATTTTGCGTTAAAAAATTAGTTGTCTTATACATGGAGAAATACAGTAGTCTCCGTCAGGAGGTTGTGGACTTCATTGGAGGTTTTTAAGCAGAGGTTGGGTGGTCATCTGACATGGATGCTTTAGTTGAGATTCCTGCATTGCAGGGGGCTGGACTAGATCCCTTCAAACTTTACAATTCTATTGTTTTAATATTCTTTTCTATGAGTACTCGTAGTGAGTACCATTTTTTCCAGTCCTTTTAAACACCCCCCCCCCACTTCATTCCTACCACCCTGCCTGGAGAACCATTAAAAGGACTAAGCAGTCTGATTAATTCAGGGAATCCTCTTACGATGTGACTGAATGTGAGGCTGAAGCTTTATCCCCTTTAATAGGGCCTTTATTTTAAAACACAAACACTTCATTTTCTCCCTACATTGCAGCAGCAACCACACTCAGAACAAGCTGTGTTTCAAGCTGAATCCCATTGTGTTAGCAGGAGCTGTCTTTCAGTTGGGTCGATGAACATTTTCCCTGCCTTTTATTATACCTGTGTAGGTTTCCCTTTGAAGTTTCCCCTGTATTCACCATACAGCACATTTAGGTCTCATTCCACAGTGCCGTTCCTGGTCTTCTATTGTATTCCTTTGCATACCTCTGTAAAATGGGCAAAATGTAATATGCTTGTGTGTGTTGCAACAAATGCCCCTTTTTTGTACCAAACTGCTTCCTGCTGTTGCCTTCTTAGTGCTGACAATTGGTTGTACATTTTATTTCTCTAGTACCTTTTGAAAAGGGCTCATGTATTCCAAGAGGGCCTTTCAACATTCCCCAGCTCGTAGGTGGGAGGGAGGGACCATCCCTTGTGTGTTATTACTGGCGTGTAGTGACTTAAAATAAGCCATAAAAGTACCGGGAAAGGGCACTGGGAGAGAGGTTTTGAAACATCAACAGGACAGAACTTAACACTGTCTGTTCCTCTTGCCGAGTTGCCTGTTGCTAACACACCAGTGGAAGGTGGCTTCTGAGGCACAAGTCCTGTCTGATCTGTTTTGACACATCTAATCAGGTGAGCATGGTGATGCCTCCTCTGTACCCACTCACCAGTCCCTACCTTTGTGAATTGCAGTTCAAACTGAATATCCTTCACAATTACCTTGTCATCTTGAAGCAGTGCCAGTGGCTTCACCGAGGTTGATAAAGAAACAGAGAGGGACAGACAACATGCTAAGGAAGCTGCTGCAGAACATAATTCAGCCCCAGGCACCCACATTTTTTTTTCGCTGTGGGTGCCCAGCCTCCCCCCCCCCCGGGGCTGGCTTAACGCTGGTGCTCCAGCATTGCTGCCTTAACTCTGGCACTCCAACTGGGTTGGGGCTGTAATGGATTAGCCCCAGGATGGAAGATTTATTACACCCTGGATTAGAAAGAGTTAATCCACCTCCAGCTTAATTGACAGCACATCTTTAGGAAGCCAGACAGTTTAAAAAGGAGGGAATAACTGTTTTGGCAGTTGGAAGAGGGGGAGTGTGGTGACGAAGAAGGGTGTGGGGCCAGGATAGTGGTGGTTTAGGTTGGGCTTAGGATATCTTGAAGTTAAAGTCTGACAGAGTTAATGTATAACTGTAACTAAGCTTGTGAACTTATGCATCATTAAGAAAAGAAAAACCTATGTTCTCAAGAAAATAAAATTCATCTTCTTTTTGTGCCAAAGAGTATCATCTTGGTTATTCCAGCAGCGTATTAAAACTCAACGAGGTGGAGACTTAGAAAAGGGCAAAACTTACCTAAGGAAAAGGGGATAGTTTGTGTCCTAGAGCCACACAGGAAGGGCAGTATGGTGAAAACCTAGAGTGCCACAAGTTTGCCAGGGTGATATGGCAGACTGATACAGTGGGGATCTGAGTTGAGGGAGTCCCTGTTCTGTAGGCAAGAGGTTGTTCATTCAAATAGCCCTGAGGGTTTGTGAGATCAGGCCACGAAAGCTGGAATTAAACTCTCTTTAATGAGAAGCCCAGAATTGAGGGGTTTCTTTTAAGGTGTAAGGAATTGAGTGGGGATTGCTTTACCCCTGTACCCTTTCGTCTCATAATCTATCGGCAACGTCGTCGAGGGGGTTCGTCGCAGGGGCCTCCACCTCTGCCATAGGGCTTCTGTTGGGGCCCACTGCAGCCGCAGATGTGCTTCTGTGGTGTGCTGGCCACAGTGGGCCCCAACAGAGGTGGAGGTCTAGCCCAGTCACCACCACGGTGCTGAAATGTGAATGTGCGCCATGGCACAACCTCATGATGGTGGGTCATGCATGCCCTCGGCACTCACAGTCTGGGGCACTGCTGCTATATATTGTAGTGCTGAAAAGAGTGGCAGATTTATTGTGACAGAACCTTTGGTGGTTTGTAGCCCACTTCTTTAGACGAATGAACTGCTTTCTTTGGTACACATATTGTGTTCATACACTAACACATTCAAAGGGGAGTGTAGGCAGCAGATCCAAAAGGCCAGGAAATACAATGGTTAAACAGAGCCGGTTTGCAATAACAGAAAGGAACCTACACATTCAAACAGTCAAGGTTTGGCTCAGTGTGTTATGTGAACCAAGCCACAGTCTTCAGCATTTCCATGCAAAGCTCAAATGTATAAAGAAAAGCAGTGACCACTCAGGATAGCAGTAATTGGCAGCAACACACAGTCTTTGTAGCTTTGCTTTGCTAATTTAACAAATTGAATGGGAGAGCTCAGGTGATCAAGAAGAGCCAGCCATATTCCAGTTATTGCAATATATCTCTGGCCAACTGCTCTCTCCCCCCCCCTCTCTCTCACACACAGAGAGGGAGGGACGGAAAGAGGGAGATATTGGGCAAGGAATCAGTCAAAGCACCCATCTGCACTTATTTGCCTGCTGTCCTCTCCGCCAGCTGTGCTATCTGCCACTCTCCCTGCTCTGCCTTATCCAAACCTGCTTTATTGCCTTTCCCTCAGTGTAATGGGCTATTGGTTTTCTGCCTATGCTGCCAGGTGCTACATCTGCCTGAAACCCATCCTGCAAGGATTTTAGTGCTAAGCACCTGTCAGGTATCTCTTCTCCTAACCATTTTATCTGGGTTTTTTTATAAAAAAAGTTTTATTCCTCTTTCCTCTGAAAGGCCACCAAGCAACAATTCTGCTGCTGTGCCAATAACTTGCTGTTGTTGCTGACTTCAGTAAAGCAGGCAAGCAGGAGACAGAATGTCATGTATTTTATTGTCCCATGACACAGAAGCAGTCGAACAAATTGTGGTGGGCAAAGAACAATTGCCATGTCTTACAAATTTGTTCGTCCCGGCTTCATGCATGGTCCTGTATGAGACGCAAAGTGACAATGGTTGATTTTGAAGGCCCTGTGGTTCACATTAGAGAGACTGGGGTGGGTATTCTGAGCCAGCTTACTCCAGGTCCTGAATAGGAGGTGAGTGTATGTTTACAATGAGTTGTAGATCTAGTAACTCATGGTAGTTACTTAGGGAAGGGGGGTATTCTTTTGTTATTTGTGTTTTAACTATTTATTCATGCTTTTATCTTGTGAACTGTCCTGAGATCTTTAGATGAAGGGTGGTATATAAAACTAATAAATAATAATCAAGTAGGGGAGGAGAACAGATGTATGTCCCATTGGCTGGGGACCAGCCCTCTGTAAATGGAATAAATAAAGCCTATGTTTACTATTGGATTAGACATGTGTACTGAAGTTAAAATGTACATGGTAATAGAGAGAGGTGATCAGCTTAGCAAGTATAATTGCAATAATAAAACAATATTAATAGGCTCAGAGAAATTGCTTAATAATGCTCCAGTTAAGAATCCTAACTATGCATCATCCCCAAATTGCAAATGAGCTTGCTGAGTTTACAGAGGAACTTACAAAAAGAGAGCGAGAGTGAGAGCGAACAGCACAAATGCATAGCTTGATAATTGAGTTAATTAGTGTTCAATTACTAGACATTACTATCTATTACTAAATATTGCTGCTACCAATTAGGTGTTGAATGGACCCATATTTTGCTGCAATTAATAATTTAAATTTTATTAATAAATGCACAAATGTGTTTGGGTACCAAGTGAAACATCTATCTGCAAATGTATGGGAATGAAAACATAACCAGGGGTCATAGTTGTTGTGTTTAAATGTAGAAATTTCAGTGGAAATAATTGCTTTTTAACACATTGAACCCTTTCAGGGTTCTCAGAAGTTGGATAGGACTGTGGTGAGAGAGAAGCACAGAAACTAACCTAGCTCAAATAGCCATACTGGTCCACGATTAAAGAAGCTTCACTATAATTTTAGATGGTTTCTTAATTTGGCAAACCGGAATCAACAGGGTTTGTGCTAACTTTGGTCAGAACAGATAAACCATACCTTATGACATTTTCTCTGCCCCCACTTGCTGTTGCTATGCTGAATGGCAGAGGCTTGGAGGGATATGGGATACAGATTTATGTGGACACAATGAATACAGAGATGTGCAAACAAGGGTATACGTATAAATTATTACTCTTCTGCCCTCCCATCTGCTATCCTGGAGGGCTATCAGTACTTCAGGCCAGAGGCAGTTTGGTTGGACTAGGTTTGATGTTTCAGAAGGAAAAGGGGAGGATCTTAGTGTAAAGTGCAGAGCCAGAACTGAAAGGATGAAAAATAATAACCTTAATAAAATGTATCCCACTCTTATATTGAATGCAACAAAATTCTTATTCTCCCACAAGCATTCAAGAGAGACTATATATTTCTTAACAGTTAAGGCTGATTCAAAAATGCATGCATTTTTGTATTTTTGCATTCATATTTGAACTGTGTCCACAGTTATTTTTAGTTGTTTGTCTCTTATAAATATATATATATATACATATTAAGAGTTAGGTTTCTTCCCACCCCCCATGTATTCTAAATAGATAAGCTGCTAAAAATACTCAGATTCTCAGTCTAAATATGCCATGCGGGGTGTATATTGGAAATCCTGTTGCTTTGAAGTGGCACTAAGAGCTTTTCTGCATTGCAGTTTAAATGTATTTGTCTTCTTTGCAGCTGGGTTTTTTTGGGGGGGGCGGGGGGGGGGTAATGATTAGCTCTTTAAAGAGTTCTAAACACAAGAGCACTCAACAAACTACCGTATATATTTGTTTCCAAGTCTTTCAGCAATAGCTAAATCTACAGACAATGTGTTGCATTCAATGATAGTACTCCTCAGAGCAGACCCATTGAAACTGATGGAATTAAGAAGTTCTTTAATTTTAATGGGCCTACTCTAAGTAGAACATTCTCTATCTTTAAAGTAAGGGTCTTTTGATCAGGCTATTTCTGGTCTGTGCCACTTTTGCAGCTGTCCACCTCTAAGCTCGTTTCCATGTTAAGCTATGCTTTAAAATCTCAATGAAAATTGATATCTAAACAAACACACACGCCTGTGTTTTTGTGTTTTTGATACTTTTTTGGACCAAGATCATCAGACAGGCCCCAGCTAATATGGCCCCCTCTCCTGATCTTAACACCTGGGAGGGTCTGTAGGAAGGAAGAGCTCATTCAGTTATTTGGAGCCTAAGTTGTGTAAGGATTCCATTTTTCCTTACACACACACTGTACATAGAAAAGTAGGTACAGAACCTGCCTTTCTCAAATGCTATAATTCTATATTATTTTTTCTTTCTGTCTGTCTTTTTGTGTTATATTGGGGTGGTTGTAGATACCTGTGAGTGAGCTTTCAATCATATGGACCAACACCTGCAATTTCTAGCAGTATATAGCTCAAAGCAAGCTTTACTATCTCTTTGAGAATTATGCCTGCATTTTGAACATTAGGGAAGACTGAAAGAAAAGAGATTTTTAGATAGAGAGCAGAAATCACGGGGGAACTGTACTGTTGTGGGGTTTTTTTGGGGGGGGGGCTCCACTAATCCCAAGAAATTTGATTATTGGGGATATGAAGGTTAAATACGCTACAGAGGAATTCCTGGGCTAGCCTTTCCAAAACAACATAGCCAATACAGCGCCATTGAGGGCCATTGGCAATGCAAAATAAGTGTCCTGGCCGTGACATATTGTTTACAATATTATCAATTAAATTAAGTGTTCAGACTGGATAAATGAAATGGATTCATGAATCAAAGTTCCAAATTTGGAAGGGAGCTTATAGACAATTCAGAATAACTCCTATCTAGAATTTATAAGTTATTACTAGAATGGGAGATGTCAGGGGGACCCCCCCCCAGGGAGCCTCCCCCGTCATCCTGACCAGCACTTCGCCCAGCGACAGCGGTAGCAGTGGGTCAGGTGGGGGGAATGAGGAATGGAGCGGAATAGAGGGAGGGCTCAGTGAGGCATCCGAGCCCTTGCACCGCCCCAGCCAACTAGTGGAGGAAGGAGGGCTCAGCGATGTATCAGAGCCCCTGCACTGCCCTAGCCAACAGGTGGAAGAGGGAGCACAGCCGTTTCCAGCGCCCGAATTTAGGCACGCGCCCAAACACAGGTTTAGGGGGTGGCATTTCAGGGTCCCCAAGCTATTATGCTGGCCCCGAAGCAGGAGGGCGCCATTGCCGGATTCTGCGAGTGACTAGGAGGTCATGTTTTCTGCTATCTCTGCACTGTAAATAATATGCACAATAAAACCTTAAAAGACAGATCAGACTGGAGCGTCTTTACTCGAGAGTAGCGCTCGCAACAATCCCCTGACAGGAGACAGAGGGTGAACTGGTAAAATCAGCTATGATACATTGGGCAAGGGATATAGGACATAATACAGGATTTTGTGTGAGGGAGAAAAAAATATAACATTTACAGCATGTTATAGATTGAAAGAGAATTTTATGAAAATAATGCATAGATGGCATCTGATGCCTAGTAAGTTAGCAAAAATGTACAAATCAGAATCAGACACCTGAAGGAATTTACTTTTTATCAAACGTGGTGGACATGTGAAATGGCTAAGGGCTTCTGGGAGATGATCTACAATGAAATGGGGGGGGGAGTTTAAAAAGGTACTTTTTAAAAAAGACCAGAAGGCTTTCTTTTAATATTTACTAGTTTAGATGTCCCTAGAGACCAGGAAGAAAGAGTCTTTAAGGAAGACTGAAAATCATTTATAGAATATTTGAAAAATCATTGTAAACATTAAAATGTTGCAGGATTACAGTGAATTCAGCAGTATAAAGTGAACTGAGATAAAACTGAAAAAGACAGAATATGGAATACTTAGAATATGCAGCAGAAAAGGACAAATAAAATGAACCATGTAAGGGTAGAATGGAAGCTGATGTTAAATGTATTGTTTGTTCTGGGGTGAATGTGTATGTAGAACATTTGTAAAATGTGAACAGAGACGGGGGATTTGGAAGGTTGCCAGGGTAACTGAGTGTGTTGTCATAGGAAGAGTTTGGAACATTTGGCACAAGGCTTGGAATATTTGAGAAAAGGCCAGAATGATCTTGGCAGGCTGGCTGAAAGCAGGCTGGGAGAGATGGCTTGGATTCCAGTGCTGCACTGCTGTGGGAAATAAGCCCCTCTTGAGATGACCAGGCTGTAAAATCTAGACTTTCTGTTTGTAGATAAAGGTGGAAATATGTGTTATTAAACCATATTCCTAAAAGCCTGACAGGCACCGCCATGTCCTGTTCACACTGGAACACAGAGTGCCTGGAACCTCCTGGAATCTTGCCACAGCTTGGCAGAGGTTGGGGTGGCAACCTACCTCTGTAACAATACTGCAACTCTAAAGTCAGATTCCAGTTCTCCTATATCGTTGCATTAACTTTCCATTTCTTAACTTTGCTGTATTGTATATGTAAACACAAGTCCCAGGGCCCACAAGTCCCACGTTCAACACTGCTATGTGCAGAGAAATGTTGATGTTATAATTGACACAATAGCTGCCATTCTTCCAAGCCATGACTCTTCACATCTGCCTTGAAATAGAATAATATAATTATAGAGTTGGAAGGAACCCAGAGGGTCATCTAGTCCAACCCCCTCCAATGCAGGGAACTCAACTAAAGCATCCATGACGGATAACCATCCAATACCTGCTTTAAAATTTCCAAGGAAGGAGAGTTTACAACCTCCCGAGGGAGACTGTTCCACTGTTAAACAGTTCTTACTGTCAGAAAGTTTTTCCTGATTTAAGTCAGAATCTCCTGTCTTGTAACTTGAAGCCATTGGTTTGATTCCTACCCTCAGGAGAAAACAAGTTTACTCCATCTTCCATGTGACAGCCCTTGAGATATTTGAAGCTGGTTATCATATCTCCTCTTTTTCAAGCTAAACATCTCCATCTCCTATAACTGTTCATCACAAGGCTTGTCTTCTGGAGCCTTGATCATCTTAATTGCCCACTTCTGCATACGTTCCAGCTTCTCAAAATGCTTCCTGAATTGTGATGGCCGGAATTGGACACAGTATTCCAGATGTGGTATGACCAAGCCATTACTTCCCTTGATCTGGACACTATACTTCTGTTGATGCAGCCTAGAATAGTGTTAGTTTTTTTTGCTGCTGCATCACACTGTTGACTCATGTTAAGCTTGTGGTCCACCAAGACACTTAGATCCTTTTCACATGTACTGCCAGTAAGCCAAGTGCCCCCCCCCCATCCTATATTTGTGCATCTGGTTCTTCTTGCCTAAGTGTAGAACTTGACATTTGTTCCTATTGAAATCATTTTGTTTGCTTGGGCTCATTTCTCCAATCTGTTAAATATATTTTGAATTCTGAATCTATCGTCTGCAGCATTATCTACCCCTCCCAATTTGGTGTCATCTGCAAATTTGATGAGCATCCCCTCAATTCCTTCATCCAAGTAGTTTATAAAGACGTTGAACAACAACGGGCCCAGGAAGGAACCCTGCGGCACCCCACTTACCACTTTTTCCAGGATGACGAAGAACCATTAATGAGTACTATTTGGGTTCAGTCAGTCAACCAGATACGAATCCACCTAACAAATCGGGTAATTCAGGGTTGATATGGGGGTAATTAACCCTGGCAGACTCCCCAGGGTGGGGGAGGACTGTCTCGTAGACCCGCAGATCGTCCGAGATTGTCAGATGGCATCAAGGTGCAAGCAGCAGGATGCTGGGTCCCAGAGCACAGCATGGCTAGCACTCTCCAAAGTCACTCACGCAAGCCGGAATTATCTGTTTGATAAAATAATTAGATTTCGACAATAAACAGACATAATCTGGACCGAAGAAGACTGAGATAAAAATCTGCAGAATTGCACAGTCCCTGGTGTTTAAGCTTGGACTTCAAAAAGATTCTCAACATGGTGTTTGGATTTATGGAGGTGATTGGTACGTTCCTTTTTCTTCTTTTCTATACCTATAATTGTTTTTCTATGCCAAGCCTCATTAAGAAACCTTTTTTATATATAAAAAAGGAGTACAGATGGACTTCTATTTATAATTAAGTATTCAAGTGTGCAGCTTTACTTAGACTTGATAAAGATAAAAGAAGAGACAAGATGGCCCTTGTTAGTATGACACAGCACAGAAAAATGAGAATTCCTCTCTTTTTCAAGGGAAGTGGGAAATGCTAGCTGACTTTATAATGACTTGAGGTAAGAATTTGGGACAACATACAGTGCACATGCACATGTTTGCAGAATTTCTTCATTATTAGCGAGAGAGAAGACTAAGTGGATGTCTAGCAGCCCCCCTTCTAGGGCTCAGAGGGGGGATTGTGTGGTCTCCGGGAAAGCTGATTGATCACCAAATGACATATCTGTGGAATATATTGCAATATTGCAAACAGTATGCTTGACAACACTGGGGAATTATCATGAACAACATTGGGAAATTATCGTGAACAGTTAAAATTCAACAACTTGGGAGTTACTGTGTCATTAAACTTCAAGCATCAGGTCTGGGCAACAGCCCGTATTGGAAGATTGGAATGAAGTCAGGAAAAGCTGTGCTGGCAAATAGATGGTTGAAATACACACACACACACACAAACACACACACACACACACACACACACAAATAAAGCTGTACCTGATGGATGAAAGGATATATGATTTTTGACATGATTGAGAATTGCACAGCCAGGGACGGGGAACTTTAAAGCGTCAAAATCGGAATGTGGAAAATATGAGAACAACAAGAAGAACGCAAAAATGAAAATATTGGAGATATACTTCAGAGGTCCAGACTATGGGAAGCTCTGGGGGGGGGGGGTAATTAATAATTTGGGTTGTAATTTAGCTGTTTTTAATTTAATTTTATTATTTTTAATTGGATGATTTTTTAATTGGATGTTTTTATTGGAAAATTAATAAAAATGATTTATAAAAACAAAAACAAAAAAACCCAGAATGCATGTCTGATTAAACTCAGCTTTCCCTTGCCTGTGTAACATAAAACCCAGGAAGACAATAATTGAGGGGACGCGGGTGGCGCTGTGAGTTAAACCACTGAGCCTAGGGCTTGCCGATTAGAAGGTCGGCGGTTCGAATCCCCGCGACAGGGTGAGCTCCTGTTGCTCTGTCCCAGCTCCTGCCAACCTAGCAGTTCAAAAGCACATCAAATGCAAGTAGATAAATAGGTACTGCTCCGGCGGGAAGGTAAACGGCATTTCCGTGTGCTGCTCTGGTTGGCCAGAAGCAGCTTTGTCATGCTAGCCACATGACCTGGAAGCTGTACGCCAACTCCCTCGGTCAATAATGTGAGATAAGCGCCGCAACCCCAGAGTCAGTCACGACTGGACGTAACGGTCAGGGGTCCCTTTACCTTTTTAACTGTGACATTAGGGAAGTTTGCTGTTGAAGTGCCAACATTGTAAAGTAGTCTTGCAATCTACTGTACAGTCTCTCATATCATCTGGGCGTGTAAATTTGCAATAGCATTATTAGCCATGTGAGCCACTACAGATCTTGTGGAAATATCTTCTTACACTTGCTTCACCTCCCTTTTCTGATTTCTCTGTCTCCTAGTTGCGCTCAATTCTTGGAGTCACTGTGTCAGTTAACCTCACTGACTTGATAGCAGTAGTTTATTGTCTTTAGCAAACTCCAATGCAAGAGTTGTGAGTTTTATCACCCCACTGCAGGCTTTCTTTGAATGTGTGATCTTTTTTAAAAAGGTGTCACCTGCTGTGAAATTGAACACACTGAGTAATTGCAGCAGGCCTTTAAGACCTTTGCAGACATATAATTTACAGAGCTCTTGTACTGTTGAAGTTTGTCATGTACATGCAAAGTCACATACTTTGTCTTAAACTTTTCACCAAATTCTTGGTTGCCAAGGAAACTAGCAAGTATTGACAGATGGAGAGAAATTCTTAGTTGCACCTGAAACTTGTACTTGGCTTCCATGGGGATGGAAACTCTGGGAGGAAAAGGGGCTTTCTCTGTTTGCAGCTCTGGAAAGACATTGCTAGTGAAAGTAGGAAGTATAGGGCTAGATAGACACAGAGTCCAACTTGGTATAAAACAACTTACAATGTCCCTGCAGTATAAGTAGCTTCCTTGATGTGTGCTGAATTGGACTTCACATCTAGTATTATGTTTCTTGTGTATTTTGTGATGCAGTTGTTTGGAGTATGGGGTGTTAGGGAAGGGGTAGTACCTTTGGTGGGGGACACATTGTGCTTCTTCTGGGGTAGTTTGTATACCTTTGGTCCACACCCTGCACTCAGCTCTCACCTGTGGCTCCTAGAAACTGTCAGCATGCGACAGTGGCCAAACCCTAGAAAATGACTTTGACTAGGCAGCCAAACCATCTAAGGATAGCTGATGGGTCTCAAACCCTTGGTGAGTTATGTACTTCCCCTGGATGCCAAGATTGAGCAAATCAGACCAATAATGAGTTCAAAGGACAAGAAGGTGGTTTCTACACATACCTTAGAGCAGGCATGTCAAACCTGCGGCCCTCCAGATGTTTTGGCCTACAACTCCCATGATCCCTAGCTAGCAGGACCAGTGGTTGGGGAAGATGGGAATTGTAGTCCAAAACATCTGGAGGGCCGCAGGTTTGACATGCCTGCCTTAGAGGGAAGTGAGGGGCAGATGGAGTTCATCAACTCTGGAAGGTACCTCATCTAGGAGAAGAGAATAAAAGGCCAAGGAGTAAATCCTACACAGATCTGGAGTGGTCTGGAAGATGGTTGGATTGCACCTTATGTACCTCCTTCCAGCACCTCTTGCAGCCAAGGTGGTGCCAAACATATTGTTCTACTTTCCTTTGGACCACATCAGTGACACTGAGAATGGGGTCTTGCTACCTGGGAAGCCCAGGTCCTCCATACTCACAGCCCAGGCTTGCTGCCCAAAGAGGTAACTTTGGTGCTGCTAATATAGCGATTTGACTTCATCTCTAGAGGCACACTCCATTGAGAGACTCTATTGTCTATCAAGACAGACAAATGCCAACATGAAAAGGCCGCATCCTGAAGCGCCTCCAGATGTTTGGGATTACAATTCACATCATCCCTGACCACTGGTCCTGTTAGTTAGGGATGGTGGGAATTGTAGTCCCAAAACATCTGGAGGGCCAGAGTTTGCCTATGCCTGAACTAGAAGCATGTAGTGGGAGTCTACGCTTAGTCAGGGATGGGTGAATCCGTCCATTTCAGTTTCTCATCTTTCCAATCTTAAATTTAGTTCTCCACATTTCTACAGCAGTTTACATTCTTCTTTTGGAAAAGAAAAAAAGTCCCCATGAAAATTCAGTAGCATTTTAGTGCAAATTATCTTAACATACATACTTGCATGTGATTTTGCCTAATGTACAGATTTTTGCAAAGTAGTTTCTCCTAATGCATGTTTGTGCATTAATCTTGAATAAGGTAGGTTCCAACTACCTACTTGGGCATACAGTTAATGGCTCTGGGATTTTGAGCATAGCTGCCAAGTTTTCGCTTTTCTCGCGAGGAAGCCTATTCAGCATAAGGGAAAATCCCTGTAAAAAAGGGATAACTTGGCAGCTATGATTTTGAGAACAGTATTTTTTCTGCATGTTCCCCTTAGAATGGGCTTATCTGAACATGGGACACCTGGGGTTGTATCCAACTAAGTTTTACTCAGACTGGACCCATTGAAATTAATGGACTTCTGTCATTTTCAGTTCATTAATTTCAGTGGGCCTACTCTGAGTAGAATTAGTATTGGATACAACCCTTCATCTACATTAGTATAGGTATTCATACCAGAATTGTGCCAGAATGCTCAGAAGACTTGTTTTTCTGAGAAGGTGACTAAGATTTTAATATCTCTCATCCACCCTGCCCCTTAACAAAAAGATCAGTTTTGAAGAATTTTATCTGAATGTTTACATGCCTCTCCACTCTTTGTGAGAGGCAACTTGTGCATGTATCTGATTTGAATAATTCTTCAATTCTTGTCATATCAGTGAACTTTTCACACACACACACACACACACACACACACACACACACACACACACACACTTATACCGGTACTTACTGAATGGCACATGCGTTTTTTCAGGGGCTATGCAATCGTAGTTGCAATTATGCATTTGTCATCAGATGTATTTCTTTGCTTAAAATAAACAATGCAATATGTTATTTGTTTTCTGTAACAGTAAACTAAAATTAAAACCTCCTCCCTTTAAGCCTTGAGTCCTTCCTTTACTTTTAAATGGCAGTGTGATTGTGGCAGTAGTCTAGGGGGCAATAATGGGAAGGGAGTGTGCTTTTATTTGCTTGTTGATGCTTTAACTGAGATTCCTGTATTGCAGGGGGTTGAACTAGATGGTCCCTTCCAACTGTTGTTGTTGTTGTTTAGTTGTTTAGTCGTGTCCGACTCTTCGTGACCCTTCCAACTATTGTTGTTGTTTAGTCGTTTAGTCGTGTCCGACTCCATGGACCATAGCACGCCAGGCACTCCTGTCTTCCACTGCCTCCCACAGTTTGGTCAAACTCATGTTGGTAGCTTCGAGAACACTGTCCAACCATCTTGTCCTCTGTCGTCCCCTTCTCCTTGGGCCCTCAATATTTCCCAGAATCAGGGTCTTTTCCAGGGAGTCTTCTCTTCTCATGAGGTGGCCAAAGTATTGGAGCCTCAGCTTCACGATCTGTCCTTCCAGTGAGCACTCAGGGCTGATTTCTTTCAGAATGGATAGGTTTGATCTTCTTGCAGTCCATGGGACTCTCAAGAGTCTCCTCCAGCACCAGAATTCAAAAGCATCAATTCTTCCAACTGTACAATTATACAATTCCATATTCTGGGAATTTTAAGCGTTTCCTGATGCCAAACCCTCAAGATAACATACAAACAAGTGAGATAAAAATATTCAACAAAATCAATACAGCATTTAAAAGAAGAAAAGAAAAAGAAGGGGGGAATGAATAGCAACTAAAGCCAGTAGGGGAGACTGTGGTCACTCCCACAGCATACATTTGAAGAACTATTGTGCCACTTTTAACAGTTGTGGCCTCCCCCAAAGAATCCCAGGGGTGATTTGCTGGGTGTGTGTGTGTGTGTGTGTGTGTGTGTGTATCCTAACAACTCTAAGCACCCTTAGCAAACTGCAGTTCCCAGGAATATTTGGGGGAACTAATGATATTAGAGTGCTTTTAAATGTATGCTGTGAATATGTCCTCTGAATCAAAGCCACAGGACAGGCATACAAAACTAAAGAAATTCTCCTGCCTGATTTCAAGTTTGTTGGAGGGACACTGTTGCAGGCACTTTTCAGATGCATGGTCAGCCATAAAGGCTAGATAGTTTAATGTTATAAAGCTATATGGCCAGTGATTCCTCGGTTTCCCTACAGCTACATATATAGTCTCCCTACCTCCCTTCTATACCCCAATTTCCTTCCCCAGCTTCTGTATTCTTTGTCTCATGTCCTCCAGACTGTTAGTATTTTCCCAGAACGGTTCCAGTCCATACCGGAACTTTAGATTTGCACATTTTAGATGGATGAACGAGCTGTACTTCCCTAGCTCAACAAATCCACATTCATTCATTTGTTTTAGATTTGGGAAGTGAAAGTGAAATGCATTGAAAAGTGTGAGATGAACAAATGATTAACAGAAAGATGTGTAAGCCAAGTGAATTATGATGAATGCTCATTGTCATCGAACTGCCTTGCAAACAAATCAGAACAAATGCTCAATAAAGACTTAATATAATCTAACATTCCTGCAAGCTTTGTGCAATCAAATCAGGATGGATGCTGAATTAAATAAGTTGACTGAAGGGGCCCTCTGTCTGCCTGATTATTCCAGTAGTGGACTGACTCCCCCCCCCCTTTTTTTTCGTGTTTGTCTTCTGATGGATGGGAAAGTTTTTGATTCATCCCTCTCATTGTGCAATTGTGTCTGTGTGACACACAAATGGATATATATTTTAAAAAGTAAATTTTTGATACGCCCTGTTCACTGCTTCTGCAGCAGGCACAGTATTCCAGAAAAAAAAATGTGAAGTGTGTGTAGAATCGCTCAAAACAAGCAGCCCTTTAGAAGATCCCTGGGGCATGCAATGTGGCAGAAAAAGGTCTGGTTTGTCTCCTTCACGCACATCAGTCTCTTTCCCATGTGCTCAGAGGCTTTGCTTGGAGGACCTGCCAGTCGTTTTCTCCAAAGCAACCTTTTGTTCTCAGCTTCCTCTGCGTATGGCAGTCAGCCCTCTCCTGTTTCATTGTCACCTGCTCTTGTCAGACCTTCATATTTAAATAATAATCCTTCTCTCGTATCAAACGGTTCAATGAAACAATCCTGCTTGATACATAGCAGCCCTTTCTCTGTTTTCTTTCACTGTGGCAAAAGAAGGAGAATGCCAGCTTGTTCATCTTATTTGAACACTTGGTTCCCCTCTCCTCTGTTCTCACTCACTCATACTCTGACGAGGTTAATATTTAATACATCCATCTGCTCAGTCAAGTCCACCAAGCCTTCTGCCTTAGTGGTTGCAGCACCAGTTAGACCTTTCACCTTGCTTGAAAAGGGGGACCCTACTTTACTTAGGAAAGTACTGTTGATGTATGCAACAACAGCAGCAAGAATACTATTTGCCCAGGGATGGAAAGAAGGAAGAGCCCCATCGAAAGGAGAATGGATAAAGAAGATGATGGACTATGCAGAGATGGCAAGGCTGACTGGGAAGATCAGGGACCAAGAAGATAATAAATTTAATAGAGAATGCCATAACTTTGTAGAATATATTAAAGAACACTGTATAAATCTAATAACGTTAGCAGGATTGGCATAGCACTTGCAATTTAAAATAACAAAGGATAAAAATGAAGTACAATAATCTGGACAAATGCAACTAGATGTAGTTAAAGGGAAGATACAGTACATTTTTTGAAGCTGGGGGGGCTGGTGGTGGAGGGAAGTCTGGGGATTCAGAGAACCCCATAAAGGTACTGATGTGGACTATGGTTTAATGTAAACAAGTGGCATAAAATATTTTATGCAAATATTTAAGTCTTATTTTTGTTCGTTCTCTTATCATAATTTGTATAATTTGTATTGTTTATTAGTTTATTTAAGTCTTATTTGAAATTTGAAATTATGGTTTGACTTATGGTTTGGATTAAGTCATGTTAAGTTATGTTAATTTTCTTATTGTTTTTTTTAATTTGTTTGTTGCTTTTTTGTTAATTTGTTTATTGTCTGCTTTGTTTTGTCTATTTTGTATTGTTTATAGAGTTGAAATAAAGATTTTTCTTTTAATAATAATAATAATAATAATAATAATAATAATAATAATAATGTAAACAAGTGGTTTTTTTTTAATTAAAAAACTGGTGTTTTTTCCCCTTTTTGAAACTTTGAAAAAGAAATTAAAGAAAAAGAAAAGGGTGACCTCTATCCAGCTGCTGCCACCAGACTCTGCCGCTCTCTCAGTGTTATTCTTAGCCTTTAAAGCGCTAGGCCATCATGGACCTGATTATCTCAAAGCCTCATTCTCCCATATGGACCCTCCTGTGTTTTAAGACACTTTTGGAGACTCTGTGCCTTCATGTGAGCAAGCATGAGAGAGAGGGCAATCTTAGTGGTGCCATCTGGAGATTTGACAGGCTCCCTCTTTGCTGTCTTTTAGAGAGAAACTGAAAGCCCCCACACCTTTAAAGGTAGACTTTTAAATACAGTGTTACAGGTTTGGAGGGTCAGTTTGGATGCGGCCCAATCGCCTTCTCAATCCAGCCCACGGACGGTCCGGGAATCAGCATGTTTTTACCTGAGTAGAATGTGTCCTTTTATTTAAAAAGCATCTCTGGGTTATTTGTGTGAGCTGCCTGGTGTTTTTACATGAGTAGAATGTGTGCTTTTATTTAAAATGCTTCTCTGGGTTTATTTGTGGGGCATAGGAATTCATTCATCCCCCCCCCCAATAATATAGTCTGAGAGACGGTGGATCGGCCCACAGCTGAAAAAGGTTGTTGACCCCTGGTCCGTGTGATCCTGGGTATTTGTTTAGAATCTAGTAGAAGAGGCTGCTGAACCAGTCAGATAAGTTTGATAAGGTCATTACCTGGCCAGATGAGTACCATGGTTTACATATCCAAGACACAAAACTGGGCTTTTTCTTACCACACCTGGTTGAATGCCACATCATCCTGGGATGGGGAATAAAAGGGCAAGAGTGTGTGTGTACAGTATGTGAGGTTTGGGGATTTTTTTGGTTGATGCCGGAAGCTTGAGATCCCTGGAACCCTAATGGGAAAGCAAGTTCTGCTGGGGCATTAATGTGGGAGCCCTTCTATCCTATGCTCATGTGGATATATGTGTAAATAAAACCATGATATGCTAAAGACACCACAGTCTCCACTGACCTCCATTCTAAGGAAATAGAACCGCAGGTGAGCTGAGACACTCCTGGAGTTTCTCTCCACTCAGATATTGGGGTGTATGCAACAAGATGATTTCTGAAACTGGTTTGTTTATTTGTGCTTGTTAAATTCGTGGGACCGTTCTTTCATGCAATTAAAACAGCACGTGGAAACTAGATTAGCATGTTGAGAGGGAATTGCTAGCCTAAAACTCAATCACTCTGTTTTTTCTGTGTGCAGGGGATTGAAGCCCCATGTGTAGTTGTGGTCCTAACTCAATAGTTTATCACCTCTGAAAGAAAAGCCTCTTGTGCTCTTTGTATCTGGCAGCAATACAAAGAACAGAAAAAGAACAAAAAAAAAACCCCACCCTCCCTTAAATTTTACTCCCTTTAGCTTCACCAGTGGGCACACGAAGCTGGTTTTAACAGAACCTTTCTCCTCCAAGGGAAGAAGCAATGCTGTCAACCTATTTCGAAACCATCAATGACCTTCTCTCCTCCTTCGGGCCAGTTCGAGACTGCTCGCGCAACAATGGTGGCTGCACCCGGAACTTCAAGTGTGTGTCAGACCGCAAAGTGGATTCGACGGGCTGTGTGGTATGTACACCTCTGAATTCCTCATGAAGAGAAACAGCATATGAGGCTAGGGGATGGGGGGGAAATGATTTGGTTAATATCAGGCTTCAGATCCTACCTAGGGTTCAGCTAGGTGATGGTATCCTGAACACACATTGTATGCTAAGGGTGCTTGTCCAATTTAGGGATTAGCCAGGCAGTAGCATCCTGCACTCTCATTTGGGCACTGGGTTCAGCTTGGTAGTAGAATCGTAATTCGCTAATTTGGCGACTGGGAGTACAAAAGTGACCTGGTAAAAATGGGAAGGTGTACATCCTCAGCACAACTGTTATGGATAGGCAAGTGTCGTTAATTAAATGTTAAAGCTTCCAACAGAAAGTACTTATTAGTATCCTGGCTTCATCACTTTTTCGATATGCTTTAAGCATCACTGTGCACAAATTCAGAGTTCTCCAGGTCCTTGCAAATCCCCTTCTTCCTCAAAAAGATGCCTGCATTGCAGGGATTTGGACTAGATGACCCTCAGAGTCCCTTCCAACTTTTCAGTGCCATCATTTTTTCTCTTCCCCGCTCCCTGCAACAAGCAAAGTGTTGGAAACATCGGTACATTTCCAAGCACAATTCAAAGTGTTGGTGCTGATCTTTAAAGCCCTAAACGGCCTCGGTCCAGTATACCTGAGGGAGCGTCTCCACCCCCATCGTTCTGCCCGGACACTGAGGTCCAGTACCGAGAGCCTCCTGGCGGTTCCCTCGCTGCGAGAAGCGAAGTTACAGGGAACCAGACGGAGGGCCTTCTCAGTAGTGGCACCCGCCCTGTGGAACGCCCTCCCACCAGATGTCAAAGAGAAAAACAACTACCAGACTTTTAGGAGATATCTGAAGGCAGCCCTGTTTAGGGAAGCTTTTAATGTTTAATAGAGTATTGTATTTTAATGTTCTGTTGGAGACAGAATTGTTGTTGTTGTTGTTGTTGTTGTTGTTGTTATAGACTGATCTGGGTTTAATTACTGAGGATATTTATGTCACTGGTAATGTACAAAGTTGCTTAAATCGAACAGCTTTATTTTTTCAGTGACTGTTTCCCCCATTGTCCCTCCTCCCCCAATTTGTCTGACACTTTACCCTACAATCTGTGCCTCTCTCTGGGTGGAGAGAGAGGGGTGACGACTGTACTGGACCACCTTTAGAAGTCAATATGCATTATAACACTAGAAGGGATTCATGGAATCCTAGAGTTGGAAAAGGTCCTGAGACTCATCTAATCCAACCCCTGCAATGCAGGAATCTGGGGCTCACACCTACAACCCTGAGATTAAGAGGCTCACACTCTACGTACTGAGCTGTCTCAGTCGGAAGAAACTGATGATAAATGGCAGCTCCATCTCTCCATTTACATTGGGTGAAGTGCTGATAGCGGGAATTGAAACCCACGTCATTCGGGGGGGGGTAGGAGTCCTCCCTCCCCTATCCTTCCACAAAATAGCTGCATCTGTACTGGAAGGGATGCAGACTTCAGGAGCCTGGTGGTGCCATTTGTGTGTGAAAAAGAGTTTGCAAGCAAAAACACCTACACACCCACACAAAAAAAGTATTAGAAAAGGTGTGTATGCATATATTGAGGTGCGTGTGTGTGGAGATGCAGGTGTTTTTCCTCCAGTTATCTCTGTTTTCAATTGTTATCTCTGAAGAGCAAACACTTTCACAAATTTGATGCCTAGTGCACGCTTCTCAGCATTTGGTAGAATGATGCAGCCTGAAGTCACAGAAGTTTGCATTTGTCATCTTTCTCTTTTCAGTACTTCAGCCCCCTTTTTCCATTTTGAAATATTTGTTTGAGGTGGGATAGGGGCCAATCCTTTCAGGAGAGAAACACCCATACATTTTGCCTCTATTGCCATGGAAAGGTGTCTCTTGCACCAGTTGCTCAGGTGTGCCTTTTCTTCTTCTCAGTCTGTGCCCTGGTCTGTGGTGAACCCACTCCTAGTATTCAGCACTAATTGCATACATTTTTTTTTTTAAAAAAAGTTGCATTCCCCTCTGGCTTCAGTGCAGTTTCTATGCAATTGATATCATACCTCCAGTCATGTTCTTCCAAGCAAAATTTCTCACTTTCTCTTTGCACCCAGCTTGTCACATCATTATTTTCAAACTCACTCTATCTTTTTGTGTGTGTGTGTGAGAGAGAGGGAACACATCTACAAGATGCTGCCTGTGATTTGGCTGAAGGTGGGAGTAAAAACAGAGTGCACCTGACTGACTGTCTCTCTTCTCCCACTTCCATCATCTCTCTCTTTCTCTATAGAGCTTGGGCTGCCATCTGGTCAATGCTATACCTGTCTCACTCTTCTTTGCTAACTGGTTGTTGTTGTTTTTCTTTTTAAAAAATCTCTACTTCAGTGCTAAACAAAAGTTATTTAAATATGTAGATTCAGTTTTATTTCGACCCTTCGGGTACCAAGTCCCTCAGTTACACAGAAAGAAATTTAGGGGAAGTAGGGTGGGGAGGAAGCGTGGCAAATGAGTGGCTGGCTAAGTAAGCAGTGGGTGGATTCCAAGCAGCAATCCTCTAAGGCAGAGATAACCAATGTGGTGCCCTCCCATATGTTGCTGGACTGTAACTCCCATTGTTGACTGTGACTGTTGACTATGACCCATAATGGATGGGGCTGATGGGAGTTGTAGTCCAACAACACCTGGAGGGCACCACATTGGCTACCCCTGCATTACGGGGCAAAACTCTCCAACATTACTGAGGACAAATGGCTATTTTTAATGGGAAGCAAATGAGCGGAGAGGAAGTTAATGTGTGGCATCTTTCAACAACGTTCTGAAGTGAAGCGGCATTCCTGAATTCCTACCACCTAGTCCTCTGCCATGTGTAGATCCAGATCCAGATCCAGGCCTTGGGTTTCATAGAACAGCTACTAATTATTAGTTCTCGTTGATAGAATCTGGAATGTGAAAGTTCTTCTTTCCCACACAGTCATCTACATCTGTTTCCAGTGTTCAGACTGAAAGTGCCAATGCTTGTGTAGCCAGTACAGTGGAACCTTGGTTTACGACTACCTCCGTTTACAAAAACCTCCGTTTACGAACGCTGCAGACCCGGAAGTGTTTACATCCGGGTGCCGTGGCGTCGGATGTGCAGACGTGATCTGTGCAGCTCGTGCATGCGCAGAAGCGATCTGCGCAGCGCGTGCATGCGCAGAAGCGATCTGTGCAGCGTGTGTATGCGCAGAAGCGCTCTATCGGTGCTTCGCGCATGCGCAGAAGCGTGCCTTCAGCAAGCGAATAACTCGGTGAGCAAACGCCTCCGCGGAACAGATTGCGTTCTCAAACCAAGGTACCACTGTATAGCACTATCCTTACACATGAAGGAGACACCAGTAGGCCTGGGGGTGAGGAAAATCCACAGTTTGCAATAAACACACACACACACACACACACACACACTATTTAGAGAAGGGAGTATGAAAGTGGGGAAGTTCTGGGGGAGGGGGAGAAATGAGCCCAGTGAGGTGTTCTCTGCAGACCACTGATTGTCAGCTGATGGGGGATGTTGCATGTGTATTATATGGAACAGCCACATCCAGAGCACATATTTAAAACACTGTCATACCATCTTAACAGTCGTGGGGAATTTTTGGGAACTGTAGTTTGTTTAAGGTGCTAAAAATTGTGGCTCTGTTAGGTCAGCATCCTCGACAAGCTACAGTTCCCAGAATTCTTCATGAGTGATAGAATGGTATAATGCTGCTTTAAATGTATGCTGTGGATATGATCAGAGTGTCTGGGATTCTGAATAGGGAGAACTCCACATCCTAGCCGCTGTCATTGCGTACATGAATTGTCTTTCCTTCTCCTTTAGTAATTCTGCACCTATAATTCCTAACAAAAAAGAGTCTGGGTGTTGTTGTTTGTTTTGCAAACATAATTTTAACCCCCCCCCCAAAGTTCATTATATATCATCTCCCAGAATTATTTTATTACCTTACAGAGCCATCCTTCTGAAATTGGTCCTCACTGTAGTGGTCAACCTGTGCCTGGCTTTATCACTTCAGACTACAGGTGCCCGGGGTGGGGTGGGGTTTACATATTTAAGAGTGGTCCTTCAAACCGCAATAAATTGAAAAATGTTAAATCTCTTCATGTAGAAAGCCAGCATGTCATAAGGAAGGCGTCTTTAAGAGTCTTCTCCCTGACATGCTAGTTTTCTCTGTGCAGGGCTGTGTTTAATATGGAAAAAGCAGTCTTTCATGTGAGCCCCACCTGAAGTCTCAGGTGACATTAGCAACCCAGGCAGAGGTAGACCATTTCAGTGCAGAAAGGTCATGAGAAGGGGAAAGTACAATGCTGGACGTTTTAACAGACAGGAAAGGAAAAATTGCTAAACTGAGACAGCGATTTGGAAACAGGAGGGAGAACAGTTGCCAAGTTTTATAAATCAGCAACAATGATGCTAGACAAACTCTGATAGATACATTTTATTTTTATTTATTTTTAGTGAAAAATATATGTATATCTGGCACCTGCAATATTAAATTATAACTAAGGAGAATCCCTTATTCTGTTGAGACCTTCATTTCTGAGCTCTGCACATCAGTTGCCTCAGGGGGACACTTAGCAAAATGCAGGATATTGTGACTTGTGCTAAGATGCTCAAGAGACAGCTGAATTTGAACATCTGAAGCTAAAATAATGATGGATTGGTCTTGTAAAGGGCATAAAAAAACCCAGAGAATGTGAGAGGAGGAAATAGAGGCTTTTATTAAGGAAAACATTTGCAGTGTGTTGCCTTAGGAAGAGTTGTTGCTTTTGAAAAGCAGGAGAAGTTTTAATGCAGAAGCTGCTAATAAGAGCCAGAGGACAAGATTTAAAAGTTCTGCTAATATTGGTATTCCAGGGACATTGAAACAGTGAGGAATAGGAGGATAGAGGTTACTGTGTACAGAGGTGGTTTCACGCCTGCCCTTTCATAAAAAAGAGCCCTGCTGTGAATCTCATCAAACCCACCTCCCGGAAACCGGTTGTTATTCAGAGGAAGAGCTAAAATAAGATGCAATCAAAGCCATTCCTTGCTGATAGACCTATCACCCTCCATGAACTTATCTAATCTCATTTTAAAGCTTTCTTAATCAATGGCCCTCAGCACCTTGTGGCATTGTGCATCAATCTCATTTGGTAACTTCTAAGTTCCCATATTAATCGAGATGAACATTGTTTCCATCAACTTTATCTATGCCCTACATTAAACAAAAAAACAACAACTCTCAGTCATATCCCTCTGTTGATGTTGCTTTGTCCAAGCTATGTCCAAATGCTCCCAAGCAAGCCCCTTCCTTGGGTCAAGCTTTATTATATGGACACATGGACAACAGACCCTGGAAACCTTCCACCAGACATTCAATGACTTTCATCCCACCATCAACCTAACAATGAACCAATCTATGCAAGAAATACATTTTTTGGACACTACTATAAAAATACAGGATGGATGTATAGACACCACCTTATACAGAAAACCAACTGACCGACAAACATATCTACATGCCTCTAGCTACCATCCCAAACATACCAAACAATCCATCGTATACAGCCAGGTCCTACGTTACAACCACATCTGTTCCAACTCTACAGACAGAGAATCTCACCTAAGAGATCTACAGCAAACCTTTTTAGAACTAAAATATCCACCTGATGAAGTTAAACAACAGATCAACAGAGCCAGACTGATACCTAGAGAGAGCCTGCTGCAAGACAGACCCAAAAAAGAAAATAACAGAACACCACTAGTCATCACATACAACTCCCAAGTTAAAACAGTGCAACACATCATCAGAGATCTACAGCCTCTCCTGGACAATGACAGCTCCCTTTCTCAAGCTCTGGGAGGAAGACCTTTCATTGCCTACAGACAGCCACCCAATCTTAAACAACTCCTCACCCACAATAATACAACCACCAGACTTAACATGGACACTGGTACCAGAGCCTGCAATAAACCCAGATGCCAACTTTGCTGCCACATACACCCAGACAACATCATTACTGGCCCCAACAACATCCAACATACCATCTCAGGACTATTCAATTGCTCATCTTCTAACATTGTGTATGCCATCAAATGCCAACAGTGCCCTTCAGCTCTCTATATTGGACAAACAGGCCAAACCCTACGCCAAAGGATAAATGGACATAAATCTGACATCAGGAACCATAAGACAGAGAAACCAGTAGGAGAACACTTCAATCTCCCAGGACATTCTATACAAGATCTCAAAGCAGCTGTTTTATTACAGAGAAATTTCAGGAACAGACTGGAAAGAGAAGTTGCTGAATTGGAACTAATTACCAAGCTTAAAACCATGGAGCCACCTGGGATGAATAGAGACATCGGATTCTTATCTCATTATGCATGATCAAGCTTTCTTTAGCGCCTCAGCCCTTGTTTTTTTCCCCAGGACTAATTGCAGCCATCAGCAGCCGTTAACAGCCATCCACAGGTTTACCACTCCCATCAGCCCATCATCCATCCCCCCCACCCCCCACCCCCACCCCACCCTCTGTGTATATATATATATATATATATATATATATATATATATATATATGGGTCTGACACTTCCGTTTCCAGTGTATCTGAAGAAGTGTGCATGCACACAAAAGCTCATACCAAAATAACTTAGTTGGTCTTTAAGGTGCTACTGAAGGAATTTTTTTTTTTTGTCATGGATAGTTTAGCTGAGATTCCTGTGTTACAGTGGGTAGGACTACATGACCCTTGGGGTCCCTTTCAACTCTACAATTCTATTATTATGTTTCTATGTTAAGCCTCAGCATCCCGTCCAATTCTGGCCCCAATCATGCAGCAAGGCTTGTTTCATGCAGGGGTGTAGCATGGGTGGGAGCTAGGGTGATTTCCCCCAGCACATTTTGGGTGGGGCATTTTGGCTGCTCATGCCACCCTCCCTGAGCCAGCCCTACACAGTTTTGTGTGGGATCTTCTTAGATCCCAGCCTCGCAAAGCAGCTTGGGGAGGGCAGTATGAGATGGACCATAGCTTTGCAAAGGTGAAGTTGGGATTGAAAGGCATGCCTGTTGCATTCTTCTCCTGCACCCTCTCTGAGTGTTTACATAGCAGGGTACATAGGGTACCGGTAAATGGAGCCAGCTGCAGCAAGCCAGCCCTCAAATACTCCATGGCTGGTTTCATCTCCTGCATTGTCAGCTACCTAAACCCCCAAAGCTGGCATCCTGCTGGCTCCTGTTTTTTTTTTAAAGGATGCTGGTAATTTAATAAGGAGGTTGTTTGATATGCACTGAAGCTGATCCATAGTAGTAGCAGCAGCTGTTTTACTTTGATATCAAATGGTGCTAACAAGGCACTAAAGGGGGAACTTTGCCTAGTTCCCAGCATCCCTCAGCAGGCTGTTTCCTTGCAGATGATGGTGTTTCTCCAATGTAGCAGTAAACTAAAGTCACTTAGTGGTGTGTTTATTGCATTGGTGATTTTTTTTTTCATTTTTTATTTTTGCACCAGTGGAATGTTGTTGCACAAGAAAATGCACAAACCAATAACTTTGTTGTGAAATGTGTGGCACAACAAGTTTCTGCTTGTGCAACTGCCACACTGGATTCCTCTTGTGTAGGAGTCCTTGTGCTATTAGACAGGCAACGCTGGATCTAGGCCCATGCTTTATTCTCTTTAATTCAAGGCCACTTAACACCCCCTATTCTTATTTATTTTTCTATAAGAGGGTACTATAACTTCGATCCCAAAAGCGTTTTTTGTTGCTGCTTCAATCCCCCCCCCTTCTTTCTTTACTATCAGGTGTTTTTGAAGTATGTGCCAGGAGCATCTGCACAGCACATTTATTAGCATTGCCAACAAAATGGTTTGTAATATTTAGAGGATGTGATAGAATATTTGAAAAAGGCAGCAATTTACGCTCCACGGAAACACTCTTTTTCAAGTGTAATAATGAAGAAAGGAGCTGAGCTTAATAATAATAAAAAAGTGAAACCTTTTAGGCAATTAAGCTCACTTATTTTCTTTTCCATGTTGGGAAAGAGTGTCAGTAATGAGGCATTTCTGATCTTTGGAAGTAGAGCCTGTATTATCACCCTTTGTTGTTAATGAGCTTTGTATCTCCTGAAAGTAGTGGAAATAAACAGGCAATGGTTCGGATGTTTGTTTTCTGGAGCAAATGGCCCAATGTATTTCACATCTTTGACTGATTTAATCTTGCTTTCTAAGTCCTACATACCTTCAGTTCATTTACCATGGCAATGGCATCATTTGGAATAACCACCAGATTCCTGGCTATCAGATAGGAGATGCAAAAGCAATGTTACAGGAGGGATTTTTGCACCATGGTTCCTTCGGGTTTTTTTTCAATCGGCCAAAACCAACTGTCCCTTCACATGTTCTCCCAATCACATGAGAACAATTTTTGCTGCTGACAGAATAAGGTAAGCTGCCTACACCAAATCAGATTATTGGGCTTACACTGATTGTTTTCTGCACTGGCTGACTGCAACCCACCAGGGTTTCACAGGCATTTTAAAAACAGCTTCTTTGGGATTGAACATGGGAATATCTGGATGATCTGACCACACAAGCGGGACCTGATTGTGTAGGTTTTTCTTACAGAATCAGCACCGTCTGCCCTTCCAGCAGGCTGACAGTTTTGTGGGGAAGACCCAAGCAGTAGCCAGTGCCACTATTCTGCCCATGTAATTGGATCGTTTAAATGTTTCCCCACTCACGTGCAAGCTGCTTGTTCAAGGTGGCATGTTGTGTAGCTTTGGGAACTCTGATTCTCTTCCCACTTGTGACCTTGAAGGACGTCCTTTGTAATGGCTGCTCTGCTGCAAGAAAAGTAGACAAGTTAGAAATGGCAACCTCTTACTCAGCACATCTGTACTTGTGTGCATTTATAGGATTTTTTTTGCTGACTTTTGGGACAAAAGCATAGCCATACCTCTTTTCTCCATCCTTTTCTCTCTTTTTTTGTACTGATGGCAAGGCAATGATGAAAGATCAAGCTTAACCACCACCACTACCCCTGCTCCAATGTCTTAAAAAAAAAAATTCAGGTAAACATTCTGAGCGAGCATTCTGAGCACTCCCACTCATTTGCCAGTTGTTTCACTATTAAGTGGGTACAATTTGGTTCTTTGATTAGGAGGAGGGAATACCTTCAAAGCTCTGAGAATGTGCTTGAGGTGGAATTTATATCTGTGCATTGGAGATTGATTGTGTGCCCTTGTGCCTTATCCATTCTCTGTTGCATCATTTGGGACTTTTGGGTTTTGAGAATAGCCAAGTAAGAGGTGACGTGGTAGAAGTTTTTTGTTTTAATTAAGCATTGCATACAGGAAGTGGATAGAGAAAAATTTCCCTCCCTCCCTCTCTCCCCACTTGTACTCATGGACATCCAGTGAAACTGGAAAGTACTTCTACATGCAGTGCATAGTTAAACTATGTAACTTTCTTCCACAGGAAACAGTGATTGCCCCCGACTAAGGTGACTTTAAATGAGGATTAGACTAGATAAATGGAGGACAAGGCTATCAATTGCTACTAGCCATGTTGACTATGTTCTATCTCCACTGTCAGAAGCATCGTTGCTGGCATCCGTCTGTCTCGAGAGACAATGGTGTGTGCCTCCGAGAAGGGGAGGGAAATCAAACTACTATGTTAAGCAGCACCAAAGTGACCTCTCCAGGGTGCAAGCCTGGGCAGTGTGCATGAAGGTCCTGGGCTGCCCAGGTGACAAGACCCCACCCCCACCCCCAGCCTTGCTGATGTGGTCCAAAGGAAAGCTCGGCTGCAGGAGTTGCCAGAAGGAGGCGTACAAGATACCATCCCACCATCTTAGGGACTCCATTCTGGATTTGTGTAGGGACAAGGATATCCTTAGCCTTTTCTTCTCTCAAAGATGTTCCTCAAGGCAGCCAAGGTTTAGGATCAGAGTTTCCCTTTGTCTGTGAATACTAGTTGCTGGGAAGTGCAGATAGGCAAAGTACTGTTGTGTAAAGGTTCTGCTTCCAGACTTCTCATAGGCATCTGGGTGGCCACTGTGAGAATAGGATGCTGGACTAGATACGCCATTGGCCTGACACAGCAGACTCTTCTTATGTTCTCCATTCTCACTCAGTGTTCCAAGGGATTTTCACAAGTCAACATGAGTAACCTAAGAGCTTAAGCAGAGCTCTGCTAGATCAGCCTCAAAAGCATTCATCTAGTTCCAGCTACACTGTCAGGGCTGGACACCGGTCAGGCACCGGTCAGAACACAGGAAGCATAGTTTGTCAGTCAAGGAAATGGCATACAACTTAGGAACACTTCCTAGCAGGTCTTGCCCCCTAAAGAACAGTTGGCAGGGCTGAGGGTTCCCCCTTCCTCTGCACTGCTGTAAGTCTCTGCTCCCAGATGTTGCCCAAGCAGTCTCAAACTACGCCTGCGCACCTATGGTTGCTGTTCTTCTCTCCTCATTATCCTGCATGTTTTTGAAGACCTGAGGGAGGAGAGCTTGTCACAGCTGGAGAGGGAGACTCCCAGGATTCTTCAGCAGTCCATTGACGCTTCCTCTTAGCTTCAGCCTTGGAGTGTGAACTGGTCCCTGCCACCGGCTCTCCTTGCTCCCTAAACTCTGTTGCCCCATTAACATCTGACATCCCCCCCCCAATCTTCTCCTTCTGTCCTCTCTTCTGTGTCCCACCAGAAATCCCCTGGCTCTGAGCCTTCCTTCTCTAGGGTTTTCCTTGGATGTTCCTCAGCTGGTGCCTACCACCACTCCTCTTCATCCAGCCAGACCCTGACTTGCACACACCCTTCTGTATCCTCCACCGAGGAAGTCTAGAGATATTATCAGAGTTCAAGGGGATATTCTGTGCATGGCAGGGCCAGTGAGGGGAAAGTTCCAGGGTCCTGATAGGGAGGCCTGAAGGGCCCCATTCAGTTCCCCACCCCTGCTGTAGCATATTCCAAGCCGTGGTTTGCCCATGGCATCAGCTTCCTCAGTATGTATGGAGAGGTTTGACTTGACTGTTTTTCTTATCTTTCCTAGGGATCAGTGAATGATTTGTCTTACGTGAAGCATTTGTTCAGACTCCTGCCTAGTTTTTCTTCTTCTCGGCTGTGTTATAGTCTGAATAAATAATGCACGCAAAACTTTGTTCTCCATACAACACGCCAGCCAGCCAGGAGAAAGCTCCTGCGGGGATGTATTGACTAAGGACACATCATCCACGATTATCCAGAAAGAATTATTGGCTGAGGTGGCTATTGATTTTCTAATAATTTCTAGCCCTCCCCCAGACTCATGTCACCAGAGAGGCAGATCACAAATTGAACTGCAGCTGAATTGCTGCAGGATTGATTAAAACTCACAGTAATTATTGCCTCTCTACTGCTCAAGGCAGACTGATCAATGTGAGCTATAACTGATAGGGTTCTTCAGGCAATTTCAGGAAATAGGCATGAGTATCATTTGCTTTGCACCCGCAGAAGAGCAGGTATGTGGGAACAGTCAATGCTGGGCATTAACTGCTCCCTCAGAAGCGCTGTGGTTAAACCACTGAGCCTAGGGCTTGCTGATCAGAAGGTCGGCGGTTCGAATCCCTGTGACGGGGTGAGCTCCCGTTGCTTGGTCCCAGCTCCTGCCCACCTAGCAGTTCGAAAGCACGTCAAAATGCAAGTAGATAAATAGGAACCGCTACAGCGGGAAGGTAAACGGTGTTTCCATGTGCTGCTCTGGTTTGCCAGAAGCGGCTTTGTCATGCTGGCCACATGACCTGGAAGCTATACGCCGGCTCCCTCAGCCAATAATGCGAGATGAGCGCGCAACCTCAGAGTCGGTCACGACTGGACCTAATGGTCAGGGGTCCCTTTACCAGAAAATGTAATTGATGCCAGAGCTAGAATATAATTCAACCCAGTATGCTCCCCACCCCCTCTTTTTCTTGGTCCAGATTGTGCAGGATGAAGGCCAAAAAGTCACCCAGAAACTTATATTTTACAAACCATGGGAATTTCTGTTGAGTAATTAAAGGTCCATTAAATACAGAGTGCATGTTCTAACTGAGCCAGTGAGTTTGCAGCCCATGCATGACCACTGAAAAAATGAGGGGATAATCAGCTTGTGTCAGGGAACCCTGGTTTGCAGAAGTACAAAAGGCAGCAGTGTAGGAGGCAGGTGGGAAGGAACACACAAAAATAGCAGTGGTCCAGTGAGGACTGGGCATACCAAGTAGCCACAAACACTACAATGGAGCATTTGGTTGTGGGGCCTGCTTGTGAATTGCCTAATGAAGACAAAGGAAACAAAGCCAATATCTAGCTCCTCAGTTTAAGGAAGAGCCTAATAGTGGTAAGTTAGTGGAGGAGCGGGCACAAATAGTGCAGCGTGATGCAAGTGAAGGGTCTTTCGTGCTTCCCTGCTTTCTTGGAAGAGCTGCTGATTGGTTGTGTCACATAGGAAGGGAGCACTTGACAGTCTGTCCCAGTCTCTCACAGCCTGTACACAGTCATAGGATGTCTTCTGCTGACTTGTTCAACCTACTTCACAGGCTCCTGCTGTTTGGCAGAATCCCCGAAGCTTCTTGGCGCATGTGGTCCCTAGAGCTGAGATGATTAACAGCTTGCAATTAAAAGAACGAGCGTTTAGAAGTATGAAATAGTTTGCAGATATTAAATTAATCATGATGATACAGGTTTATTTAACCAATAAATATATTACTGTGGGCCCTGAATTGCTGCCAGGAGTTTTTCCACCACCCAACTCTTGTGCTCTCTCTCTCTCTCTCTCTCTCTCGCTCTCGCTCTCGCTCTCGCTCTCGCTCTCGCTCTCTCAGAATTCAGAGGGGAGATGTAGATGTCCAATGAAGGGGTCAGTGGCAGGGGTGTATAAGACAAACTGATCTGTGCAAACTCATATTTCCTTTAATCAAGTCAGAAGAACAGGCCCTCTTTCCTCAGAACTGGCCCTCATCCAGTACACTTCATTCATCTAGTACACATACTGTTTGTCCCATCTATCAAGCTTTTCAGGAGTCTCACTGCTGCTCATAACAACCCTGCAAAGCAACCTTACCACATTCCTGAAACAAAAAAGCCTGAAACTCAAGAAGATGGTTCTTCCCTGTTGAGGATGAGAGACTGCAAGATGCCCATAACTATTCAGTAAGCTTTGTGTCTGAATGTGCACACACACACACACACACACACACACACACACACACACACACTGCAATATGAATACAGACAGACACAGGCACATCATTTTTATTTGTATGTTGCCTTTCCATATCCAAAACCATGCTCAAGTGTCCTACAACTTGAAAAAAATACACAATACAAACCTTAAAAGTAGTCATAAACAATAAAATAAACATCAAAAAGGTGCAAAACCAAATTGAACAATTTCCACATAAATAAGATTCAAAACAAAGATTCAAAAAATAATAGCCACAACAAGCCCCCCAAACCCCTAAACTTTACTACCCCAGAGCCCAAGAGCCTTTTCAGCAGCCTCAGCTTTTGTAACGATTCAATCAGGGCCCCTCCATTCTAGGCCAGGTGGAAAATGGCCAGCAAGGCAGGGAGCAGGTCTTCCAGGACTCACAGCAAATATGCTTTTCAATATGCATGGTATTAATTCTCTCTTACACACAGGCACAAACTGGTGGTGTCTCAGCTCACTTGTAGCATGTAACATCATTGATAAGCCTAGTGTAGTTCATGTTTTATTCAATACATTCAGGAAAGGAAGATTAATAAATTGTCTGAAGCAGGTGCTTTTGCAAGGCAGGGAAGCAAACTGCTGGCCTGTGTTGCATTTCTAAATTTTGGTTGCTTTATTAACTGTTCCCAATAAAATATGCTCAGACTTGTTCTGTAATTTTTAAGTCAATTACTCAGATTATAAATACTGTCCATTTTCCCCTTTTGTGCTTAATGTCTGCTATTGCTGTTTAATATGAACAAATAAATAAGGGCTAACAAAATCATAATAATACTCATTGATTTAAAAAATCTTTTCTTAATAAAAATATGTCTTTACACATATACATATACTTTCACCTTTCAGGTGTCAGACTACATCTCCCATCACCATCCCTGACCACTAGCTGCACTGGCTATGACTGATGGGAGTTGGAGGCCAGCAACATCTGGAGAACCGCAGGTTCCCCTCTCTTGGACTAGAGGTCACCTGCCATTCAGTAGACAACACTGGGGAAGATGGATCATAGCTAAGGTAGTGAGAGTGGCAAGCCAATGTGGTTTAGAGCAGGCATGTCCAACAGGTAGATCCTGATCTACCAGTAGATCACTGGACGTCTGTGGTAGATCACTGGTAGATCACTGGCTCCCCCCAAAGAAGCTCAACAACTTTGGCTCTCCTTAAAAAAAAGCTCGATTTTTTTTGCCCTGCACCCCCCAAAAATGGGGCTTTCCCCCTCCCTAGAAAAGCTCAACAACTTTGACCTGAACCCCCCCAAAGGGGTAGATCACTGCCAGTTTTTAACTCTGTAAGTAGATCGCAGTCTCTTGGGAGTTGGTCATCCCTGGTTTAGAGTGTCAGACTAGGACCTGGGAGACCAAATCCCTGTTTGGTCATGAAGTTCACTGGGTGGCCTTGGGCCAGTCACTGCCTCTCAGCCTAGCCTGCCTCACAAGGTTGTGGTGAGGATAAATTGAGGAGTAGGAAAGCCACATATACCACCTTGAGCAACGAAAAAGGTGGGATGCAAATGCACTAAATAAATGTTAATTTTTTTTTTAAGGAAGAAGGGTACCTGCCTGGGAGCTTGGAGAGTCCCTGTCTGCCAGGGGAAGCAAGTGGGAGGCAGATGGACCAATGGGCTGGAGATCCTTAGGTTTGGGGCTCCTAAAACATGGTGGCCAGTCCTTTAACAGCAGTACCAATGGGCATCCAAAGAAGAAACTGTCCAGGCAACAGAATAGAGATGGGATCTTCTGTGTCCCCCCTCCCCCAAAAAAGTTAGGGGTGGGGAACCTTTTAAAGCCTGAGGGGCTACATTCCCTTCTGGGCATCCTGCCACAGGCCACAGGCCAGTGGCAGGTGAAGCCAGAGGCAAAAATGAGTGGAACAACAAACACAATTTTAACATTTGTATAATAGGACAGCTTCTACATGCAGTTGCACACCTCTCTCTGACCTGCATCCGGGCACTCAAGCGGTATTATCAGAGTTCAAGGACACATTCCAGCCAGGCAAAAACACTTGGGGCACCAAGCAGAATCAATGCAGGGTGTTGCTTGTAGAGAGAGGGGGTGTGGCCTGAGGAGAGTTCTGAGGGCCAGATGGAAAGGCCTGGAGGGGTGCATTTGGCCCCTGGGCTCAAGGTTCCCTTCATTTAGAGGGTTCTGGTCACAAAGAAGTATTTTTAGCAACAGGAAACTCTTGTCAAATTGAGTCAAACCTTTGGTTCATCTAGCTCAGTATCATGTACACGGACTGGCAGAGGCTCAGGTTTTCAGGCAGGGAGTCTTCCCCAGCTCTGCCTGAAGATGCGAGGGATTAAACCTGCAAGATGGATGCTCTGTCACTGAACTGCAGCCCTTCCCTATTTGTTTTCTTTTATTTTCTTCCTTGAAAAAAGAAACACAGAAAATGTATGACTTTTCCTTCACTTGACAGGCAGTTTATAGCCCACCATCATGCATCTCTGGACTGGCTGCTGTTTAGCTCATCTTCAGGAATTCTGTAATGCATCTTTAATTTGGAATTGCTGTTAGGCTACATTTATTATCTTTTTCCTGCTCTCCAGATATGTGGTTAGCTTTCTGCTTTTAACTTAATATTATTTCTCTCTCTCTCCGTTGGAATTTCGTTGGAATTTCAGGTGGAATAGGAGTGTTGCTTAATAAGGATGTCTATGGATTGATGTTGCTAGATAGTTGTCTGCTTTAATTATTTGGGACAGGCAGAGCTTGCTCCAACACAGAAATTTAAAATGTGGGTCATGTTTTCAGCACGATGATAGTAGTTTAGAACCTCTAATAACAGATGAGAGACCAGATACCCAGCTGAATGTGTGTGTGTGTGAGAGAGAGAGAGATAGATGATAGATAGATAGATGATAGATAGATAGATAATTTATTGCGGTTGGAGACCAGCTTATAAAACACACTTGGGGGTACAATCCCAGAAGGAAAACAAACATTTAAAACATTGTACAACAGTAAATTTAAAATTTATAAATGGGATAAGCGTATGAACACTTAAAAACTTTGTGATAAGCTACCGCAGAGAAATGACCCAGAATCACCCCAGGAACTGAGTTTGGGGATTTTCTTAATGAACTAGTTTTGGATCGGGGAGTGGTCTGCGCCTACAGATCTGTACACAGAATTGTTTTTTTTTCAAATAATTATTAAATTTAGTCCAGTCCTTCAAGAACCTCTGGTCACGTTGGTTTTGAATTCTCCCTGTCATATTGTCCAATTCTGCATAGTTCATTAACTTCGTCTGCCATTCTTCTGTCATTGGTAATTCTTGTTTCCATTTCTGTGCCAATAGTATTCTTGCTGCCGTCATCACATACAAAAACAGGTTTTGTTTTTTTATCTTGTCTGCTAATATTCTCTCATAAAATACCAAGTAGAAAAGCTTCTGTGTTTTTTATGAATTTATATGTTAACATCTTTTTCATCTCATTATATATCATTTCCCAGAAATTTTTCACTTTCTTACATTCCCACCACATATGATAAAATGTTCCTTCTTTTTCCTTACATTTCCAACATTTATTACTTGTTTTATACATTTTGGCTAATTTCACTGGTGTAATATACCATCTATACATCATTTTCATTATATTTTCTTTCAAAGCATTACAAGCAGTAAATTTTACTCCTTCTTTCCACAATTTCTCCCAATCCTCTAACTGTATTTTATATCCAAAATCTTTTGCCCTAAGCATGCTTGCTGTTGATGGACGATGCTTCACACAGACCTAAGCACCAACTGTAAAGTATTACTGTTCCTGGAAGTGATAGCATCATTTGGCGACCTAACTTCCCTTGCCTTCTGAAGGCGTAATACAAATGCCTTGTGTTATACACCTTTCCTGCAATAGTAGGCATCTCAGTGGTTTAAGGTGTCCAACTTGGAGAGAGTAATTCTGCCTTCTCCCTTAATTGTATCCTTCCCTTCTCAATGCAGTGCCCTGAGGATTTGAAGCCTATGAAGGATGGCACTGGTTGCTATGACTACTCCAAGGGAATTGACTGCTCAGATGGCTTCAATGGTGGCTGTGAGCAGCTGTGTCTTCAGCAGACCCTCCCTCTCCCATCAGAACCCATGTCCAGCACCATCCACATGTTCTGCGGGTGAGTCTCCATGGGCAAAAGAGGTGTTGGTGGGTACAAATTCAACTGACTGCAGTCTCAAAGCCTTCTGTATGCTTGTTTTTTGAATATTCCTGCCTGGCTAAGCAACTGTGATATGGAAGCTCAATCCAACTCAAAACACTGTGCATTCAGTAGACAAAGTAAGATAGTTGGTAGATGGACACCTAATGGAAATGTGCACCACTTCTGGAAGCTGCTGCTGCTGTCTGACGAACTTTGGATATGTCACTTTAAAGGGAGGTCTGGAAGTGACTGTTAACATGGCCGCTATCACCACCCACAAATTCTCAGTGTCATGCTGCCTTGTTCCATCTGGAGCCTGTCACTTTTGCACACCCCAGCTCTTTCATGCATTGTTGCTGTGAAGTCATATTGGTGGAAGAGGGGTCAGCACAGCTGTCAGAGTTGGTTTGTGTTTAAAGATGTAGCTTGTCCCCTAGCTTTGCTGTGGGCTTTGGACTTAGACACCTCACCTTGCCTCTGAGATAAAGGGTGCAAGGAGCATCCAGCGAAGGGAGCTTCTCTCAGCTTTGGGTTGGTGAATTTCAGCTGGGCACATTCCCCAGAGCAAAAGGACATGGGGTGATCGCTGCATCCCTCTTTCCCTCCAATGCCAAATTCCCTACAGGTTTCGTTTCTTTGGCTTGTGGCAGCAGCTGTTGCTGCCTCAATGCCACTTTGACCTTCAAAGGAATGTTAGGTGTGGATTTGTGCTGTGGAGAAGCACATTCCGAAATGTAACTCCAAGGAACATCTGTCAATTCCTGACACATCCAGGTGCTCAGGCAGCCGAGATTTTGCTGTGTCCCAGCCCTTCATGGCTCCCTGGGGCTTTGAGTTCATCAACTAGCTTTTTCGTGCATGTGTCTATTGCTTTATTTCTCGGCACGGAAAAGTAAAGAGGAAAGTGCATCCTGTGGGAAGGCTGATAGCTCCAGTGAAGCAGCCAGCCCATCAAAGTTTTGCTTTCAAATCCAGCAATGAAAAGATTGTAGACTGTTCTGATTCCATGTGGATTGGCATGGGAGCAGAAGAATTGGCACACTTTCAATATTTCACCGCTCTAGAACATGTGACCCCTTATGAAAAGAAGAATGCAGTTTGAATCAATTAACTACTCAAACAGCTGGCTAATATTTCTTCAATTGAGAGATAGTAGCCCTAATAATTTGGAAGTGGGGTTAGAGAAGAGAATGCCAAAATATAAGGAGGAATGTTTGATTCAAGGGATGAGGCAGATTGGGCCTCCCCAATATCACTTTGGTGAGGGTTCTTCTCCCCAATATCACTTTGGTGAGGGTTCTTCTATAACAAGTGTGGCAAACTATCTGCCCTTCAGATATTACTGGGCTACAACTCCCATCACCCCTGATCATTGCCATGCTGGCTGGGGTTGATGGGAGTTGGAGTTCAATAATACCCGAAGGATGACTGGTTGCTTGCTGTTTTTCTGTCAAGGAACACATTGTGAAATAAGCACATAACACCAAAGGATTTAGTTAGGCTCCAGAACAGGGTTTTCCAAATGCAATTCTTGCCACCTCACAAGGAGCACCCCACAAAGAACATCAGAGGTGCTAGTTTCCCCCCATGGTGCTGAACGGAGACTAGACAGCTCATTTGCATGAAGATCTGCTCTGTGATCAACCTCCACCCCACCACATGGTGGTATATGAAGGACAGCTATACTCTTAGTAATCCCAACAGCAGTTTCTGCAAGCTGACATTTCTTCAGTGCAGCACTGAGGTCTCTCCCCCCCCAACCTGATGACCCATTAAACACTGTTCAAAGTACTTCAGATGCATTGTCTAGTTGTAGTACTTAGAACAGCCCTGTAAAATAAATCAATACAGTGGTACCTCTACTTACGGACACAATCCGTTCCGGGGTGCTGTTCATACCCCAAAAAGTCCATAAGTAGAGTGACGCTTCTGCGCATGCACGTGATGCGATAGAGCGTTCCTGCATATGTGTGAAGCATATGTGTGAAGCGTGCAGGGTGGGGCAGCTTTACATCCTCCCCATCCTCCCACGGTGCTCTAGTCAACTCCAAATTGCCCTGGTATAGTGTTGTCCCAGGGAAAATTAAAATGGCAGCTTCTACCTCTCTGTTGCTCATCTGAGCATTGTCACTGCCTTTGTCTTCTAAATAAGTGAACCAAAATAAGAGGGACCAACTAAAGGGCATTTTGCTGACAACCCCTCCCCACAATCTTCAAGCTGGTCCTGGTTTTAGCCAAACCTTTGGTATATACTTTCCTCCCATTTTTAATCTCTTTCACACACAGTGTCTCCTTTGCTGCTGTTCCTTATGTCAGTGCCTCACTTTAGTGCATCAGATTTAATATTTATGCTGCCCCATTGTGCTGGCCCATTTCACCTACTCCTGCTACCCCCACACCCCCGGACAGAAACAACGTTTTTATTTGGGACTGACTTTTATTGTTTGCTTTTTGTGCATATCTGATGTATCTTTTTGGGTTTGGTTCTCAGCTGTGTTGAGGAATACAGGCTGGCACCAGATGGCAAATCATGTCTCATGCTGTCAGACATCTGTGAGGGCCCCAAGTGCCTTAAGCCAGATGTGAAGTTCAACGATACCCTCTTTGGAGAGATGCTGCATGGCTACAACAACAGGACCCAGCATGTCAACCAAGGGCAGGTCTTCCAGATGACCTTCAGGTATGCCTTGTCCGCCCTCAACCAGTTTTTGCTACAATGTGCATTTGCTGTGTATATAAAAAAGGTAAAGGACCCCTGACAGTTAAGTCCAATCGCGAACAACTCTGAGGTTGCAGCGCTCATATCGCTTTACTGGCCGAGGGAGCCGGTGTTTGTCTGCACACAGTTTTTCCATGTGACCAGCATGACTAAGCTGCTCTGGCGAACCAGAGCAGCTCATAGAAACACTGTTTGCCTTCCTGCTGGAGCAGTACCTATTTATCTCCTTGCACTTTGACCTGCTAGGTGGGCAGGACAGGTGCATATGCATCTGGGCAGGAGTGTTTGTGTGTCTCAAAACGTCAAAAGCTCCCAGATTCTGCAAAGAACATTGAATTCCCTTTGCTCTGCAGTTTCTGATACAGAACCTAGTGAGTCAGAAGAAGCAAAAACATGATGTCCATGAATCAGAGTGTACTAGCTTCATGGACTCCTCTTATGGAAATTCTTTTAGTAGTTTAGGTGCTTCTGGGACTGGTTCTGAGCCAGTCCCAGAATCCCCCCGGAATCCCCAGCTTTATCCACTGAAGAAGGGGATAACAGCTGTATGCATACTGTGCCTCAGAACCTCAATTAACCCCCCACAATTACAACAACTAAATTGTCTTATATTTATCCATTTTTTGGCTGAATACTTTCTTACACTCTCAGGTTTGTGCTGAGATTCCAGATTCTCCTCTAGATATCATATGCTTTAACTCTTAGTATGACTACTGTACAACAGTGCAGAATGCCCAGTTCTAAGCTTAGACCAAATAAATTGACCTAGGGGGTAGAAGACTGCAAAGCTCTTTTATACCTTTCTAAGTTCCTATGAGGAAGGATACATACATGTAATGTTTTCTTTTTCTTTTTTGAAGTTTAAAGTTCACATCTGATTTTAAAAAGAGGATGTTGATTGAATGGCACGCACTGAGCCCCCCATCTTGCCCCTAAAGAATGATCTGGCTTCCATTCCCTTTTCCCTCTGTTCTTTTAAATTCAAACTGGGTTTGGAGCAGCTGATTTTATTATACGGAAAAGCCCAGTCTCCTCAGTCTAAAAGCAAGGTGATTCCTTTTGTGGAGTCATTAAAATAGGAAATGAGGCCTCAGGTCTCTAATCTAAACACTATCCATTAAGCACATGAGAGTTTAATAATAATAATAATAATAATAATAATAATAATAATAATAATAATAATAATATGCCGCCCATCTAACTGGGTTGCCGCAGCCATTCTGGGCCGCTCACAACAAAATATTAAAATCACAACAATATATCAAACATTAAAAACTTCCCTATTGTTATTACTCCTTTTTATTTATGGTTGAAAGTACTCAGTTTCATTCTGGGATCTTACTGCTAAGCTGGAATCACAGGCAGTAAGAGCCTGCTTCATCAACAACAGATGGCACTTTTAGATTCCCTCCAAGTCCAATGCTGATTCAGCAACCCATACTCCACCGCCCTCTTGAGAAAGGTTGATGATGATGCAAATCTTAAGGCTATTCATGTCATAGTATGCAGTGACTTGTTCTTGTGAGGCTGCCAGGGACACTGCCTGGATTTCTGAATCCCACAGCTGATAATTAGGGAGAAATTCCTTCAACGTTAAATCTGTAAGACAGAAAAAGAAAACCAGTCATGGAATACTGGTGTAATATAATTAATATGTGTCATGGTGGGAGACAATATAGTCCATGAAAAAGGACAGATTTGCGGACAGATTTGTTGTTGTTGTTGTTGTTGTTGTTGTTGTTGTTGTTGTTGTTGTGAATAAGAATAAGAAATCAACATCATGGCTCTGTAGAGTAACTATATCACTCCATAGTAATAATTTTAACTATAGTAAATGGGTACCTGCAGGTTCTCAAGCTAAACTGGACCAAAAAAAAAAATTGAGGGAAGAGGAAAGTTGTTTTGGAAATTAGAGATCAAAAACTCAAAGACTGCTCAGACAATTTCAAGGAAGGAAAGATGCAGATTGTTTAAGTTCACAAATTGTGAATTGTTCGACTGAAGTTGTACAGTAAGCCCAAAATCTATGCACATTTAACATGTGTGCATTCAGCTTTACGCACATGGCATAGATGATAGATAGATAGATAGATAGATAGATAGATAGATAGATAGAGGGCAGAAAGAGGTGGGTGTCTGGGAAAGATGACTTTTGCAATCCCACCCACCACTGAACCCAATGTGTTTTGACTACATGCGCTTTTGACTTTATGCACGATCCCAGGAACGTAAACCCCTGCATAAGTTGCAGGTTTACTATATACACATCTGTGTAGCTTGAGTTCCATAGTTAGCTGTACATTCAATCTACTCATCAGAGGATGGTAGGATGGGGTGCTGCTGGTGACCTGACATCGAGCTGGTTGTGTCACTGCTCACTGCTGCTTACTAGGATGAAAAGGTGAGGGGAAAAGGTGATGGTGAGTTTGGCATGGTACAAACACACCAGCGGAAGCACTGGATTGGCTCCACCAGCGCAAAGTGAGCAGTGTTACCTTTGGGAATTACTTTAGTTCCCATTTACAGAGTTTTGCAGGAGAGATCCTGAGTTGTTTGACCCTTTAATTGGTTTCCTTTACCCTCGTATAATAATAATAATAATAATAATAATAATAATAATAATAATAATAATAATTTATACCCCACCCATCTGGCTGGGTCTCCCCAGCCACTCTGGGCGGCTTCCAACAGAAAAATAGAACACAGTAATCTATTAAACATTAAAAGCCTCCCTGAACAGGGCTGCCTTCAGATGTCTTCTAAAAGTCTGGTAGTTGTTTTCCTCTTTGACATCTGTTGGGAGGGCGTTCCACAGGGCAGGCGCCACCACCGAGAAGGCCCTCTACCTAGTTAAAAACTACACAAGACATTCTCTGTTTAAACTTTAAATTTTGTTGAATATTGTTGTTTAGTCCTTTAGTTGGGTCCAACTCTTCGTGACCCCATGGACCAGAGCACACCTGGCACTCTGTCTTCCACTGCCTCCCGCAGTTTCATCAAATTCATGTTGCTAGCTTCGAGAACATTGTCCAACCATCTTGTTGACATATAACTTTTACTCAGTGTACTTGCACTTGTTAGATTAAATATACAAAGCAGGTGTTATTTCTGTTGCTGATACATCTTACATAGGCTTGTCTCTAAGACAGCCTTTCTCAACCTTGGATCCCCAGATGTTTTTTGGTCTACAACTCCCATCATCCCTGACCACTGGTCCTGTGAGTTATGGATCATGGGAGTTGTAGGCCAAAAACATCTGGGGACCCAAGGTTGAGAAACACTGCTCTAAGACAAATACTGTTGCAGACTGACTAACTCTGAGGCAGACAGCAACACAACATAAAATACCTGCTGCACTCACACAAAAGACTGCTAAAAACTGCCACTGCTGTACCAACAGACTACATCAGATGTAGGATAGCAAAGAGTTCTATAGCCCTTGTGAGCATTAACCCTTTACCTAATATTTTGAATGCTTTCATTTCCCCTCTACATACACTCTGTGGGGAAAGATGGACACTCTCCGCTCAGTTATATTTTATCTGCAGTTAAAGCCCCAACTCTGGAGACTTCTTTCTTCCCCTGCTATTTGTTCAAGCTTTGTTTCTCAATTCTTGTTTTCTCTTTCCCTCAGTTTCCCAATGGAAGAAGAGAAATAAATAAATACAGCCTTCCACCCAAGACTGCGTTTAAGATAAATGGCATATGGGTTATAAAGCACCCTGTGCAGGATGCAGAAGCTGTTTACGTATCTCCCTGTGATTGGGAGTGCTTTGCTTTTTAGGTTTTTTTTTTTATCTTGTTTGTGCCAAAGATCCCAGTTAAGATATTCAAGAACCTCTCTGAGCATTAAGGACACCAGCTGTTTGAGCAGCCCTTAATTTGATGCAAGTGAAACATAGCAGGAAGCTGCCCTAATGCCTGGGATTAAAAGCCTTTTTCAACAAAGTGGAACAGGGGGGTTGCATCTTTTAAAGGGATTTACAGCTCCTTGGATCCCTTTAACTACATGGATGAGTCAGCCTGCTTCCTGTGCCTTAGTAGCTTCAGTTTCCATAATAAATAGAATAATCACAACCCACTGTGCAAGATGGCATGGCAGGGAAGCAACAGTGGATACTGTAGAAATCTACGCTGAGCACCCTTATCACACCAAGTCAGACCATTGGTCCATCTAACTCATTATTGACCCAGGTGGCGCTGTGGTTAAACCACTGAGCCTAGGGCTTGCTGATCAGAAGGTCGGCGGTTCGAATCCCTGTGACGGGGTGAGCTCCCGTTGCTCGGTCCCAGCTCCTGCCAACCTAGCAGTTCGAAAGCATGTCAAAATGCAAGTAGATAAATAGGAACCGCTACAGCGGGAAGGTAAACAGCGTTTCCATGTGCTGCTCTGGTTTGCCAGAAGCGGCTTGTTCATGCTGGCCACATGACCTGGAAGCTATACGCCGGCTCCCTCGGCCAATAATGCGAGATGAGCGCGCAACCCCAGACTCGGTCACGACTGGACCTAATGGTCAGGGGTCCCTTTACCTTTTATAATGATGATGATGATGATGATAGAATTTGTATAGGACTTCATCATAACCTCTAGGTCTGGGGGGTGGGGGTGGGGTGGAGCTCCATATTATTAATGGTTGACAGAAGCAAAAAGAGCCAGTCCATCTTGTGTTTGGCTTGCCTACATTTCCTGGAGGGATTTCTGTTTGTGCCTATCCCGGTTAATTCTGTACCTTTTTTTTTGTACATAACTAAAAATATTTATATGTTGTTGGACTCCAGTTCCCATCAGCCCCTGCTGGCATTAGCCAATGCATGGGAGTGATGGGAGTTGTAGTGCAACATCGTATGGAGGCCAACCTCTGTTTAAAAAACCTTCAGTAGAGAGTCCACCACATGAGGAGGCTTTATGTTCCACTGTCAAACAGCCCTTACTGTCAGGAAGTTCTTCCTAAGGCTTAGTCAAAATCTCCTTTCTTGGTGGTTGTGGGGGGATGAAGCAGCTTTTCCACAGCTCTCTCTGAAATGTATTTAATATGAAAGCAACACTAGACAAAACAACTCATTTTCAATTTCCTTTTCATGTTGTTTGCTTTTTTATTTGACAAAGCTCCAACCTCCCACCCCTGTGCTGATTAAACACAAACATTTTAAGCATGTGAGTCAAAATTCACGAAAATTCAGTTCACCTCTTTTTTCCCCCTTCTTCCAGGGAGGAGGAGGGGGGGTGTCTTTATATAGTAACCCTGACTCTTCAGTTCCAGAATGGCAGGCTTTTGTTTCAGCAAAGTTATGTTAATGTTGTCATGCTTCATGTTGGGTCACTGAACCGACGAGGGAGGAATTGTCATAATATTGATGGGAAGTTTTGGCAAGTTAATTTTAAAGCTGTCACTTGGCATCTCCCTCACTGTTGCTTCTCAATAAAACTCCATGATGATTATGGGTCATGCATGACAGCTAGAGAGCAATTCGTGCAACCGAGAGCTGGCAAACAGTGCCCCCCCCGGACATCCTTTCCCCAGACCCCACCCTTCCTTATCACCTACAGTGGTAACATCAGGTTACAGACACTTCAGGTTACAGACGCTTCAGGTTACAGACTCCGCTAACCCAGAAATAGTACCTCGGGTTAAGAACTTTGCTTCAGAGTGAGAACAGAAATCGTGCTGTGGCGGCATGGCATCAGCGGGAGGCCCCATTAGCTAAAGTGGTACCTCAGGTTAAGAGCAGTTTCAGGTTAAGAACGGACCTCCGGAACGAATTAAGTACTGAACCCGAGGTACCACTGTACTTTCTTTCTCCTGGTTTGCCACTCAGTTATGGGTTATTCACATGGCCCAAACTGAACTTGCTCTTAAGAATTTGAAAATGAAACCATGGGCTATGCATCCCTACCTCACCTTATTGCCCTTTAAGAACATAAAGAAGAGCCCTGCTCAGTTAGAGCAAAGGCACCTCTATACATTAAAAAAAAAGACAATGAGGGCCACCTTTCTTTATGGAAAACCTTCCGGGGACAGAAGCTGATTTAGGGCATCATGGCTGATTGCCCTGCACAGAACTCTGAGCTACAGGCACTGGGCTTTGGGAAAGAGGCACGAGAGCTTTAGCAGGGTCCTAGAGTGTGGCTGCCTGCTGCCCAAAGCCTAGTTAGTGCTTGCCCAATCTTTGGGAAGGAGACGGAAGACCTCCTTCCCAAAACCCAGCACCTCCCCTGCCCATCTTTGGGAAGGCAGCTCTGGTGAGGAGCATCTAATTTTGGGTGCCATATTACCAAGGTCCATCCATGCAGAGACCATATGCCAGTGATGGGCAGTGCCAGAGGCAAAATAGGATAGAGCAACTGATGTTCTTTGCTTTCTCGCGGTTCCCTGCAGTTCCCCACTCCTGATATATCTTGCATTTCATTCTCACAGTGACGAACAGGTTAGCCTGGATAGCTCGGTTGGTTAGGGCATAGTGCTGATGATGCCAAGGTAGCAGGTTTGATCCCTGCTTTGCATTGCAGGGGGTTGGACTAGTTGATCCTCAGGGTCCCTTCCAACCCTATGATTCTACATCCAACCCCCTGCCATGCAAGAAACTAACCAAACATCCATGACAGATGGCCATCCAACCTCTGCTTAAAAACCTCCAAGGAAGGAGAGTCCACCACCTCTCGGGGGAGACCATTCCTCTGTCAAACAGCTCTTATTGTTAGAAAGTTCTTCCTGATGTTTAGTTGGAATCTCCTTTCTTATAACCTGAAGCCATTGGTTCATGTCCTACCTCCAGAGCAGGGGAAAACAAGCTTTCTATGTCTTCCTTGTGACAGCCCTTGGAATATTGGAGATGGCTATAATATCTTCTCTCATTCTCCTCTTTTCCAAGCTAAACAGTCTCAACCCAGTATACCTGAAGGAGCGTTTCCACCCCCATCACTCAGCCCAGACATTGAGGTCCCCCTCCAAGGGTCTTCTGGTGGTTCCCTCACTGTGAGAAGTGAAGTTACAGGGAACCAGGGAGATGGCCTTCTTGGCAGTGGCGCCCTCCCTGGGGAACGCCTGCCCATCAGATTTCAAGGAGATAAAGAACTACAGAACTTTCGGGTTTCTGGCTACCCCCACATTTAATGGTGGACATTCTCTGCCGCACCTCTAGGAGCTGTGAAGAAGTTCAGGCAGTGGGGAAGGAGGAAATGAGGCATAAATCCTCCCAAAACTTTCCAGGGTTACTGGAAAGTCTGCAGCACCCCACAGGGCCACGTGACCCCGTGTCTGCTACTTTGGAAGGCAGGACAGGACAGGAGTGACCTGGGAGTGAGGCCCTGCCAAGGAATGAGCCTCCATTTTCCAGCATGATTTGTGGAAATGTTCCTCCATAATTCTGCTAATTGGATGAATCATGAGGCATTCCTGAAGCAGGATATGCATACCAGGCTGCGATTAACCAGTTGCTGAAAGAACTGAAAGTATTTGAATGATATTTTAAAGCTTTGAAAAATTCCTGCAACAGGCATGAATGGGAAAAGGGGAGGGCAGGGTGCTTTATGTTTTCTTGTGATTACTGGGTATGGTTTTCTTTCCCTCTGCCCTCCCCTGCACAATGGAAAAAGGCATTTGTAGTTGTTTGTATGTTTCTTCTTGGATGAGAAGGAGAGGAATACATTTGATTTATGTTTTACAAGGAATTCAATACGGCTTTATACGTCAACACAGCTTTACACGTCGACACAGCTTTATACGTCAACACTTTATCCCCCTTGATTGAGGAGTGAATGGGTGATATTTATTACCATCTCCAGATGGGGCGTTGTGAGAGAAGGAATGCAGTGAAAAAATAAAATAACCCACAGCTTAACTGCTATGGAGCCGAGGAGAGGCAGAATTTGAGAGAGACTTGTGTTACAACCAGCACTGGGGAGGAAGGCATAAAGGGGTAGGATCCAATGGCTCAGAGAAAAGGTCTGGAAAATTTGCTCTCCATGTTTGGCTGCAGTCAGACGGACTGCTGTGTGGCTGTGTTATCATTGGGGTGCTATGCATCCTTGAATGAGCACACATACTAAACAGACACTCAACCAGGGAAAGATCTACGATTGGAACAGTGAGCGAGAGGATTTGAGCAGTAAAAGGAGTTTATGAAAAAACTACACATGATGTTTGGATTATATATACAAAGGTTTAATTGAGCTACCGGTATTTGCTGTTTGCAGGGCTGTAAAGGGGCAACTGAATGAATGCAATACTATTGGCAAGTATGAAGTGATGTCATCTAGAAACTAGATGAGAATTGACACAGCAATGAGGGTACATCTTGGACATACCCTATAAGGAGAATGGGAAACCTGCTCCCTCAATTGTTCCTCATAAGGCTTGATTTCCAGGCCCTTAAACATCTTGGTTGTCTGCAAATGTCCCAGCTTGTCAATATCTTTCTTAAATTGTGATGCCCAGAACCAGGCACAGTATTCCAGGTGTGGTCTGACCATGAGATCAGTATCCCACTCCCACAATTATTATCCTGTGACTAGTTACAGGACAGGTAGGTAGCCGTGTTGGTCTGACACAGTCAAAACAAAATTAAAAAATCCTTCCAGTAGCACCTTAAAGGTCTCTAAGGTGCTACTGGAAGGGTTTTTTTATTTTGTTTATCCTGTGACTGAAATTGATTGATTATATTTCTATGCCACTTTTCATTCAAATGAATCACATTTCATTCAAAGCAGCTTACAAACAACAACAATAATGTAATAGAACATAACAAATACTGTACAACATAAATCTTATAGAATAACAAATAATTGGTAAAACAATTACAAATAATCAGTAAAGCAATAGCCATCCCTAAAACACTATTAACAAAACAACTGAAAGAATTAGGTAAACAGTACTATCACAAAAAAGCCATAGGATTCACAAAGTGCTACACTAGTCATAATCTATAAAACAATATTAACAACATTAACAAAATAGCAACCAAAAAATAATCCAAGCACCGCTGAATTCACACACACACACACACACTCCTCACCCCTATGACTCACAATCTTCTACTCAGTTCATCAAAAGACACATCCACGTAATGCCTGTGGTAGCAACTCCCTTCTGAAGGCTCTTCTGAAGAGCCTGGAAGTTCCATATAGTCATTGTAGTCAGTAACCATTGATAGACCAAATGATATTTCCCCCCTTCTCATATGTTAGGATAGTAAGTGGGGCATCTTGGTGGGACTGTGTCACCAATCCTGAAAGCACTGTACAGGCTGCCAGGAGGCTACTGAGCCCAAGACAATGCCCTGCTAGCACCCAAGTACCTAAAAGAATGGCTTCCCCAAGATCAACAATCTTGGAACCTATGATTGGCAGGCGAGGCCTTGTTAGGGGTGACATATTTGCCACTCTGGGCCGCGTCAGGAGGAAGGGTGGGATATAGATTGACAATTATTAAATAAGTGCATTTATTTATAACCTGGTAGCTGCCGTTGTGCTCCTATCCTAACTGTAATAAAAGTGAGGCTAAGTCCTTAAGCATAAGCCCTAGAGAAGTACCAACCACTCTTTCATTTTTTTAAAAAAATATATGAACATATGGTAGACATATGGTCTTTCTTTGCAGTGAGCAGCATGAACTGTAAGCCCCTTTACGTATTGCACCCCCTTAGTCCTTTCTATGTGCCTGCAGAATTATGAGAGTCTGGCTTGTTTGCTCATGCTAAAAGGCCAGCATATGAATAAGAATACTGTGAGGATATTGTGCAAATAAAGGCTACAGCTCAGCAAGTAGGGCTAGAAAAGACTCCCATCTGAAGTTTGCAATGTAAAATCCAGTGCAGAGGAAAGGCAGCTTGAGGATCAGCAGAAACATTATAGGGGATTGTACGCACATGAAGGTGATGGATGGTTGATGAAGGTCCCTGTGTGAGAGGCAGGGAAGGGAAGATCTCCCAGGCTGGGAGGCTATGAGAAGAAAGGGAAGCTCCCAGATGAGAGCTGGGAGGGTCCACCCCCTTATTTGATCTTAATCAAAGGCTTAAGATCTGCCTTTGAGAGAGGACTCTACATTTTCATTTTCTTTGTTTACCTTTGAGAGAGGACTCTACGTTTTCATTTTCTTTGTTTTTGTCTAGATTTGTTTAGTTTATCTTATTGTATTACAAAAAAAGCTTTAATAAAAGCAAATAAAAAGTAGAAGCATTATGGGGGCAAACCATTGCTGAATGACAGAGCATCTCCTTTGCATGCAGAAGATCCCAAGTTCAACCCCTGGCATCCCCAAGTAGTGCTGGGAATATGCCCTGTTTTAACATTGGAGAGCTGCTGCCAGTCTGTGCAGACAGTATGAAGCTAGATTATCTAATTCTCTGCCTTAGTGTAAGGAAATTTCCTTCAATTAAGGGTCAGGTGGGATTATTTAGCTTGGTAATATTTTGGCCTTTCTCTTTACCTCTTAGTTATGTATTTCCATGAAATGTCTTGTATCTCCGGTTTATTGACCAACCCTGTCAAACAACACACTGTGATTCGAAGACACCTTAGATTTTTGAGCACATTTTGAATCGTTCTTGGGGAATATTAAATGCAAAGCATGTAACAACATTAAATTAATTTCATTGATTTTCAAAAGAGGGGTCCTTTGCAGTACCTAAATGTAAAAAGAATAATTGGTCTGTTTATTATTCCTGCCCTGAAGAGCACCACATTTCTCGGTGCCTTGAATAGCTTGTTTACCTCTTACCCTTCAGCTTGGCATAATAGATAGATCTGCTTCCCCGGAGCTGGGTTCTGTTTCATTCCCTTTTATTATGGGTTTTTGTATGTGTGCACGCGAAATTCTATTACCTGTTCAGCGCTCTAAAGCCTTGGACATATTGGTTGAAGGGTAATGATAGTTTTTGAACCCGGGCTAATACCTCCACAGCGCATGCTGTGCTGAAGGATTGGATTGAGGGACGTGCTGGCTAGAGAGAAAAACCGAGCCCTTTGCGTTTAAGCAGGGGAGCGGCACTCTTGTGGCAATTGGCTGGCTCCCTCTGCTCCCACTTGATATGCAGGCTCACGCAGGGAAATTCAAAGCAGTGTGCAAAAAAAGAAGAAGCTCTCCTGCCATCCGAGAACAGCATTAGTTCCTCAAGATCCATTTTGAACAAGCCGACTCTTCTTGCCCGTGCCAATGTCTCTTCTAGATAATTTGGCCTTTGCATTTTCTCTGCATGCAGATGAGCTCCCCAAGGTCAGGGGAGCCTTGTTGCAACACAAGTCGGTAAACACCTTACTTGTTTCTGCAAGGTTGCACATACCCTCCGCAGCATTGGTTAGTTGCAGATCTTTGGGGCTGGCGTCCGTTTTGACTGTGCCCAACTCTGCAAACAATATAAGGAGGGAATCCTAAAGGGTCTGATATGAATTTAAAGTATAGCTCCTCCCACCTGACCCCTGTGATATGGAAAATTGTCCCTAAAATGCGCAGCCTTTTAGGAAGGACAGACGCGGGTCGGAAGCTCCAAAATTTGCACTAAGTTCAGCTCCGACGGGAAATGACAGAGACCACACGATGCTGTCAGGAAAAACAAACTGATCCTTTTATTACAGAAAAGAAAGAACTACAGCTGTAGGGTCCCTGCCTCAAAGAATGTAGGAAGGAACCCCGGGAAATGGTGCATCTCCCTTTTATACCTTTCTGTCCCCACATGGAAATCCCTGGACTGGGAGGGACAGGAAACACAAGGAAAATGGATGCTGATGGGATTAACTGGGTGTTGATATGACTATTTCTTCATATGGTGAAATGTCAATTGTTCTCCTCCGTTGCTGATGGGTTTCCCTTTGTTTGATCAGTCTAGATGGGAGTTGAGGTGGGACCGTTCCTGGCAATTGCCGAGGGGTTGGGGTCCATCCGGCAGGTGTTTTCCCCCAGGTCACACAAAGATGATCCCTGGGATTATGTAAAAGGTGACACTTCTGGAGGTTTGAATAAACTGTCCCAGTTAATCCATCTTTGTCCATGGGTGTCTTTTGAATCAGGGAGGCGATGGGGCAAGGTTCAGGTGGGCTGGGGTCATGCACGGGTTATGTAGCATTTCCTTTTACAGGAGACATATCTAATACAGAGAATTCTATGCAAAAGGTAGTAGTCCTGATATATAAAGGTTCTGAGACATGAAACAGCAATTATAATACAGAGAGAATCTAGCATAATTTAAGGCAAAAGGTTCTGTAGTGATAATCTAAAGGAGTATGGGGCGGAGGGGAAGGTGGAGAAGGGAAATGTGTGAGCTTATGCTAACGTTGAGACATGTGTGCATATGCAGATCCTTAAGCGTTCCTTTAGGCAGGGTCGCGTCCTAGTGGGAGGGGTGAGGAGACGGGGAAGATGGCATTGAACAGGATTCTGGGTAGTTGCAGCTGTCAAATTCTGTCACCCCTCTCTGTTCATTAATAATGGTGTCCTGCTTCCCCCCCCCATATAATTTTTATAACACCTGCTAAATGCTAGGCTTTGAATAACAACAGATTGGGCAACGTTACTGTACGTAGCGTGGATATTTTGTCATTGTTTGCATTCTCTTTGTCTGGTTGCATGTTTTGCTATTTAGATCTTCAGTGAAGGGTGTGAAATGTAGACCAAGTAAAATAATAGATGGAATAGCTGCTCTGAATAAGGCAACACTGCCTTTAGTAAATTCAATACATATTCCATGTGCTCTTTCCCAAAATGTGGCTGCTTTTAATGTTCTCTGCTTTAAAAGTGCTGCTGCAGCTGTCATATATTAAGTTATATTATTGCTAATATGTGAGCAGCCCCAAGTATATTTTAATACAGAAAGGTGGAATACATATATGACCTTGTGGACTGGTCTGGAAACTCCAGTGGGCAGAATGCAGTGGCTAGACTGCTGGTGGAGCCACATGTCTGGTAACATATACTCTGGCAGTTGATATGCTAGCAGGCGGTGTTCAAGGCTTTTTTGTTGATACACAAAGCCCTGGACAACTTTTGTCCAGGATACCTTAGGGACTGCCTGAGTACTGCCCCCCCCAAAAAAAATGTTACAGAGACCTGATTGATCTCAATCAGAAGTCAAGCATTTACTGCCACAGGTTCTGTGTTATGGAAAGCTCTTCCAGCGGAGATTGAGCAAGATTGATGCTTGCTCTGATTTAGAGCTAAAGAGCAGATTTTTCCCTGGGAAAGAAGCAGGGCAAGGGGGAAACTGCTTGGACCTGTACTTTCTACACATAAGACAAGCGAAAGTGTGGACGAGCCGTCAGGGGTGAAGTAGTTAGGTCCCAGTTACAGCAAGGGAGCATGTTGGAACATGTGGCCCTTGATATGCTGATGGACTCAAATTCCCTGTTCCATTCACTGTGGCAAATGGTAACAAGAGCTGCAGCTACACAACATTTGGAGGGTCACAGGTTCCCCCAACACTGCCAGATTGAACCCAACAGCATTGGCAAAGAGCTTCTGTGTGTGACAGTAGAGTAAGAACACTGGGCCAATGGCCCATCTAGCCCAGTAACTTGTTCTCACAGTAGGCGGCCAGATGCCTCTGGGAACCCCACAAAAAGGAGTGCAACAACATTCGCCCTACCTGTGATTCATAGCAGCTGGAATCCATAGGCACATGGCCTCCAAGACAGGAAGTAGAACATAACTATTAGAGCTGGGGGTTCTTCCCTGCCTCCAAGCCATGTAGCCCCTGCGAAGTGTTCTTCCTAAGAAAACTGGAAAGAAACAGCTTCCCATAGCTTGCTCTCAACCCACCTTTCCTGCACCATAGAACACACTGCATCTTCTCCACAGATGTTTGTAATCTGTTCATTGAGTGAAAATAGTCATTATCTTGTTAGCTTGCTGTGGTGAAGGAAGTTCAAATTTGCATTTTCACAGATAATCACCAAGCACAAAAAAGGGCCTTCTCATGCAGCAGCGTTAATTGGGCTGAATGGTTGATTTGCCTAGGGAGGAAACCCCTGCCACCAAAGCCCCAGATCATCCTTCACTCACCTTAGAAGAGATACTGGGAAGAGCCAGTTCTAAAAATAGGCAATCCATGGTGGGAGGGAAGAATATTTGATGCTGATGGGAAGGGGTGTGTTAGTGGTGTTGGTAGCAGGATGTGGGACAGTTCCAAAGGAAGTGGAGTACAATATCAATATTTGTATTAATATTAAATGACAGTGAAAAAGGGAGGTGAAAAAGTCAACTCAGGCAGATTTTTTCCCTCTGCAGATGAGTTGTGAGTACAGTGGTACCTCGGTTTAAGAACAGCCCTGTTTACGAACTATTCAGTTTACGAACTCCGCAAAACCGAAAGTAGTGTCCCAGTTTGCGAACTTTACCTCAGGGCTGGGGCTGGTTTGCATGTGGGGGAGGGCTCCCGCACCAGGGGCAGGGCAAACAGAACCCACTGCATCTGCTCAGCCTCCACCGCTACTGGGGTGACACCGGCCCCAAACAGCATGGCTGTTGAACCCTTCTCACACTTGCAAGGCCACTCTTGCAGCAAACATGCTCTCTTCAATCCAAACCTCATGTGAGGAGGGTTTAACAGCTCTGCCACTCTGTTCTGGTGTAGACTCAGTGGCGGCAAGTGCTGGATGGGTGAGGTGGGCTTAGTTTGTCCTCCAGCCCTCGTCCTTCCCCCTCACAAGGCTGGGATCGAAGGGTGCATAGCTGTTGTACCCCCATGCTGCCCCACCCCCCAGTGGCCTTGCAAGGCTGGGATCCATGGAAGGCGGTGCAAGAAGGCACAACAACAGTGTGCTGTGCTGTGCTGTGCTGTGCTGTGCTGCCTGCCCAGGGGGAAGCCCAGCCAGCCGACACGGAATTTGGCAGGCATGAAGCTGGCACCCCCAGAACGGCCTGGTGCTCCTGTGAGCATCGATTCCTCCAATGCCAGGAGAGGAACCCTGGGCTGTGCTGTGCTGGGGGCAGTTACTTTGTGCCATGGATCCTTACACTCCGTCAGTTAAGATCTATATTGTGTGAATGTGTTTGCTGTTTTAATCCAAGTTCAGAAATAAAAGCACAAACCAGTATTTGTTGGTTTATATCCACCATCTCTCATTCCTTCTTTCATGGCAGGCTTCTATTTCTGGTTGTTTGTCCAAACCCAACATGAATCAAAGACTCTTCGAAGTATTCTACATTTTCTGAGTTGACATCAACCTGGATATGTAACTTTTTTCTCTTTTTTTTATTCCTTCGGTATATTTATCTATCTAATCCTGAACAAGAGCTCAGTGCAAACATTTACTTAACTGGGGCATTTAGTTGGCCCAACTGAGGGATTTCAGCATTCTGTATGTTCTCTTAAGGTACTATAGAACAGAGATGCTTGCTTTATGTGGGTGAACATGTTGCCCTAGGGCCACAGTTGGCTCAGATTCATGCAGTCCTTGGCATCATTTGGCTTTCTGGATACTACAGGGGCTACATTTACTCTGCAGACCACCCTTCTGAGGATCCTTTCCTCTTTCACTCTGTGTATGTGTGTGTGTGTGTGTGTGTGCGCACACACACACACACACACACACATGCATGTGTGTTGAGAGGGGGGGATAGGGAAGCACAGAGAAAGAGCTATGCAATGATGCAAACTGCTGAACTGTTGGAAACTCATTGCATAGCAGATTTGTATTCTATTGTGTGAAAGAAAAGTTGTCAACAACCTGCTTATGCATTCCCTTGCAAACGAGGCTGCTGGTGCAGAACACTTTGCCAATGCAATGAGTAAATTGACTTTAACTTATTGCCACACTGGATATAACCCTCTGGCTGTGCCCACTATCAACTGCTTCCCACCCATCCTACTTTTCCCATTGGTAAATGGCATTTCACGTGGAAATAATTCCCCCACTCAGCTCTATACCATCTCCTTACCCTCTAATGTCCCCCACCACCACCACTTAAATAAAGAAATCTCCCCTTCACACACACAGTGGAGAACAGAGTAAGAGACCCTTCCCACTCCTTTTAAGAACAGGCGTTCCTTCAGAACCAGCTGCCAGGCCATTTGGGTCCATCTGATTTCTCAACCTCCTCTAAGCAGTTTGACAATCAGTGCATCATACAGCCCAGCAGGGGCTGATAGGTGGGAGGAACTGCAGAACTGATGCAGCAGGTGGTAACTGAGAGGAGGGAAGAGTGCTCAGCCTGCCTGCCATTCACCTTCTTCTCTCCCTTGCCCCACCTCCAATACTGCCATAGAGATTGCAGCTCATGCCAGATGTCTGATACCTGCAGCAGCAGCAGCAAGTGAACATCTGGGAGGTTATATGGCATTGCCACACGTCATTAAGAAAGTTGTGAGCCCTATGCAGTTGATGGATATGCTGACCAGATAGAGGCTGTGTGTAAAATGAAAGCTGCAATAGAGACAATGGGCCTTAGTTCACAGCTCCCTAAGAACTGGATTCTGCCTCCTGGGAAAGTTGACTTGGAGATCAAGTGTGTGTGTGTGTGTGTGTGTGTGTGTGTGTGTGTGTGTGTGTATACGTGTGTACACTCTCCCTGCATAGGGTGTTTTGTTTTCTACAGTTCAAGTGAAATACAGAAAAGTGACATCATCACAGAAAAGTACCCTACTTGTGCTTTTATTGTAGACAATATTTCACACATGAAAAGGGGGCATACTTGCATCATCCCTATTTTCATAATAAGGACCCCCACCTTATTACACCTTGCTGGAAGCTGTACTGCCTTGTAGTTATTCAACTTGTAGGGACTTTGTGGAGGGGACTGAACTCGTTCAATTCTCATTAACAAAATTCCAAGTAGGTGTTCTCTAAAGGAAGAAATAGGGATAAGAGACCAGAAGACCAGATACAGTTGATGTGTATGTGATGACAGGCATGTGGACACACTGAACTAAACATCCTGTTTCAAAGGAATGTCTAGGAGTTGTACCCTGGTAGAGTCAAAATATAGACCATAGCTTCAAGACAGCAAACACAGTTGTTCTTTGAGCTGTACTTATTTTCTATCACACCACTCCCCCAGTACTAAAGCTTTTGAAGATCTGGTTCCTTCAGGAACATAGTAGCTTTCCTATACAAACTTTATTCTCTCTTTTTTAAAAAGTCACCAATTTCAATCCTTTTCCTTTAATGCTCACGGAGTGCAAATCAGCAGTAGTACAGGAAGTAACCCTGCTTCCAGTATTGTGAAAGTAGTGGAACCAGTGTTCGAAACTCCCATTGCTCTAGGCACATTTTGCGACAGGAAATTTCATTAGCACAAGCAGTTTCTGAGCTTTGGGCACAGAACTGCGTCTAAGATTTCAGATTAAAACTGCACAGTGGAAGGAAAGGAGGACCTTTTTCTGCCTCCCCACTTCCAGCTGCTCTCTGAAGACTGGAGAAGAGACCCTCTTAAGGGGGTGGGCAGGAGAAGGACTCCATGCATGTCCAACAGGTAGATCATGATCTACTGGTAGATAGATCACTAGACGTCTGTGGTAGATCAATGGTTTTCCCCAAAGAAGCTCAAAAACTTTGGCTCCTCTAAAAAAAAGTTCAAAAAGCGTAGACCTGAACCCCCCAAAACAGGACTTTCCTTCCTAAAAAAAAGCTCAACAACTTTGACCTGAACCCCTAAAAATGGGAGTAGATCACTGCCAGTTTTTAACTCTGTGAGTAGATCGCTGTCTCTTGGGAGTTGGCCACCCCTGGACTAGACCATATGAAAAATGAACATAATATTTTAGCTGCAGTTCATTCCGTTGTTGTGCCCATAACCTAGGTTTGAGGTGTCATTTAGCTCTTAGCTTTCATATTTCAGTTTCTAACACTGACTGGAATACTGAAAAGTGCTTGATATGTAAAATAACATTTAAGAAACCTGTTTAAG